>NC_091828.1:75445000-75745000 GCF_038994185.2 Dermacentor albipictus
TATTCATGAAAGAAGCGAAGACAGACTAGGATCTTTATACACGGGTATAAGAAGCTGAAATGCAGCTTTCAGTTCGGGAAGTAGACGGGCGTGAAACGCACAACTGCTCAGAATCGCGGCGCACCTTCTCAACGCTGATACATCGCACGAAACGCCTGCGCGCATTAATCTTGCAATCGAGCGAACGTCGAGGCTCAGCCTTGGCTTCGACCGGGGCTGCAGTGTTGCATTTTGCACGGCCCTGAGACTTCGCCCCGTCACTCGTGTTTTCGTGCTGCGAGAAATGATGGGCGTTTTGAAATCCCTTATTAAACCCTCGAGCGCCACTGAGCGGCTGCGTTCTCGAGCGTTTGGCACCGCACTCCCAACTTCTAGGAGCACTCCTTGGCGCGTGGCAGTGGGTGGCGACGAGCGTTAAATTTTTTGGTCTTGAAGCTTAAAGGATTATCTGTTTCGTTGCAAAACCCAAAGAAAGAAAAAGAAATCTGCCGGTTAAACTTTCTCAGATTCGCCTTGCGCAAACTCCCTCCTTCTTGACACGACTGGATAATTAATGTGAAGGAAAACAGTGCCCTGTGGCCTTAAATCACTTTTCCTGTGTGAGAAACACAGCAATGTGCGCTAAACAAGGTGAAGCGATTTAAGCTTTCAAATCTGTAAGTTCGCCGCCCGATTTTTTTTATGTTATGCTTCTACCTAGCACGCCACCGCTCCACCAACTTAAGATTTTTTTCTGCTCTCGCACGCGTTCGAGCCTGAGGCGCTTCTTGTTTTATGAGTTCCCGCTCTGCTTACTCTTCGTTGCAGTAGCGTCAAACTTAATTCAGTTTGGGTACCTATAACAGAGTTGTTCATTAGCGTTCTTTCTTAACATTATTCTTACTTTTTATTCAGCGCTTCGCGTTCCGCTCAACCGCAAATAAGAAAAGGTGCGAGCTCTGCATTTTCAGGCAACCGCTGTGGAAAAGTGAATAATGAATGGTGTACGCAGTATTCGTTTTCTTTTCATTCTATCTCAAGACGGCTGGGAGATTCGTGGTATAAAAAAAAATAGTGAAAAATAATCGCAGTGAACAAGTCATTACATGTTGAACCGAGGTAATTCACCAACGTATATAAAATATTTTCAAAACAATACGCAGAAGAGTGATGAAAAGATACCCGCCGTCTTTACACATCCTTTGAGTCTATTCTTTGTATGTACCCGTTCATCCAACCATAAAACTATATTTCCATATGTGTCTTCGTTACATGTCGGAATATCGCCCTCCGAAGAATGAAGGCATTGGGGGCTAGAGGGCTGAAACAGCTTGAAGGCTGAAAGTCTAAGCAGTGCTAAATGAATGAAATAAATAAATCTAGAAGGTTAAAAATGTAAGCATTCCCAAGCGAATGCTTAGATTTTCAGCCAGACTCCCGCAGACTCCTAGAGTCTGCACAATATAAATAATAGCACGTGTAACCGAACAAACGGAACGCAGGCCTGCCCAGGTTTGAAGAATATTTCAGGCAACTAGAAAATATATGTACACAGTTACCTAGGGAACCGGCGAGAAACGAAGAAATCCTGACAGGGCGCCTGCCCCACGGAAAGCTCTCTCGCCCACATTTTTCTTTCTTTCTGCTAGGCCCGTCTACTAAAAGTTTTCTTTCGGAGCATTAATTTTCATCCCAAACCTTGTCCAACTTCTTGATTCGAAGCTGGCGTCTTAGTGTCACAACTTCGAACGTTCGGAAGAGATGTGTACCTTGAAAATATACTGTGTAGGTTTCTTTCAAGGTCAGGGGAGCCTGTCCCCCATTCTGTGCTTTACTGACGTGTGTTATTGTACGAAAAGATCCATACATCGACAGGAACTGAAAGAAGGCCGCACACCCTGATTAACTGCCATTAACATCGCATCTCAAGGCGATGATTTCAAGGCCGTGGTTTCGAACAAAGCGCAGCTAGCCGTTGTACCCAATCACAGGCACAAAAAAAAAGAAATAAGCATACCCAAGCATTGCAACTTGAATACTTGGGCGGTTGTTTTCCGTGCATTCTTGACTTATCAAAAAGAAGTCTTCGTTTTTATTTTTTCGGTCGATTGCCGGTTCCACCATGTCATCCATCAGGGCCAAACTTGATGAACAAGGACAGCAAGAAAAGGCAGACTAATGGCTGCTACATTGTCCTTTCACATCACGTGTTCACTGCCGCCTTATTTTTTTTTTCTTGTGAAAATTATCTTTTCTATTTTTTCCAACAGCCTTTCGATCCTGAAGTTAATGAACGGGCAGGGTGCTCATCGATTCCCCGTTGTAACAAGCTTTTAGTGATGAGCAAGTGTCTCGTCAGGAAACTTCGTGCTTTCTTACTCACCGAGCGCGAAGAAATTATGGAGGAAGCGCGTCACGTTAAAGTCTGCACCCTTGCAGAGGGAAAATGGCCTCCTCCCCTTCCCTCTAGGGAACAAACATAAAGGAAATAATATAAAGGGCTTCGAATAAAGGCAGAGATGGCTGGAGCGAGCCCCTAGTTAAATATTCAGATAAGACTGTCAGGGCTGCGGCAGTCGTCTTTTTCTTTTCTTTTATTCGTTTTAACTCCTGTGCAATTATCTGAAAGGGAAAGTTACTTGACGATGGAAGAAGCGGACGGAGAGAGCGATCGTTGAGGCGGAGGCTGTTGTCCAGAGTCTGACGAAATTAAGTTTGGCGGTGGTGGTATCTTTTAGCAGCGCGAAAAACGGACACTGTCTCGAACGTGAGGTAAAACTATAAACGCAATGTTCTTGTGCGCTTGCCCGGCTGCCTTGTTCGCAGCGATCAAAATTCACAGCCGCCGAATTTATGTGGGTGTAGCGCGGGCGTAATTTGCGGTCCTGCACCGAAGGCTGTGGCCCAGCTTTCGATCCAAATCAGTCTGACTTATAAACAAACCTGTTTGATGCTGAGGCGGCTCAGTTGATGTCGCTGGCATGAATGGTTTCTCTACGACACCCGGCCCAGTCAACGTGTAAAATCTGTCCTTTGGCTTCACTATCCTGGTGTTCCTTAGTCTTTTTCTCTTCGTGCTTCGAATTTCGTCATAACTTCTAGCGTTGATGAACACTGGTCTTGGCATTACACGAGGCTGTTTTCTCGCAGTTATTCCAGATTAACCGAACGGGAGAGAGAAAGCCCAAAAGGGAGAAATAGCAGAGGCCAACAGGACGAGCCTACGGTTTGCAAGCTTACAGAGGGAGTAAGGGAAAAGCCGACAGAGAAAGGAAGGATTGGAGTGAGCGGACATTTCCACAATTTAAAGGGTGCAGCATGTATGTGGACTCACAAGATGCCGCTTTGCTGCAAGCTATGCTTGCCCACGGAAAGCTATATATATATATATATATATATATATATATATATATATATATATATATATATATATATATATATATATATATATATATATATATATATATATATATATATATATATATATATATATATAGATATAGCTGGAAGGTCCCTACTACGTCAAGCTCGTTTTTTTTGCGCCTGGCTTTTCAAACCGGGCATCCCATCTCAAAAGTGAGGGCGCAATGGCGCAAACGTATGCTGACCGCAAATATACGAAAAATGTCTTTTTCCACAACCAAGATATGTACAGAAGCGTTTAGCCGTTGTTGCGTACTGGCTTTGCCAAGCAATCTGTATTCTCGTTAAGCGTATTGTGTGCCAGCTTTACATGCACTCTTTCTAACAATCTTAGTTAGGAACCTCATCTTTGTATTCTTTTTCGTGTAGTTGATTGTGCGCATCAGCCTGCTTGTGGAAAGGCAGCGATCGTGATATTCTGGTCCCATCGCTTCTGTCTTGAAACGAGTCCCCAACCTTTCCAACAAAACCGGTGAAAGTGATTTCATTCATCTTAAGGGATCTTCCAAATCATGATGATTACTCCTGCTGAGCTCTTAGAGGCTTCGTTGCTTAATAGAAAAAAGAAATATATATATTTTTTTGTCATGACAGTATGATGACGTGGCGAGCGTGCGGGTCCTCGACTATGAGTAACGCGGACGGGTCAGCCGTTTCCTGCCACTGTGCCCACTCCGTTCACAAATATTGTATTACCGAAACTGATCGAAAAGAAATAAAAATGCGCCAGGCTGCCCTATTTGTCACTGGCTCGCCTCTTTTTTTATTCACACGTTGATTAATAGCCTCGTAGTTTCGCCCTGCCTATTCCTGGCAGCAGATTTCATGCTTGGCTGACTTGTTTGCTGTCCGGCTTCCTCGCTGCCCTCCATGGCGCCGCCATTTATATTCTGTCGCGCGCGTGAGTTATGGGTGCCGTCTCGTCGATATATCAATCGGGGCTGCGGCGTGTACACCTCTGTGTCGCCTTCGGCTCGGCTTGCATGATATCGACGGTCTGGGCGTATACCAACGGAAGCGAGGAGTTAAAAGAAAAGAATGAATGAAATATGCCACTCGAGATTGATGTCACGGTTGTATACTTTAGAAGGAAGAGAGAGGGACAGAGAGGCTATTTGATGAAAACTGGAGGGGTTTTCGAGACTGCAGGGCTACAGCAAACTGCTCCAGATGAATGCGACCATAAATTAAATGATTCGTACTTGAGTTGGGGCCAGTTGGCGCACACATAACTCACAACGTAGATAGTTAATGCATCTCGTTGAAACCAGTGTCTCGCAGAGAAGTTGAAAAGGCCTTCGTAGAGCGGGGATGCACAAACGGCTCTAGTCGATGTTCCAAGCACGTGCTGTAGGTCAAGGCGTGAACGCCGAGATACATTCCGTGCTACCTCCTCATCTTTAGGAAAGCGGATTAATATGACTACCTTGACAATTCGCCATCGTTTAAGGGGACGTGCGACTCAGAAATTTATTTTCGGTAACAATAAAGCTAACCTGACGGAATTTATATGTTTAATACTGTTAGAGCTTGAGCTCCCATTTTTAATATGCTATCAGCTTCTCGAAATCCTGTTTGGTTATGTAACTGTGCTGCCTGAAAATTGAAAAGAAAAGTGGTTTCTTGCGGGAGTTTGGAGCTCCGTATCTAAGAGAGCGTTATAAGATAGCTTACGCTGTCCCACGCGGAGCACAAATCGCAAGGACGTTAAAAAGTTAATCTTGTGTTGCTTTATTACTTAAAGGAAAAAAAAGCATTTTAAATCTAGAAAATTGCAGTAGAGATTTCAAAAAGGTCGAGAGGTTTCCCAAGATGCGCATAATCAAAGCAGCCGAAAATTGTAAGCTAGTTTTTCATGCATATGGGAGAGGACGTGTAGAATTCGAGTATGTAGGCATTATTATAATTTAACCTAGACGCAATATAATATGGCACTGCGATAGGTTCTCGGAGTATGAAAGGCCTCCTGTCATTGGATTAAAGATTCTGCGTCGAGCAGGGGCCAGGGGTGCCCAAGCCAAACCTATAGTTTCGTCCTTGAGCTTCCTGCGAGCCGACAGCATGCTTTGGTCCCCAGGGCACGCACAGCTTTAGTGGAGAGTGCGAAAGTGAGCGAGAGAGCTAACGTCGGTATCTTTCCAGTGCAAGTGGCCGTTCGATGTCTGGGGAATCGCCATTAATTAAGAACCCTTGCCTCCTCCTCCATTAGCCTTTTATTTTTTCTGGCGCCTTCCTCCGAGGTCGCGAGATAACTTCGGCGTCATACAAAAGCCTATGCTTCACGGTTGCACCACTGTGTCTTGTCGTGCACTTCACATTCGGGAGAGCCGTCGCTCGTATAGAGTCTGGTGTGTGTGCCGGCCTCTGTGTTTGTCAAGGACTGAAACAGAGGGTTCATGAACTCTTGTCTTGATCCCGAGGGCTGAAAAGAAAGGCATCCTTTCGCCGGTGCCATTAAAAGGTCAACAAGGGACCGATCATTCTGACCCCGGGGAGGGAATGGGTGAAGAATTGCGTCTCTGGAGA
The DNA here is from genome assembly GCF_038994185.2 of Dermacentor albipictus. NCBI lineage: Eukaryota > Metazoa > Arthropoda > Arachnida > Ixodida > Ixodidae > Dermacentor > Dermacentor albipictus. Next base: position 75,450,929 of record NC_091828.1, read on the forward strand.
AGGTCTCGGTGAGAGTGGCCAGGTGATGGAAGCAGCATGGTCGGTTGGCCACTTTAATGAGCCAGCTAGGCGGATAGATCGCTCGTCCCTTGTGTACGGCGAAGGCGGCTAAGAAACGATTTCGGGCTCTTCTTGTCGCTCTCCCGTGTTTCTTAGTTCTAAGGCGAACCTTTCTTTGCCTGCTTCCCTGGGCTTGGCGTTGTTGCCTGTCTGCTGGGTACTGCTTGGTCGGTCGCTATCTCGATGGATATATTTGTGGATATGTATGCAAATGTTATACGCGTGCACAATGGACGTACCAGCGAGCGGACTGGTATAGCCCTTGCGTGTTGAGCAAGTACGCGCCCCTCTGTCCTCCGTAACAAGAAAATGACTTCCTGCACAAAACTTTAGCGTACAATGTCGGCTTACAAATATCTCTATAGCACACACATCTGTTAATACAAAGGTGATTTATATCTGACGGACACTTTGATTTAGTTTTAGAGCGCAGCTCTTTGGCGTCCGTTCCTGGGTTTCGCGTCGTCGTCGGCGTTGTCGTCGGCCTCGTAACCAGCTCGCCGACGAATCTGCTCCGCCGCCGCGCATGCGCGCTGTCGGCTCTCCGGGCGAGGGAGGATGATGGAAGGGAGGAGGAGAGACTGTGGAGGAGGGCTGGCTACACAAATGGCTCTTTGGCGTCCGTTCCTGGGTTTCGCGTCGGCGTTGTCGTCGGCCTCGTAACCAGCTCCGCCCCCCTTTCATCCCCCCAGCGCTAGCAGCGACCGACTGATACCGCTTTCGTGAGTCCGCTACCGCACTCACGAAAGACGTCGTGCACTTCCTGCAACTCGCATTAACCGTCCATCGATCCACACCGATGTTAGTAGTGGGGGACTTTAATGTTGACATAAAGACAAACAGCAATTTCCTAACACTTATGCGGGAGAACATCCCGTTCCTCTCGCTCGTAACGCGTCCCACGGCTGTGACAACCTCGCGAGGCACTTGTATAGATCTCGTCTTTGAGAATCAAGCATTGGTGTACCAAGTCGAACATATATCAGTCTATTTCTCCGACCACAAAGCTTCCTTCATGACTGTCAAGAACTGTTAGTGGAGTCTTTGTTAAAGGAATACGTGTGAAAAATAAAAAAAAATTATGTGATAGCGCATACATGTGTTGCTCGATTTCTTTGCCTCAATCTATCGAAAAGGTGAAACAGCTTATTTGCTGCGCTCAAATTTCGCATTAGGAAGTAACGTAATCGTCGGTAATTTTTTTTTTATCCGTTCGGTATGTAACATTAAGGGTGTGCCCGTTCCAGGCCAATCCTCCAGCATGGGTATGTGCCACTGCTGGGCAAGAGGTGCAGAATTGCCTAAATGTTTCTTGACACGTGTCGTATGCTTTTTCCTGTGCACACGCCTATCATCACCATTCTTCCGTCGACGAGCATTGTACGTTGCCTTCGTCTTTGTAACATCGCTGCGTATACGTCTCACACTGGGCATCCGCCTCATTTGGAGTTTGCATTTCCGCGTAGCTTGTGAACGATGCAGGACACAAGCATAAAAATTGCATGGCAATATAACTGTGACATTGGTGGTAGATGAACATTCCGTGCGATTACACCTTGCATAGCGTGAAAGCAATCAAAATTGTACGCACCGCGGTTAGTTGGAAAGCATTGAATTAGCCGTTTCATTAAGGCGTTGCTTCCCACAGATTTCAACATGTGCACTGGATCTGTATTATTTTGTTGTTGTTGTTGTTGTTGTTGTTGTTGTTGTAAAAGCTACGTTGTGATGCGTTTGACTGTTGCTCTGTCGCAATTACAGCTGGATCGTTCACTCGCGTCGCTCGCACTTCTTTACCATTGTTAGCCCAATAATACATTAAGGCATACATCATTATCAGAGGAACTTCTCGGCCTATCTTCGAGCTACTTGCCCAAGAGCAGGGTTCGTGACTCGCCGTGGTGCCGCAGTGGCTATGGCGTTGCGCTGCCAAGTCAGACGGTGCGTGATGAAATCCCAGACATGGCGGCGGCATTTCTATGGGGGCGAATCAAAAAGAAAAAAAAAACGAGGAACATCCGAGCGCCACGCATTGGGTTAAAGAACCTCGGGTCATCAATATTAATCCGGTGTAGCCCACTACGACGTGTCTCATTATCATATCGTTGTTTTCGCACTTAAAACCTCAGAATTTATTTTAATTAAGGAAGGTTAGTGAAAACACGAAGACAGTGTTTTCTAAAAGCCTTCAATGACCCACAAGCGGGAGAATAGTGTAAGGAGTAGCGGACGCTGTCGCATTAAGTACGGACTGTGCTATGCTCACACGTGTTCTGCCTATTGCTATAAGGCGATATAAGACAGAGCAAACTGAGTTGGGTGTTTGTGTGCGGCTGTGCTTGACCAAAACGCGTGAGAAATTTCAGGTTGCCAGACTTTATTGGAAACTCCCAGGTAACTTTACTGCCCCGCTTCTAAAACTCTATATCGTCAGAGCATGAACGCAACATTTCGTAGAACGGTATGCCTCGACTAGGCAATTGATTCTCAGTCGTGCATTTAATTCGGAGGGAAACGTCTCGAAACAGAAGTTCTACCTTGGTGCTGCTTCGCTGCAGACAGTCATCACTTCCGCCATAGAGCGCAAGTTGTCTTCTCAAACTTGAAAAGGTGTCCTCTGCTACCATTTTTCATACTCACAAATATGATAAGGGTACTTAAGCACCGATTATTACTTAGGCCTAAGCCACAGTTATGGAGATGTGGTGTCCACATCCTAAAGCAATGTATGCGAAGATCGATTATTCACGTTTGGACCATTCGATGTAACAGCGATGCGTCCTCTCCGTCAAACCTCCTGGTTGCACACGACGCATGTGGTGGCACCCAAAGCTACCCAAAGTGAGCACGAGCGGTACGACTCGGTGACTTGATCCCTCTGTGGGCCCCTTTCTTTCAGACAATGAAAAAGCACATTGCGTAGCCAAGAGCATCAGCTATTCATTGGCGGCCATACCTATTTGAATGGGAATGTGCACACGTACCAGCATGGCTAATTCAGACGTGACTTGCCGATTCTCCGAACTTCGGAGAATCGGCAAGACAACTCAATCGGCAACGGGGCTGGAGACAAGTTTACGGCGAATGAGACATCGAACCCTTTCTGTGGCCGTGCCCAAATATACCGAGATGAAAGGGCCGTTCTTCTTGAGAACCCGGAAAAGAACCTTTGGCCTGTGTGCCTGCAACACCTTGTGTTTCGAGAAGGGTCAATTACAGCTCGCAGGGGAGTCTCGTCTTCCTCATGCATTCCTAACAAAGACTGGTTTGCCGGACGTCTGGCGACATGCCACTGTGACGCTGAAAGAGGCGCTCAGGCAGACAAATTGCGGGCCCTGACCGCCAGGCTTAAACCCCGCTTGTAGCTACGATACACCGCCACCACCTTGACAATGACGTGAGTCTGTATAAAAAGTCGTGTACTTACAGTAGAAGACGCAATTTGCTCCTAGCCTTTCAACCGATTGACCAACGCTATATTCATTTGGCACAAAGTAGGTCACAAACTGCATGTTGTATAGTGAACGCGACTTATTTGTGAAAACACACTGCCTATTATTGCCATCTCAAAAAACAAACTAGGTACACTTTAAATTCTAAGATGCGAGAGAAATGGCACGGGTCCCTCGGTGTGCATTTCTGTTTGCGAACAAAGTTTGTCGTATTCGTATTAGCGGTTCGTGCGCAAACACCGCAGGCACTGAGGATCGATGCGCTCGATACGGTCGCAGAACTCTGCTTGTGCGCCATCGACTCGAATGTGCCACCCCAGCTTTTGTCGCACAACAAAGAACGAAAACGTTGAAAAAAAGAAGCCGCCGGTCTGGTCAAGGCTGCCGTGCATTTGTACCGGAAAGCAATTTTGGCAGCGTTGGTCCCGCTCGCTTGAGTTGCTTGGATCGGTCTTCGACCGCCTTTTTCTTTCCATCAGAGGAAGAATGTATATTTTAGTACTGCTGGTACTGGGTCAGCGCTGTTCAACAAATGAGGTTTCTAGGACTAACTAGACTACACAGGCGCTGGCTTTCGCGTTATCGACGGCCGTAAGGTTCTGCTGCCGAGTGCAAAGTCGTGGATCTGAATCCCTGCCATGGTGGCTGCTTCTCGAGCGCAGTGGTAAGAGAGAGAGAGTGAGAGAGAGGGAGAAAGTAAACATTTATTTCGGGAATCAGCGCTAAAGAGTTCTTACTTCGACCAGGGTGCGCGGCTTCCTTAGCCCAGAAAGCCTTTGGCGATCCTTGCTTTCCGTGCCTGGTTCGAACGCTTGCGCTGATCTTTCAGGTCTGAGGCTACAATAAGCGTAGCCTTCCCGATTCTTCACGGTGCTCTTGTGCTTCGTTTTGGTTTCCTGTGACGTCTGCTTGATTGCTGGGTGGCGTGGACATTCCACCACCATGTGGCAGACAGTGTGCGGTACTGTGCAGTAGCGGCAAAAAGTGTGTGTGTGTGTGTGTGTGCCACGTGACTTGCTACGCAGGTGCCATATTCGCGGATGCCCAAACATTTCTGACATCCTTAAAAGCTTCAACATGTTGTGTAGCACCTGCAATAGCGTTGTACAGGCGTCACTTTCCGTAAAGAGAGCCGGCAGTAAAATTACGTCACTTTCAGATTATGGGCACTATTATTTGAACTTTTAATAGTCAGCAGATTTAGAATAAGAGGCGAGCGCGGTGAATGAAATATTTCATTAGTTTTGCTAGCGGGCTCAAATTCTCACAAATCTCAGAAATGAGTTTGTGAAAAGCATGGACCTGGTTTAAGCAACTTTCGCGGCTGAAAAGTGTTCACGACTCCAAGCAATCGATCGCCACCTAGTGGTTGCGCCGAGAACCAGCCGATCCATGTTCAGGATTGAAGCTAAAGAGGGTCTTATCACGGAACGCCCTGAATGCCTCGTAGTTCTCAAATCGTCATGCCGAGGCGCACACGACCGAAAAAGAGTAAAATGAAAGATGTCGAATGACCTTTGCATTTACCGTAATGCGTGTGATCGCGGTGTGAAGACAGCAACGTACCATTTCATTGTTTCCCGAAAGAAGCAGACGACGCGCATCGAAGAGCGTCATGTATAAGAAACTTGCACATTGAGCAAAGGTGACTGACAATACGCTGGTTTGTTCGAAATTTTTACTCGAGACACTTCTTTCCACCCGGCGGTTAGACCCCTGTTTCCTTTTTATATATCTTACACATCTTGTGGGAGTTTCAAATCGAGGTGTTTACTTTCGTTTAGACAGGTGCGTTATTAAATTACAGTGATGTACGCATAAGACTCATTTGATATTGTTAGCTGAGTTCTCTGCCTCAGCTTTAGCGCTACTGATGCTTCAAGCAGCAGGAATATTCTCGCTACTCTACTTTTGTCCGCAGGCACGGTATCAGGAACAATAACTTGCTCGACAGGTCTGAAGTTGATCATCACTCATGTTATACACCGCGAGGTGACACGTCGCATTCATATCGCGCTTTAGCTTAGCGATGCAAGCAAGAACTTCTGTTTTCGGAGGAGGAAGACGACGACGTTTCCACGCAGACGTGGTTTCCTTGTGTTCCTTGGAAATTGCTCGACAGCAAAGAAAATCTCGCCCTTATCCGGATACGAAGCTCATCGGAAGCCTATGGGGACCTGTGGACTCTGGTGAGGACTCTTCTTTGCCTTGTCCTACTGATCCTGCTCGTCTGATAGACTCAAAACAAGCACGGTTGGCGCTTAGGCTTAGTGCGGCCGAGCCGCCGCGCTCGCCCGACGAAGAAGAAGTGTTTGTGCCAGATGTGAGCTCCTCATCTGTACCTTCCACCGGACTGCTGCGCGTGACAACATCCATGCCAACCATGCAGCCGAAGTGTGCATCCGATAGCTCGAATACCCAAGATGAAACACCGAAGGACAGTCCTCTTCGTGATGTGAATGTGAACCTATCCGCAGTCGTGCCGACGGACACTGGTGACCCTATGGACGTGCAGCCCTCTGGCGGTTCGACGAATGCAGCCAAGCGAGGTCCCCCTATCAACGTGCTTCAACAAGACGCCATCGCATCGGAGCAACCGGCAAAAAAGGTAAGGGCCACCCCAGACTATTCCTCCACGGCCTCCCCTACGCCCGCTCCCTCTCAGTCGTACCCAACGCCCACCCCTTCTCAATCATATCGAGTTCACATACGGCCCCTTTCATGCTACGACATAACTTCAGTAGCCACAAAATATGTCCAAAGGGTCATCGACCAATCTCTTGAAACCACCGGATACAAAGGGTTCGCAGCATATAAATCTACCAACTCGATCACTGTGCACTTGGCATCTCTCAGTGATGTGCAGAAAATGTGCACTTTAACATCTATCCCGCTGTCAGAAGATCAACACCTGCCTGTGCAGTGCTACTTTGCATCGGGCCCTAATATACAGAGGTGTGTTGTCTATGGCATTGACCCAGAAGACACCCCTGAGATAATATGTCGTGAATTGACCTCCACGACACACAGGGTGCTCGCAGCTAGATTCATGGGCAAAAGCCGTACATGCTTAGTGACGGTACAGGGCCCTCAATGTATCCCAGAACGGTTTTATTACTATGGTTGCATATTGCGACCTAAACCATACCTCCCTCGAGCAATATTCTGCTACCGCTGCTTTCAACGTGGACACATGCAGGCATTTTGCCCACAGCGTACTATTGATCCAGAAAAGCTCACACCAGAAGGCCAACCACGATATCGATGTGGCTTATGTAAATCTGATGAGCACGATTTGACAAGCACAAATTGTCCGACTAAACAGAAGGCCACAATCCGGATACGAAAGGCTATACCAAAAACGACTATAGTAACAACACACAATCGTTATGAGGTTCTTGCAGAAGAGCCAGAGATGCTCCTGGCAGAAGAAGAAAAAGCCCCAGAAACACAACTGTATTCTTCTGTTCTTAAACGTGGCAAGCAGTCGCAGACAAAGAAACAGAAATTACCGGAACCTCTGCATCAGTCAGATGATGACCATGATGACATTGACGCTCGGATAGACGCACTGGCCAGAGAGATTGAGCGACTACGCAAACATAAAGAATTGGTAATTCTGCGTCGTCAGAAAATAGGACCGACACGTGACGCTTCAACCACTGCTAATGCCACCGTTACGCCTGGATCCCGTCCGGCACCACAGGTCAACCAAGCTGTTTGGACAGCAGTTTTAGATCAACTTGCTCAGCTAACGTTGCTCATTCAGAATTGCCTGCATCATGGCTAATTCTCTGCAGCAGCTGTCACAGGATGGAATTCTTCAGTGGAATTGTCGGGGCCTAAACTCCAAGTTAGGAGAAATTAAAACCAAGCTTCAATACAATAAGCTACATGTGTGGGCACTGCTTATTCAAGAGCATAATAAGCTATGCTCCCTAACCAATTTTAATGGGTACCATAACCCATCTATTAGAGATAGACGTGCTACTACAATGGCTTCAGCTCCGGGGAAAGCTGCAGTTTATATATCATCGCAAATTGCTCACACAGTGATTGACCTGGAGCCATGGTGTAGTGGTAATCAAGAAGTTGTCGGGGTCTTGACACGACCAGTGAAGACTCCTGTCATTCTAGTGTCATTCTACGCCAGACCGCAGCGCACACGTTTGAACTTGGGGTGGATAGCCCATCTCCGGTCTACGTACCCGGGAATTCCTATTCTCGTGGGTGGAGACTTCAATGCCCCACATACAGAATGGGGGTACAAGTACAACTCACGAAGAGGATGCCAAGTTAAAAACATCATGAGCGATGCCACTTTTACACTGCTGAACCATCATGCTGTGGCTACCTGTACTGTACCCGCAGTATCTAGAACAAACGCCCCAGACCTCACGTGGTGGTTGGGTCCTGGAATGCCGCAGTGGCGGGTGGAACCAGATACATGGGGCAGTGATCATATGCCAATAATAATTGGTTTGCACAGAACGTGCATAAAGAAAATTCGACGACGAGTAACAGTCACGCATTGGGATAAGTTTCGGGAATCATCGACTGATAAAGTACCCTCAGAGCCCTCAGAAATTCTTCCCGCTTTGAAAGAACTGCTACGGAGGAACACCACTGTAACCACAGTTGACGAGGAACAACCTCAACCGGACCTCACCCTTTTGCAACTTTGGGCAAAGCGACGTCAGGCGGAATTGTATGCGTCGAGAAATCCCGATGCACCAGGTAGCCGTGCACGTGCTAACCATATAGCGGCGAAGGCGCGTCAGCACGAAAAGCAACTTTCTCGACGACGATGGTATGAATGGTGCGAGAATCTTGGATCGGGCATTGGAAACAGAGCACTTTGGCGCACGTTCCGGTCAATGGAACGCGGTCATAAGCAACCTGACCCTGCAGCGAGCGTTAGGTTAGCGATGCAGAGTTCGCCGCATCAATTTGCAGAACACGCTGCTAGAGCGTTTTTCCCGAAATACGATCAAGCGTCACCTATAAACTGCCCCGAAATTGATGAGTGTGACACAGCTTCCATATCCGATATATCCAGCCCTTTCACCATGGCCGAACTAATAGCGGCGATTGAAACTTCGAAGAAACGAACAACACCTGGTCCCGATGGTATTCCTTATGAGGTTTTCAAGAACATGGAAGGAGCAGCTCTCGACGCACTTCTTCAGGCTATTAATAAAGTATGGGAGACTGGAAACGTTCCACCTGATTGGAAGCACTCAATTGTTGTCGCGATTCCGAAACCAGGAAAGTCTCCAAATAGCCTGCAATCTTTACGCCCAATTTCACTAACCTCAACTGTCTGCAAACTCGCTGAAAAGATGCTGGCCACACGAGTTTCCTGGTGGCTTGAACGCCACGATAAATATCATCCTGCTCAAATTGGATTCCGTTCTTACTTGGGAACTGAAGACGGACTTTCTATCTTATCAGACGATGTTTTACAGGTTTCTCCACACAGTCACGCTGTGCGCACGGTAGTAGCAACAGACATAACGAAAGCTTATGACAATATAGACCATGAAATCATTATATCCAACCTCATCGACCTGGGACTTCCACCGCGGGTGATAAGATTCATCTACTCATTCCTTCAGAATCGCACATTTGCGATTAGAGTAGATGGAAGGCAAGAAGGATACTTCACATCGAACAGAGGAGTCCCACAAGGTTCGGTTCTGGCTCCTCTTCTCTTCAACGTTGCTCTAATACCTCTAGCCTGGCAACTACATCGGATTCCAGATGTGAGGTTCTTAATCTATGCAGATGATGTCACTTTGTGGTCCGTGCATAAAGATATATCTAGACAAACTCAACAGCTTCAAGAAGCCCTTGATGTGCTGAACAACTACGCTCGGAAAGCAGGATTGGACATTTCCGCCCAAAAATCAAGCTATGCTGTGGTGGCCAACAAGAAAGGACGCACAAGAATCACGCAGCACCCCTTTACATTTAGACTCGGCGCAGTAACAATCCCTGAGGCTTCTGAGGTCCGCATACTGGGTCTCGATATTCACCAATCCGGCAGTGGTGCACACTGGCTCCGTAAAACCAGACAGAGTTCGACAAAAACACTTCACCTTATTCGTCGCATTGCAGCAAAAGCAGCTGGAGCTCGCACTGACGTAGCTCGACGGTTGGTGCGTGCAGTCTTGCAGCCACGAATTTTATATCAAGCACAATTTCAACGGCTGACGTTGGCACAGCTAGCACAGTTGGAGACGATTAATCGCGATGCTATGCGCACAATCACAGCACTGCCCCGCATCACTCCGATACCAGCCCTACAGGAACATGCCCAGCTCAACACAATTGCAGAGCTAATTTTGCAACGTGAAAAAGCACGTGAAATAAAAAAGCAACTTATTCCGGCTGTCGCTGCGCTGCATGCTCATTTTCACCGCGGCTCTCGGATTGACAATCAGCCCTGTCCAATGCCTCCCTGGGAATTCACCAGCATCACAACTAATAAGCCAACGAAGTTACGACGCAGCGATACAACAGGTACTATTGACGAACACAACATCGTCGCTGCATCATGCGTTAACACCTGCAAAGTCTATACGGATGCTGCCATTCTCCCAGACGGCGGAAGGACATCAATCCTGAGTACAACGCATAATTTCATCAGCGGCCACCAGCGCTATTTATCTACGGAAGCCAGCGCTCTAGTAATGGAACTTCAAGCCATCCACGACGCTATGCAAGATGCGACATCTAAGCTGCCTACCATCAAGCAACTAGACATCTTCACGGATTCTTTAGCGGCTATGCAGGAACTCAAGAAGGTCGATAAGGCGATGGAAATCTGCGAGAGAATACACACTATGAATAGTAAGACAGCTACTTGCGTCAAGGTACACTGGATTCAAGGCCATTCAGCGAACCCTCACAACATTGCTGCTGACCAGCAGGCACACTGCCCTCCTAATCCTGATCCTCCACCTATTCCCCTCCCACCCCAACCCCGTAACTCGCTGCGAGCCCGTAAAAATGTTCTCCGGCAGGACACACGCGCTCTTATCCCACCGTGTGTCTGCTCCCTCCCCCTTCACCTTACTAGGGCGGAGGAAGTTGTGCTTAGGAGGCTTCGGGCCGGGGTGGCCCTTACACCGGCTGTTGTCTCAAGGTGGAACTGGTCGCATTTACCACTGGGTGCTACGTGTCCATACTGCTCCGTTCCTGTGGTGGAATCAGATGCATACCACCTAATATGGACGTGTACGGGTTTAAGTTCGGAACGCTCGCGTCACCTACTGCAAGCCGGCCTCCGCTACAGTGTGACAACCAGCTATGACCGCTGGATACATGATAACAGATTTCACAAAACACTGCTTCAATTCATACACAACACAGGCCTCACAGCACACATATAATACACATATACGCTCCAACAATTATGCCTTAAGGGCAAGCCTTCATCGCAATAAAAAAAAAAAAAAACTTCTGTTTTCTCGTTCGACACTGTGAGTTGTAGTTTATTTGCTCGCAAGAAATTTAGAAACTACTGAAAATAGCGCTCGTTTCAGCTTTGGAGCATTCGACCTGCGCACAGTTCCATTAGTTTGCTTTCCGACCCTGTGCACACAGCCGAATTCCATTACAACTGGTTCAATTCGTTTCCAAGTCGTGCTTTTGCACTGACTTTTCTCCCTCGCTAAATTTCCGAAACCTGTTGGACGAAACGCCAACTTGGTCTGATAGACTGCTGTTCACTTCTTACGTTTCACCGAGGTTTGCGGATGTCTGCTGTGTTCCGAAGAACGCGCCCTATACCTCGAACACTGCGTACTGCGAGCACGAACAAGCGCCAGTCATGTAACGCAAACGACCTTATCACATGGAAGCGAACTAAACGGGAAGGTGCACTCCGCTCGGAACTCTCATTTGTTTGTATCCTAAGACACACCGACCAACTTTACCGTTTTTAGCCTCGTTCGATCTGCGCGTAATATGCGCATTTAGCTCCTCAAAGCACGACAGACGTTAGGGCCGATATAAATTGGGGGATGCTGTGCGACAAACTGCAGCATAAGTCGCAGTAATGAGTTTCTTAGGTGAAGGTCGAAAGAAATCAGTGGTCGTACCTGTAGCAGTGGAGAAATGTCGCGAACATTCGCTTGCACCTTTCGAAGACGCCCGCTTCGTACAAACGCTTCCTTTCTTCGGCTTCCTGCTCGCTCGAAAGGTTCCATCTCTTTAAAGAAATCTGATGCGGCTCGCCAGGCAGGCCGAACGTTTGCACGCGGAGCGCAACCACTTGCGTGGTGTCGTAGCTGAAATTATTTAGAACGGTCAAAATAATGTTATCGGCAGCGGTTACCGTTTCGGTTTCGACGAAATGCCTCGACTGATTCCCACAAACGAGAGAATCGAGCACAGTACCAAGCGAAAGAGCCGCCGTGACCCTGGATGTTGTAGCCATCTCTGTTTATATGGACAGAATTGCCAGCACGAGTGACGGATTCTGCAGTCGCCCATAGCGGGGGACTGACATATGCGGCATAGGTAAGAATAAAGCACACTTATACTTGAATGCATGCGGAACATTACCGTGACGGCGACGGCAAAAATTCCCCTGGAGCGTCCATAGTGAAAAGGTGTGATTTTGCTGCAGAATTTCACGCGGGGCGGACAACACAACGTTATTGCAAAACATGAAAAGTAAAGATAAATAAATGAATGATTAATTGATCAACTAATTAATTAAGTAATCACGCATTCAGGTTATTAATAATTAAACCAGAACTCCTTCATAAACTCCTTCACACTACTTTTCACAGCCCTTATATAGATATGAGGAGTGAAAATTCACGAGTGAGATAAACCGCTTCGAAGCAATCTATGTACGCGAAAATTTCATGAAAGGAAAGCGGCAACTAACAGCCCGTGTGCGCGTACTGCACGGTATTAAATCTCGGCGCCATTGTACTTCCGCTCTCGTGCCGGGAATTGTGTAGACTTTGTTTCACAGCTAACTTTCGAAAACCGCGGTGACTCCAGGGCACATCAACTCTTGACCTTCTCTGCTGGAAATATTTTCCTGTCCATTTCCTCAGGGCAGGATATAGCCATCGGGGCTGATCAGTGCTGGTTAATCTCCCTGCCTGTCACTTATCCTCTTCTTTGTCTACATAAGCCTAATCCTAAGCTGAATGTGAAGCCTAATTTGTCTACATAAGCCGCATTACTGGCAGGCTGGCATTACGAAAAGCGGGAGCGCCCAGAAAGAAAAAGAAAGAAGTTTGATGCAGCGGCCGCATGTATCAAGAAATTAAAATATTTAATCTTTCAAGCGAAGAACGAATCAAGGCACGGAAAGCTGCGCTATGAAATTACCTCATGAGGTTCATTCTCCAGCACGAGAGGTATGCAAGAAATAGCATTGCGTTCCTGACTTACACGTTTATGCGAAACACTGTTTGAACGTAGATTCGTTGTCAACATTTATATTGATGAGATTCGTTGTCCACATTCATATTGATGCCGTGTGTACCTTTCTTATAGACAGCACACGTCATCTCTCTCTCTCTCTCTCTCGGTCTCTCTCTCTCCCCTTTGCATATGTTTTACGTCTCCTTCTACGCGTTTTTTCTATTCCCCCCACCCCGTGTATACAGCACAGCAAACAAGTGACTCGCGTCTGGTTAACCTTCTCGCCTTCTTCGCTCCGACTTAGCATTGCAAACTATGCTCAAAGTTTTAACGGCACGGTGGCGCAAAAACGCTCGTGTATTTAACTTTGCCTGCCTGTTAAACAATGCCGGGTGATCAAGCCTAGTCCGAAGCCTTTCACTGCGCGGCTGTTCTCATGGCCACGACCGGCTTTTGGAATTTAAACACTATAATTTACTTCGGTTGGTTGCGAAGTCTGAGAAGAAGTTTCGCCACTTCCTTTTTTTTCGTTTGTTTGCCGCTCTTAGCATTTCGTAAGCGTTAACGCAATCCGCGTGCTTTTGTATTCTCATGAAGTTAGCGCGCGTTGGCGCGTCCGTATGCCAGCAGCAGTTTTGCATGCTTGCTTTTTTCAACAATTGAAAGGGGTGTTTGTATCGTTCTCTTTTTTGCTTGCGGTCTCAGGGAAGCCGGCGGTGACGTGTTTCTCTCTTTGCTGGGTTTGCACTGTCGCGCGTGCTTGTTGACTTTGAAGCGTCATTGTTTGCAAGGCAAAATAACTGCGGTAGGATTTTCGGCAATCATGTTTTCTTTTTTGTCCGAATGACACGTGACAGGCATTAACACTTAATTTGAACGTGGCTGCGGCAGCAACTTGATGCAGGCATGACTTTGTATTCAAAGGTTCGCACCGCGAGATCTGAGCCAAGAAACTGTGCGTCGTTAAACGAAGCATTTATCCTCGTATTTACGCTGGCAGAGCTTACCTGCACTGGGCGTGTACTGCGAAACACAGAAAAAAAAAACAAAAGAGAGAAATCTCGCAACTGCGTCGTAGTTCTTCCGTCGGGGATCACGTGACCCGCGTTAAATCACATTCCATTTGTGCTGGCTATCGTGCGAAATATTTTTTTTTTCAAGGTATTGAGAGCAAATAACTTGAAAATTCAGGGTAGTGGACGCAATCACAATGCATCACAAAGGTTCTCGCTTTCATCGTATACCACAATACATCAGCTCGTTGTCATCAGCGCCTACAGGTAGTACAATAAGCGCCAGCACCCTTATCATCCGAGTATCAGGTTTGAATCCTGAGCATGGCAGATTCATAAAACTGAGAGCGTGGCGAACTGCGCTACCAATGCGTTTTGCCGTCTTTCTTGTCACGCAGTTTGTATCGCTGATACCATGGAATACCATTGATACCATGGAATACCAACTAGCCCGTACCCAAACCTTGCTTCAGTATCACTGCAACCAGGGGTAGTCCTGGTTGGCTGCCTTTCGCGACAAGAAGGGGATGAAAAAAAGAAAGCGCAAATAACGTATAGCCCGGTAGGTACACAATCCAGTGTTCGTAAACAGTGTTTTGAAAGTGTGCCGTTTAGGTCGACAGACCTAACGAACTTGAGCAGCGCACAGCACCCTTCTATGCAAAACCCAGGAGCACCCACAAAGAAGAGACGAGAAAAGCATTAGCGCACGAAGGGAGCTCCTGGCGTTTAAGTCGGCTCATTCCAAAGTTGTAAAACGAGGAATTGCGTCCTCTTGTATGGAATCGGCTCTCAAAAGATCGTGTGTGCATAAAATATAGCATAGCTTTGATGATCAGGTGCGCCGACTTTTGCCAGCAGGTTTCCCTATGTCGCTCCTGACTGCAGTTGCCGAGGCCCTGATTCAGAAAAGAAAAGGCGAAAAGAGGGCGACCTTTGAACGTGAAACGCTCAGACCTGTGGTCGTGCCTTATCTTCATGAGGTCTCTCACGAACTCAAGAGAGTTGCCAGCAGGCTTGGTAACCCCCTGGAGTTTTCTGCGCCGAACAAGCTTGCTAAGCTCTGCTCCCGTACTTGCGGTGAAAGCAAGCGAGGATGCCGAATCAAGTACGGGATATCCTGCGTCCCATGTTCCACGGGTGTGGTTTATGCTTTCCCTCTCTCGTGTGGAAAGACTTACATCGGGCAGACAGGGCGGTGTATCAATGAGCGACCTAGGGAACATGAGCAAAAAGTAAATAATAATGCAGATAAAGGGGCACACCTTGTTGCCCACCTTAGTTCTCGCTGCATTGTAAACCGCGATTTGACGAGACGTCGATTCTCGGCAGAAGTACAAATGAACATGCGCGACTGGGCTTGGAGGCTTTCCACATAAGGGAAAAAGCAGACGACTGTATCAGTCATACCTCCTTGTCTTTGTACTCAGCCGAATATAATTTCCCGCGCGCACGTCTTCGGCAATTGGCTTTAGTGCGACATGAATTTCTGAGTCTGTAGTGCACGCATGCGTGGTCGAGCGGTGAAGGGTATTTATAGGTGTTGTCGCAAGAAGAATAAATCAGTCAGCACCAGTGCTAGTCTCGTCTCTTCTTTCTGGTTTGTGATGGGTTCGCGCTGAATTTTGCACCTTAAATATACCATGTACCAACTAGCCCCAATCGAAGATTTATTGAAGTACCCGAAGTACGCGGATGTACTTCGGTAGCGCTGGTCTAAAACGTTCTGTTCTCACTGTTGATGTCCAGTCTATCGAGCAGCGCGTACATCACTTGTCTCTCGGCATTATAGCGCGGGCAGATATAGGCAGATGTGAAAATGTCTCGTCACAATTGCAAGTGCCGCCCATGCAGCTTGTCGGGCCTTCCCATAAGGACTGCACAAGAGTTGGTGAAAGTGACGCCGACACACATGCGATGCGACATGGTCTGTTTGCGTCTTGGTAACCCACGTGGTATACGTATAGGTTTAGGTCAAGGGACAATGGGACAACAAATGCAGGCAAGCCATTGTGACCCGCCGTGGTTGCTCAGTGGCTATGGTGTTAGGCTGCTGAGCACAAGGTCGCGGGATCGAATCCAGGCCACGGCGGCCGCATTTCGATGGGGGCGAAATGCGAAAACACCCGTGTACTTAGATTTAGGTGCACGTTAAAGAACCCCAGGTGGTCAAAATTTCCGTAGTCCCCCACTACGGCGTGCCTCATAATCAGAAAGTGGTTTTGGCACGTAAAACCCCATATATTATTATTATTAGTAAGACATTGTGAAAATGTTCTATGAAAAATCTAAACTCTTGAATGTAGTCTCACTGAATTCGCTCCTTTTGGGATTGTTCGCGAGGGCTTCTTTTACGACCGTTATTTGTCTCTCTCGAAAATGCGCGACCCTTGCGGAACCTTGTTAGTGTTTATATCTTCTCGGCCCTGCAGAGTTCAGGGGCCTCCTCATCCCATAGTAGTAAGCCTCGTGGTACGTGCAGAGGCGGTGCCGCTGGGAGACGCGTCCTGCATGGTAAGCGAGGGCACGGGGCGTTGCCTCTGCCTTGCACGGTGCGCCGGAGCCAGTCGCTCATGCATTCTAAAGCGACCTCGGGCTTCGTCCCGCGGGACCTACCGCCCACTTCGTGCCTGCCTCTGTCGGGCGGTTGGTCAGTGGCTGTTTGCGAGAAATGCCCAACGTGGTGCTCGTTTTCACGCGCTCAGATGGGGACACGGTTTTTCCTTTACCCGCGCTTGATTATTTTGGGCCTGTTTTTTTTTTTTTTTCTCTCGCTGTGTCTCGTTGACCGTCAAGTGTAGAGTCCGTGGCTGTTCAGTATGCGCGGCGCGTGTCGCATCACTGTGGTTGGCCAAGTTGCTACGCAGGTCTCTGTGCATGCTGAGTCCGACCACCGTGCGCTCCGTGTCTCCACTGGGCGGTCAACTATTGATAGTAATTTGTAAGCAGTCCAGCATATAGAACCTGAAATACATTCAACGAGACCTGCGTCAAGCCATTCTCTGGCCCGCCTTCGCCCTGTCTCTTATGGAATTATCGTTTTAAAGTATTGGCAACTATTTTGTCATTGGATTCGCCGCAAACAATAACTTCTTAAATGAATGAACGCTGATGACGGGAAGATATGATATGATGATGTGAGAATATCTCGGCAGCAAAGAAGCTTTTTGCAACGTGCAATTGGTCATCCAACAGCCACCGTCATTCACAACCTCGAACAGTTAATTAAATTTTGGATAAAAACGCAGCCTCCTCCGAGTGTTCGTATTGCTCGTTCCGTGCTCAAGTGCAAGTCCTCAGGAACGCGCTAATTAGTATTACCACCAGTTTACTCTGTTCCTTATTACCTAGCATTTTGCTCTCGAGCCAAAGAGAGCACAGACAGCACCATAGTAATAGTATGGTAGAGCCATGGTGTAAATTGCGACTTCAGCTTCCGTCTTAGCTGATTAAATAGATGCTAGAATACCAGAGCATTTGATGTGAACGTAGGCAAAGGAAGCAAGCACAAGATAAGACGCCATCGGAATTACTAATAGTGCCCACCAGAAGCATTGAGAGCTATAAAAATATGCTCTATCGCCGTTACAGCTGTCTTAAAGCATAGGCAAAAGTGCGATATATTACGAAAACAACGTGCTTGAAAGATCTGCGCAATAATAGTTTTCCTATACACGACAGATATAAATGAAACCAGCTGTCCGACATCAACCTTGAAGAAATAACGGAGCATCGAAAGTTAGGGTACAATATACAAGCTTTAGTAGGAGATAACCCAACCAGATCGATATATTGCCGAAATATTTAACTTCCAACTCTCGGTGCCTCATGAGAGATAGAATGAGAGAGAGAGAGAGAGAGAGAGAGAGAGAGAGCAAGAATAGGAAAGGCAGGGGGGTCAACCAGACGAGCACCCTGTTTGCTACCCTACACTGGGGGTGGGGGAAAGGGGAATCCAAAGAGGAAAAAAGGGAGAGAGGGAGCATTGGGGGCATAATAACTAGCATGGAAAGAGAATCTGTGCACGTGTGTGAAAAAGAAATACATGTCTTATTCTGAGCGCTGCAACCGGGCATGCACGTTTCATATCAGCCCGTTCACATCTGCGTCTCCGTTTCAAGGCTCCGCATGCGCCGAAATTTCCCGCGTGCTCCTGACCTAAAACATGTGCAGTACTTACGGTTAACGCAGTACAAAAACAAAACAAAAAAAAATCAGGGGTCGAAAGGGACATCGAGAGAGCCAGCGCGGAAGCAAGAGCAGGGCGAAAGGTGTGCTCGACAGGGTCCGAATATGCGGATCGATTGTCGATCGATGAAGACGGGATCGATGCCCAAACGAGCCATCGATCGCCGGTGACCGCGCAGCACAGACGCTCGTGTCCGGACCTTCAGGTGCCGTTGCCTATACTCGACGCACTCCTCCGGGTGCGCTGCTTTCGTGCTATCCATTTCTTTTCTTCCATGGTGCCATGCGTAGTGCCGCATGAGTTGCCGTCTACAAATGAACTTTACATTCATTCCACAAACTTGCTTGTTTTGTAATTGTTGCTTTGTGTTTGCCTACGTTACGGTGCTGAGGAGGGGCGAAAGCTTAAAGCTGAAAACGTAATCGCCGCTACAGAGGCGAATATACATAAAGGGCATAGAGGTAACTTCCGACTGTTTTATTTAGGACTTAACCGCAGGATTGATCGCCACTGATGTTGGCAACGGTGGACATTGAATGTGATAACCTCGGCGCGCCATGTCACCTAGTGTTATGCGCATGCCACATCTTTTGTGTACACTATGTTCCTGCATTTGTGTGCTGAACAAACTAGTTTGAAGTTAATCAGTCTTGTCAATTACAAAAGGATGGATAGGTGGGCAAGTTGGTAATGCAGTATAGTTAAAGCTTAGGAAGGAAGGAAGGAAAAAGTGGAGAAGGAAGGCAGGGAGGTTAACCAGTTTCGCTTAACCGGTTTGCTACCCTACACAGGGGAGCGGGATGGGGGAGATGAAAGATGGGAGGAGAGAGAGAGAGCACATAACACAGCGAACACATCGTCAGTTACAGTCCGTCACTCTTGCGCAGTACGCGATATCACTGTCACAGCCGCTTGTCCAAGCCCGTATCCTTCATAAACCGTAGTAGTCCCTTCGTCGCCTTCAGCTGCGATGTCTCCTGTCGGCGATGTGTGAAAATGGTTGCAACTGACAATGGTCTATTGTCCAGGTGCGCTAGAACAGATGCCATGGACTGTCTCTGAACATTATATTCAGGACAGTCGCACAGAATGTGTTCCAGCGTCTCCTCGCAAAGACAGGCATTGCAGAGAGCGTTATCGGCCATTCCAATGCGAAACGAGTAGGATTTCGTGAAGGCTTAGAGCGCTAAAAACACAAAGGTTGCAGAAGAATAAAGACACACCACACGCGCGTGTGATGTGTGAGTCTTCTTCTACGTCCTTTGTGTATTTTAGCGCTCTAAGATTTTATTATAAAGCCGTTAATTATATTCGTTGCCCTGTGTCCGTCTCCTCAACGGTAACTGTGTATTTTAGCAAGCATCGATTCGGCTATTAACGAGTCCACTTGAAGGGCTATGCATTAATAGACTGCGCAGACGACCACCATGAGAGCACTTTGGGCAGTGGCCACCACGCACCTAACGGCGTCTGATGTGCTAGCTCTCTTCTCGCGGTCAGTGGGTCAGGTGTGCTCCTCAGATTTATGTCTGCTGATTTACGTCCCAGTACTCTCCCTTTCCATTCCAGTTTCTATGGACCCCTTTTCTCTTCCCGTCGTGAGTAGCATCGGCCCGAATCCCCCTGCTTACTTCCACTTTCTTTCCCTGCCTTTTGCCCTTCCCTTTTCTCTCTCGCCTGCCTCCCGAGGTTCTCTCTTACATTGCACTGACGTCTCGCCCTAGGCCATTGGAAGCGGTATTAAAGAGAACACCCTAGTTTGTATTAAAGAGGACGATGTAGTACGTCAGCCTCTGTGCCACGCATAAATCTTCTGTATGCGAACCCGCCGTGGTTGCTCAGTGGCTATGGTGTTGGGCTGCTGAGCACGAGGTCGCGGGATCGAATCCCGGCCACGGCGGCCGCATTTCGATGGGGGCGAAATGCGAAAACACCCGTGTGCTTAGCTTTAGGTGCACGTTAAAGAACCCCAGGTGGTCAAAATTTCCGGAGTCCTCCACTACGGCGTGCCTCATAATCAGAAAGTGGTTTTGGCACGTAAAACCTCAAATATTATTATTATTATTCTGTATGCGACGCAACGTTCAGCGGGAAAGCTGCTATAGGTGTAGGTATACGCGTTCATGTGTCAGCTTCGAATTTACGCATCGCTGGTAGTCATAGCCTGAGAACAAGGCCGATACAATGCCCGGTTTCTTCTCGCTCGTTCCTACCTCTTTCTTATCACTCGCTGCTCCCGACTAATCCCGGCGATAACGTGGCCGAAACGCCGCCGCTCGGGCTATTGACGAAGCGCGAGAAGCTATTGAAATAGCATCGTTGCATTATCTCGGCCAGAATTCGGCCATGTCTCTCCATCACCGTAGCGTACAGCCTAAGTTTAGACAGGACCAGAAAGAGGCGACGCGACGCGTGAATAACTGCGTTGTCCTGTCACCTCTTGTCCTTTCAATAAACTTCCGCTGTACGCTTTTCAGTAATCACGTGCCAACTAGCTCAGACGAAATCATCGCTGACTTCCCTGTCCCGTAGTTTAAGCTCGGTTTGCACCATGGACACGATTTTGCGGGCAAGCATGACGTGGCTCAGTGTCGCCAAATCACGCCGCGCACGCTGACACCGTAGACAAGCAGCTAGCTCCTTGATTTCTTGCGCCTGCAGAGCCACTTCACCCTGGTATGCGAACTCAATCGGTAATCTGGAAGTCATGTGACGATAACTTTACGCGTGTACCGCGTATTTCGCGCGCCTGAGTGATCGGATTTCGGGCCTTCTTGAGCCTAGCAAAGTTACCTAACCGGAAAGCAATAAGGCGGGACCGAAATAAAAAATAGAATGCAGTGTGAAGGGTGAAAGTAGGGTTTCTTTAGAGCCCCTTTTCTTACGCTTTGCGTCACTCCGACAGTTATACGGTGAACGGTTCTACGTCAACTGAGCGAACCCTTTTCTCGTAACGTGAGGGCCGTGCCAACTAAGGAGAAGGAACGAGGCATTTAATCAGCCCGGTCTGGTGATTCCTAAAATACCGTTAGGAGAGAGCCCTGAAGAAACGAGGAGTAGTCGTCAATGTGACGAATTTTGTATGTGCAGTGACTTCGATCGATCGAGAGTACATAGTATGTAATTGTGATAGCTGCTGGGTTGTGGGCGAGATTACTTATGCCCGGCGCCGAGCGCTCCCTTGCTGCTAAAGAAAGAAAGAAAGAAAGAAAGAAAGAAAGAAAGAAAGAAAGAAAGAAAGAAAGAAAGAAGGAAGGAAAGAAAGAAAGAAAGAAAGAAAGAAAGAAAGAAAGAAAGAAAGAAAGAAAGAAAGAAAGAAAGAAAGAAAGAAAGGTTAATTCAGCTTGCGCTCACTTGGCTCTCCCATAGTTGCGAAAGGGGTAAGGGTTAAAGAAAGAAAACAGTCACTGTTGCCCCCTACAGACGAATGTACTTTCGTATAGTCATAGGTGGTATTCCAGACTAGGCTCCTTCAAGAGGCAATAGGGCTTTAGCGGCCTTGTGCATGTAAGGGTACTTCGACGAAACTCCAAGAACCTTTTGAGAATGGTCTGCCGTCGGAGCGCTCGAGAGAAGTGGTCCGTTATTAGAATGGAAAAGTTTGCGCTATTTTCTGCAGCCTTTGAGGGAGCACAGCTCAGCGCCAAGAGCGTTGAGATTAAGATGCAGGGAAGCTTATTGGGACAGAGAAAACAATAAAAAGAAAGGAGCCAGAGGCAGTAATCTTGCCAAATATTTTTTTTCTTGCGCGTGAAATTCGCGAACATATACGGTCCTGTCAGAGCTAAGGTGCCCGCGAATGCTATGAAATAATCTCTGACTTCTTCGTACTTGAAATGCAACGATGAGAACGCTCAGCAGCATGAGCGTCAAAAAACAAACGAATGAAAGGAGTTACATGGAGACGTATGTTTTATTATTTGATCTCTGGCACTTAATATAACGCTTGTTGATGCAGCCATGGTTCCGTCTTGCTACATAATAGTTTCTTAAATTGAATTATGGAGTCCTACGTGCCAAAACCGCGATTTGATTTCGAGGCATGCCGTAGTGGGGGGACTGCGCAATCATTTTGACCACCAGGACATCTTTAACGCGTATCTTTAATAATGGTACCACTTTTTTTATTATAGATAAAGCGAGGACAAACAACCATTAAGCTTTACTCATCACTGGCCAACGGGTGCTCCTTGCCCTACCCAGCGGTTGAGAATGACTAAAATCCTGCAATGAAATTGTAATCTTCCCGACAAGAGACGTGCGCTGCATTACTGTCCCATGTTAGGTTTAGATCGTTTATAAATTAATTTAGGGCGTGTATAATTCTTTCTTGTGTCTGGAAAGCAAAAAAACACAATATCAAAAAGAAGGAACTGCATAAAAGAAAAAATAGTCCTGAAAAGCTGAAGTGTGCAAAACTTTTTCTTTTCCTTTTACATCTCCGTGTTTTCTGGATGCGGTTTTCCCATATAAAATTGAGGAAGATAGAATTCCAACCAGTTATAAAACGATGCTAAAATATGCCGCGCGGAGTTGCAGTCTACGCGCTATGACATTTTCTGGGGTACCATTGCATATGCAAAGGTGACCAAAGATCATAAATTCGCCAAGCGAGCAACATCTCGAAGAGTGTGACAGAAGCCTGCACACGAAAAGAGCTGTACGACATGCCCCAATGTTTTACCTTGCGTTGAAAACAATATACCACCAACTTTTCCGATTGCATGAAAGTCCTTTGTGCAGAAAAAGCGCGCTATGCCCCTTACCAACAATCTGGGGGCCCAGCCCAAGAGATCTGTCATCATTTCCACATTATCTTTTTTTTTTTTTCGGGAGTTTCCGTAGAAGCAGCATGGGAGACCGCAGGTGTGTTCCTCACGCAGCCTTCGGCTCGCTCCTTCCGTGGACTTCCTAATGATCGGTTCCCAGGAACGTGCTTTGTCTTTCACAATTAATGAACTTAGTGATTGCGAAACCGAACATGCACGTCTCGGCGAACACGCACGCCGAACGTACCTCGGTTATTTCGAGGCTCCTTTCCTTCTTTGTTCGACCCACCTACGTTCGATCGTTACAACGCTCTGCCGGGGAACCGGCTTCCTGCTTGAGCCGGACTCTATGGCTTTCATTCCGACATCAGTTGGAATCTCTTTGTTGAATTTTCTCGTGCGTCCGCACGTCTAGAGATTCCATTACGCCGTCGTCACCTGTCGTCGGGTCACCTTCTCGCCCTCAGCTTCACTCTCGCCATCTGGAGAAGAGAAACAAAACTTTGCCCAACACCGCCGGCGATGGGTATGGAACTCCAGCGGAACTGTGCGGTTTGGAGCGGGACACCCTAACCACTGGGATACCGCCCTGCGTTTCACGCTCGCTGATTTGATTGGGCAAGGTTTTGCGCTCCACGCAGAGTGCGTTGGCGTCTGACGATGGCAGGCGATACTGTAGCGGAAGCAATAGGCGTTTTGCGCTGTCGCGCAAGAAGTTCTTGAGCAACTGGCGGCGTCTGCAGTGCGAGCTTTGCTGCTGTCGCACTAAATGTGTTCAACGACGCGGGAACTCATGAACTCTGCTGATTTTCTTCGTGCACTCCTCCGACTCGTAATGTCTATTTTCACCGCCTGAGGCAATTCGCATATACATGAGCAAGGAAACAATACAAAATAGAAGAAGGAAAACGTGGACGGCCTTGTCAGAAAGATAAAACCAGTAACGCAGCATGAGTCATTCCTGCCCCAAGCTTTCGCTAGCATTACATGAACTTGAAAGGTGGTTACGATCACCGCGTTCCACGTAAAAGGAGTTTTCTTCTCCCACTGGGAAACGAGTACGCACGCCTCAATAAAAGCGGCGGTGTGGCGTCAGCGTGTACGTTAACGCTATGGGCACTAGCAGCACTGCAGCGTGCGCGTTACGACGGTTCAAGCAATTACGAATTCCCGTTTAATAGGAAGAGACTGGAGTGTTCAGTCGCCTTACATTTGTTTGCATTTTGTTCGTTGCTCGGCTGAATGGTTGGCTGAAAGCGCAGTTAGCCTAACAGTCCGGGCCGACTGTTGTTCCGCCTCTTTACGCACTTTCAAGTGACACGCTACCAAGTGTACATATGATCACTGCTGTGTAAATATACGAGTATATAGAATGCGCTTGTTCGATTCACTTTATCTGCGATTCAACAGTCTTCACGTGATCTTGCCTTTCAACCTCAACCGTGCACAAAGGTTTTTTAAGAGCACAGAATACGTGACAACACGAGAGTTCCTCCCACTCAGTGCATGCTTCTTTGAATAGAAATGTGGGGATATGGATACCTCCTCGAGCGACTACCATATCGCTTGCCTAATTTACATGTTGTCTACCCCGGATTTTTGATCGAGGTGAAACACAGACACGTTCGAATGCTTAGAATTAGGTACACGTACGTTAAATAACTCCGATTGGTCAGAATTAATTCGGAGTCGCCCACCACGACGTGCATCGTAATCATATCGTGGTTTTAGCACGCATAACCTCGCGTAACTTTCTTTTTTTTTTTAGGTCGAGCATATAGCGAAATCGCGGTTCGCGAGGAAATTCGTCTTGTTCGCTAATCCCGTGCTCCAAGATCTTTCCTCGCTGGCTGTACCAATACCCGACCACGAATTAAACCATTCACGCGTGCAGTTTAAACATTCCACTTCAAACACTCGGGCTTGCTGAACGTAATTTTTTCTACCCTCATCCTGAGGCCACTGTCGATAATGCGGTACGTTTAATTACTGACGGCCAGTGTATCACTAAGCACGCTACTGCCATACAGTGCGAGCCGTGGACTTCGCAGTTTCAGCAAACGATCTGGTTCTTGACTTTCTCGCTCAGCATTCGCAAGCGTATACGTCTGTTTTACATTGGTTCGTATCTATGCACG
Organism: Dermacentor albipictus; assembly: GCF_038994185.2. Lineage (NCBI taxonomy): Eukaryota > Metazoa > Arthropoda > Arachnida > Ixodida > Ixodidae > Dermacentor > Dermacentor albipictus. The sequence goes on from NC_091828.1 coordinate 75,475,946, forward strand.
GTACTAACTTTCTTTTTTGTGTCTCCTTGCAGGTGAGTAAAGAAGCTGCGTGCTATGGTTGCGTGGATCGTGCAAGCGGTATGTCCTCACTGACCCATATCTTTCACTTTGCTTATTGAGACAACGAAAACATTTCGTCGTAAGTACGATTATCGTACACTGAGTTATTTTTTACGCCGCTTGCCAGGCTTTTAAACGCAAATAATTTATCGAAGAGAACTGTGGGCATCTGGTGATTTACGTCTGCGGCGAACGACAGTAATAGTGCTTACACCTTGTGTTTGTGCCCTCCTCAGATACAGTGCTAAATTCCTACATTCAGTAAGTTATGAATACCTGTCGACAGATTAACAATTTCCGTTGTGGCTGTACGTAACCATATCGCCTACATTTCCATCAAGAGCCTTCTCCTGCCCATAAACGTGCCGATCACATTCTGAATTACGTTGAAATATATGACCACCGAGGTGTAGACACCAGTATTGGCTCTCTCGGTATTTTACAAATAATGTCTTCTTGCTGCCATGATTGATGATGTCGTCAAGGCAAACTGAATCACACAACTACAGGGAATGTACGGAGAGGTCTTTTACGTGAACTCGATATTGAGAAAGGATCGGTTATGTTCGGCAGAGAGAGAGAGAGAGAGAAAATAATGCAGAGAAAGGCAGGGAGGTTAACCAGAGGTAGTTCCGGTTGGCTACCCTGCGCAGGGGGAAGGGTTAAGGGGGATAAAAGAAGAAACAGAGTGGAAGGGGGAGATAGAAAGAAAGGGAGACAAGCACGAACAAAGCGCGTACACTACAGAGCGGTAGGGGGCGGCATTCTTAGAGTCTGTCGGGAAGTCCCGTGGACCGCAAGAACCTTAATAGCGCGAGTAAGGCCTTCAACGCGGATGTTCTTTCGGAGTATCGGCCTAAAGGTTTTAGTTCTGAAAGTGGACGATTGTCCAACTGGTTCAGTACTCTGCACATCACTTGTCTCTCAGCACTGTACCGCGGGCAGACACTAATGTGTGCTAGCGTCTCGTCGATGTTACATGTGTCGCACGTGGGCCTATTGGCCATTCCTATGAGGAAAGCATATGAGTTTGTAAAGGCAACGCCTAGCCACAGACGGTAGAGCATGGTCTGTTCACGTCGTGGTAATCCAGGCTGAGCTGCGATTGATGTTCGACAGCTTTCCTCTCGATGCGACCCCGATGAAGGCGACCTCCGAACTGGCGACCTCGACCTCCTTGGCCGGTTCCTCATGTTCCGAACTTTGTGCGACTGAAGTCAGCGGGTCGCGCGGCGCCCTGATCGCTATAATCTGTTGTCCTCGACGTCACTTCCGCCGCTGGCAATTCGGTGACGCCCCCTTGTAGCAGCGTCCACCGCCGGTCGACGTGATTGAAGGGTCGAAATGGGAGATCGCTCCGTGCGCGGGGTCTGGTCACTCTGGTCCATCTCAAGACATGCTATAGCTGCGTTTCGTGGAGCGTCCATTACTTCTCGTCGTAGCTTGGGCACGTGGCCAAAAAACTGTGCCTGCGAGCCCACAGGGGTGATTATCGAGAAATCGGCGCGAAATGACGAAAACACGAGGCCGGAAAGAACAGCGGAACAGGCGCTCAACTCCCAGCTAGGATTTTACTTCATATATAATGCGTGTGGACCATTTTGCCCAGTGGTGAAACCTTGTGCAGCAAAGGTCATTGCCTTTTTTTTTCTTTTTCTTCCTTTCTAGCTTTTTTTTTTCGTGAGACACTTTTCGATTGTTATGCTTAAGAGGAAGAGTTAACTCGATCCCAGCTCCGATGCCGCCTATCCAAATACGTGTAAAACGTAGATACGCTTTTTTGAGATACCTACAGGGTCCATTTTAACGAAATCTGCTGCATTTCAGAGAGAAAATTAAGTTACGGTGACTGTTGACTGCAGAATTTCGATTCAGGGCCTCAATGTTCTAAAAGAAATTTTCAAAAATTCGTAACACTGAAAAAAAATATAGAAGCACGAAGTTTACAAACCCGTACCTCTGCACCAACAAAAGATATCGGAGGTCTGTAAACTGCATCCGTTTGAACAACCAAAACAGAAATTTTTGATATGTCAATTTGTATTTTACGGTAAATTGTTACATTGTTTACAAGGATTTTGCAAACGTAATAGTAGGTTATTTCAGAGTCATCTTTAATGTATCAGTTTTGTGTGCTTAGATGTACTGTTAGGCGCAATTTACAGAATTCTGCTATCGTTTTTTTTTTCTGAGTTACGGAGTCGTAAACTTGATAGTCTTGTTTTCTGAAGGTTAGCGATTTTTGCCATTCTTTACTTAAGTATATTGATAGCCTAAATCAAGAATTCGCAACCAACAGTCACTGGATTTTACCTTGGCTTTTTAATGCAACGAACCTCATCAAAGTGGTGCACTGGTTGCTGAGAAAAACAATTTATTCTTCCCCTTCTTTTTAATAGGAGGCTCCAGGCTAACTCTACCTCTTAAGACGTCCTTGACGTTTTTATGTCATCGTCGTCATTTCGTTTCTTCTTCTGCCGAGGATACTCCCCTGAACCACACGAACGCTGAATATAGCTGGCAAGAGAAAGCTGCTTTAAGCAGAGCAGCCGGTATTCTTGCATGCTACTTCGTATGTGTAGGTCAATAAGATATTGATGAAAAACAATTAATTATAGAGAGTAACTATGAACATAAATAAGAACATCGAGCTGTAAACGCGCTCATTCGTGAAAAGAAATTATACACTTTCAGGGTGTAAGGAAGATATAATAACAGAGCAAACTATACTCGACTTCATCAACGCCTCTATCGGTTTTTAAAGTTCAAGGCGCTTTTCTATCGAGCAAAGCAGAAACAGTGCTCCCACGAGGTCCTTGCACATCGTACAGTACTCAGTGTATTTAATGAGGCTGCAGCTCTCAGCGTATCCCTACACTACCATATATCTCACTATCTCGTCCTTCTTTTTAGTCATTAACACTGACACATTTGTCTAGAGCCCTCTCGCATTTTACGTCATGCCACGTGCTTCCTACGTGAATGCCGCTTGAAGCGGTCAATCTATCTCTCTTGGTCGAGTACTGGAAACCTAGTGAATGCGCAAGCTCCTGCTGCAATGTGCGTAATATTCTGGTGCACCATTCGTCGCGTGATGGAGCGAAGTCACCGTTCCTGGAGTGTCAGCTGAGCTACGTTTAATGTAGATTGCCACCTCGAGTCATCTGTTGGCAATCGGTGTATTTTTTACGCCCGTGTGGTCCGTGGTTATGGTGCTCTCGTAACAGCTTGTCTGCCCTTTTCTCGTCCATCAATTGCAGCACTACGCTTTTGCGCTGCTGTTTCGGCGCTGTAATAAATTCGGTGTTTTGCCCGCGCACGGCGCGGCCCGCGAAATTGTCAGCACGCTTCGCTGGCCACGGACATTTCGATTTTGAAGCCGCCCAGTGCTTCAAGCATATCGTGGAAGGCCTTTTATGCCCTTGAGAACTTAACTGGTCCCTGCGGTGCGTTAGTCCAGTGCTGTGGCCGCATCGCAGCAAAATGTGGTGTCTCGCTGCAGTCGTGCAGCAGTGGCAAAAATTTTGCATTACATAAGCATAGCATTAGATAAGAAAACGCTCGGGCGTCATTCAAACCGACCGTGCTCAGAAATTCCGAACAACGCGCGAAAACAGAGACTGTGTGGCTCAGCGCCAGGTCCCACGTGCGCGTGACGTTTCGCGCTCCTTTCAGTTACAATAGAAATGTTCTCCGCATTTCGTATGAGAAGTTACGTTCGAGGACTGTAATCACTTCGCTGCAATCAGAGGATTTGAATACCAGAGAATCGATGGAACGTATACAGCAGAGCGTCATCGCCTACATTTCAATGCGCTCTGACTGCCCATACACGCGCGACCTCGGCGGTTGTAAAATGTTTAGCACACATGGAGGAAAATAGCGAGCAAAGCGAACCTTGTTACGTAGTTGTTACAATGAAGTTATAGAAAATTACAACTTCATTGCTTTCACTATGGCACTGGCTATGCTATTTTATACTGTAAGCTATTCCGTATATGTAGTGCACCGATTTTGGACGTTTCCCGAGCTATTGTTGTGCAAACGATGAGTTACTAATCACGTAGGTTTACCAGTCCCACAAAATGTCTCAATTCTTAGACTGCGTACTGTAAACTCTTCACTGCTGCAATGAAGAAACATTGTCAGAGTTTCGATGCTTTGCTTACCTCTCCCCGGTTGTGCGTTCCTCTGTTTCATGAGTTAGATGTACTGCGGAGCCCTCGCAGCTGAATTTGAATCAGGCGTCATTAACCACTATATGTAAATTCGCTAACGCCTGCGGATAAATACATCGCGTCCATCCAAACTATCCAAACAAACTAAGCGTCAAAGTTCTGATTTGTGGGGTAAGGAAAAACGTTATCGTACGTGCTGAAATGTTTCCGGTGATGTGCTGCGAAGTTTTTCGCAAGGCCTCCGTAATCAGCGGTCGCTTCGTTAGTGAATCGCAAGAGCACCTCTCATTAGAGGCACTCTTATTACGCGGCAGCCTCCTCGAGGGAGCGCTGATTGTCTTTGAGCCCGCCTGTATAACTTTCCTTTTAGATCACTCGATTGAATTTTATCTAGTCACGTCTGTGTTCTCCCTACTTCATTCGTGTCTCTTTCTGTGGCGGTAAACTTCGCGGCTAAAGGGAAAAATCCGCCCCGAGAGCTTTAGCTCCTCGCACGTGTATAGCACTGATTTCCCTCAGGTTTTCGTTCGCGCTTCCCTTCTAATTATCAACTTGTTTACCGTCCGACCGCGCGTCTTATTGGCCGGCGTATCGAACTGGCGTCGCTCTGCCTAATTGCCTTTTCTTGAGGCTTGAGGTAGACGTCAACAAGAGCGTGCACAAATCGAATTGAGAATCGACAAGCGCCTGGGGCAGAGCACGCAGTTCGGGGTGTCTCTCGCCGCGGATTGTTTAGTTTGAACTTGTTTTTATCGTTCCTTCCGCAGTACTTTTCATCGATCGTCGTATAAATAGCAACGGCAGCCGTCGGAGTCTCTGTCCGACTGATTATCGACTTACAATTGCAAACGAGTTCTGCTGACACCCTGGCTTTACGCTACGTTTTCATACAGGTTAGCATAAAAAAAAAAAAAACTCGGAATCTCCAGTTTTAGTATGCTCCTTTGAGGTTTTATATGTTTACAGAGTTTCAGGGCTAGTTTTAACTTAAATTTAATTGAGCGTAATCAGCATAGTAGTTGGGTGATTTTTAATGCTTATTCTGTATTACAACGGCGTCGGTTTAGCTTTAAGTGTTTGCGAGAAAAATCACAAAAAGCACTGCGCATCCAGACAAACATTTAATCGTGCACTTGGCTGTAAGCACTACTTTGAGTTGATAATTTCAAGTCGTACGAGCAGCGCAGTGATGTGCGTGGCAGCAACTCTTGTATCAGTCACCGTGTCCTGAAAAAAAAAGGAATACACTTGGCTTACACGTGGACATTGCTTTTTTTTTTCTATGAGCAATGCGGCTAGAAAAAAACAACGAAGAGAGACGTTCACAGGCAGATGGACATTGGAAGTGATTAACTGTGGTGCTTGCTCGAGCAGCCTTAATCATTACTAAAAGCATAATTGTTTGCGTACGAAGTGGCCGGAGATGCACTCAGCTCTTACGCTCAACTCGTCCGAATTGGCGTCAGCTATTGCTCAGCCGCCACATTGCAATTACGCGTATAACAACCACGCTTGTTAAAAGAATGGTCGCGTTCTCCACACGCGTTCGTGTAACTTCTATAGTTACGAAATGTAGCTTTCTTTAAATCCCGTCGGATAACTTACACGCTTCAGACACAAGCCACCACTTAAATGTGATGTCGGCATTGAGAGGCTGAACCTTTGCCGAGGTATCAGGACCAGTAAGAAAAAAAAAAGCATTTAAAGAGTACTGTGCCATGAAAAAAAAATATATTCTGGTACAAACTGCGACGCGTTTGTCAAGAGCATAACGTAAAGAAAGGCTGTCCGTCGCTTATCTTACTTAACATTTTCCGGAAACAGAACTTCTCGTTCAGCCACTGAGGCAGTTATAATAGACATGAGTGCACCATTTATTCGCAATTTCTCCAGCTAGAACTGTCGCTTCTCACGTATCCGCATGTGAAAATCAGCAAAATGTTCAAGGTTTACAGTCATGTTTCCCACGCAATTGAGCCATCGAGCATCGCTGCTCTCTTGCTCCCTTCTGCGTGGGCGCGGCAATGCTACGCGACACTAATCAGAGAAATGGCCTGTAAGCAAACACAGGGCCCACTCACTCCGATCAGGCAATCTTTCTTTCTAGCACACCCACTTTATTGCTGAGGACCAGTGAAGGCCCAGATAAAAGCATGTTTGGTGGGGTGCGAAGGAGACACTCGCTTTTTCCATTGCTATCTTCACTAAACGTATACAGATTACACGAAGCACTTAAACTCCTGAAGTTACGTCTGAAACTGTTTCACTAGTTTCACTTTCTTCCCGGAGAAGTTCTGAAGCTCTTAGCGAGTCCAGTGGTGGCGTATTGATTTCGAAAGCCTGCTCTGGCTGCCTTCTTCTATCAGGAAAAATAACTTTTTAGGTGCCTGCTGACAAATACAAAAATTTTGAGAGGCTTCTAGAGAGCACAAAGAGCAACGATATTTCGACAAAACTAGCACGGAGCCAAGAAAATGACCTCGCTTTTCCAGAAAGTTCAGTAGCCATCGACTGAAACTTTCGAGCCATCGCTTTCTTCTCCTGTAGGCTTTGTTTTGCCTCAGTGAGGGTGCATGTGCGGATAAGCATACACACTAAACGGAGCGCCAGTAACCGGTTTTCAACAATTCTTGGTTAGACCTCATCACAGACTGAGGCAGGTGCAATCAATAGCGAATATTGGTGTCATCTTGCGAAACATCAACACAGCCGAGAGCGGACAAAAAAGAAATTATACAAAAAATTTTTTTTTTTTTTTGGGGGGGGGGGGGGGAGTAGGCGTTCTGGTACTCCTTTACAGCCGATTTGATCCATTAAAGACGCATTGCGGTTGTCTCTCTGAGGAATGAACTGTGCTACATTCTAGAGAGCGATACGATTTCGTACGCTGTGCTCAATAAGCTCGCTTTACTTCGACGAGCAACGCCCTATAACTGTTGGCGTTTTTTTTTTTTTTTCGCAAACGATACTGGGCGTTGGTGACCGCATTGCTTAGATTTTGTTACGTCGTATTTTTGTTCTTTTTTGTTTTCTCTCCATTGCAAAGGACATTTATATTTTTGCCTTAAATCTCTCGTTCATCGCTTCCATGGGTTTTACCGGAAAGCAGTTGCCTTTTGTGAAGCGCTCGCTGTACTGCGTAAGGAAGGTAGTTTTACGACCATGGAGAGCACATACAGAGCCTGATGAACTCGCCAAGGCTTCTTACCTTGCAGTCGAGGATGGCATTCGGGGTCTTCTTCCCTTGATGAGTCTGTCGTAGTCTTCGTTTATGTCTTGCTCATCCCACCATGTCTTTTCCCCAGGCGTACGTGCAGCGAGACAGCGTGGTTTCATATCGTGGACTCACGCTCCGGTCGCGTGCGCCGGACGACCTCCGATGGTTCGAGCACTCCGCGCGGTCATGCATGCTGGGGCCGCGAACGCGCCTGTTCCGGCATGCTTCTTGTGCCCGACGCGCCGCTGCGCGGGCGCGAGCAGGAAGGGACACCCTAGGCGAAGCTCTCAGGAAAGAGCAAACAACATTTATTAGGTTCCGGTTCGATACAAACACAAGTTCGACGAACACACCCGGATGTGAAACTAGTGTCTGTGCAGCGTGTCCAGATGGTTTCATGTGTGGCCGCTAGCGGCTCACCTGTAGCCATCTGCGCACCAAACAGGTAGGCGAGGGACATGGAGGGAGGAGGGAAAGAGATAAGAAGAAGGCAGGGAGGTTAACCAGAATCACGTCCGGTTGGCTACCCTACACAGGGGGAACGCTTGAAAACACAACGCTTCAAACACCACAATGTGAAGTTAAGATGGCCCTATATGCTCGTACGCTGGGAAGAAACCCTGAATGCAATTTTGAATGCCGTTTTTCTTCGACAACGGGAAAGAAAGCTACAGCGTCAAGGCTTTATTCTCTTGACGCGGATGGCTCTGCAAGCATATCCCCATATTTATGACGGCTGTGGGGTTCTGAGACGTGATTTAAATATAAAAATGATTTAAGCAGGGAAACAGTACGCGGGCTGGCCTGAATGCGAAAAACAAACGACTCGGAATCTCCTGCGCTTCGTCTGAAGATATTCGAAGGCGGCAGTCAATGTTCGTGTTTGAGACCCGATTCTTTTCTTTTTCTTTTTTCAATGCGCCTAACTTGCTGTTCGCATTAAAAGAGCAGCAGGAAGTCACCTTTTTTCTGCGACTTCTAATGAAAGTATTCATTAACAAATTGTTGTTATCGGAGTTCATAGTGGACGCCGCACAACGCCCGTGCCTGCAGCGGAAGGCAGAACACTGCCGCGGCTCAGCCAACCAGGGAGTTGAGCGTAGCGTTTTTGTTGCGTCCGCTTCGCTTCATCGTTTCTGCAGACAAAGGCGCTACGCGTCTCTAAAGACCATCTGACTCCTTTGAGCGCGCGAGCCGCGCATCTGGAGAGCACGGCAACAGTGATTGTGACGTCGACGGCGTGAACGTTCTTCGAGTGTCCGGACACAAGTATTTGCTTATGGATAACAAGAAACTGTGCAGATCCCGCACACTCTGGCAATGTTTGCTATGCAAAGCATCTTTCAGGTACGCAGTCATCAAGAAATCTTTGGTGTTTCACAAAGCAGCACCAAGTGGACGTATTTGTGTAACTTGACTTGCGGTGTACGTGGCTGGGCAAGCGTATGCGCGTGTGTGACGAAGGAAACGCGACGGCAACCACGTTGAAGACGATCATATGGCGGCAAAGGCATGACACCTGCGCAGGCCGTTCAACGTGAGTGTACGCGAGGTGGCCAGTTGTCGGGTGCTATGTACATAGGTAGTGAACGAGGCGTAAGCGAGAGAAACAGGCATTGTGAGGTCATCAGCAATTGCATGTTATACAGTCGTGCGTACGTACGACTGTCATATGGTATCCGTTAAGGACGACGATGCCACCGGTTAAGAAATGTTAGCACATGAATTACTTCGGTGATCACGAAGTCGCACAGTTTCTACGTAGCGTAAGCGGCCCGAGTACCGGATAGAGTGCAGTCTAAGACAGCGCCTCAAAGCGTGAGCTGTCACAAGGAAAGAAGACGAGAAACTGTCAGAAAGGGGCACACGCGCCAAGTGCCTCAAAGAGCTGGCTGCCTTTGGAACGAGTAAGGTATGACTGTCGTCGTGACATTTAATACACGCAAAAGAAGTTCGATCGTTACACCGGGTTGCTACGCTCGACGGCAGAAGTTCCATTACACCGTCGGTCATGCATTACTTTCTTTTAATGAAAGTGAGGCGAGACACCAACGTACGTACTTACCTGGCTGCCTACCGCAATGTGCCAAAATTAGTCAATGAATGCTACGCATTAAAACACACGCACGCACGCACGCACGCACGCATGCACGCACACACACACACACACACACACACACACGCACGCACGCACGCACGCACACACACACACACACACACACACACACACACACACACACACACACACACACACACACACGCACGCACGCACGCACACGAAAGGAAAACCGCAGGTAGGTTAACTATAGTAGCCGCATGTTTGGCTAATCTGCCCTGGAGGGAACGAGAAAAGGTACAGAACATGAAGAAAAGATATATGAAAAAATCTTTCCGCAAAAGTTGTAAAAAAGTGAACATATTAAAGAAACCTTTAGCACTAGCACGTGGCATACAGGGGCTCCGAAACAATTGATCATCGAGGGATATGCAGCGCGCTCGCTGCACGAGCCTTTTTGCATTCTTGTTCTATTGAAATGAGGCCGGCGAAGCCGCATATCGAACCGGCGTCCACGTCCTTAGCGGCAGAGCGCGCTAATCAAAACTCCACTTCCATAGATCCTGTTTGATGATGGTCGCTTTGCAATCGTCAGCCTTCCCCCGTCCTTTGCAATTTCTTGGCCCCGTGTGACTCTGCTAAACTATGCGCGCCGCAAATGCTGCCTGATTTTCATCAAGTTGTTACCTTTGCAGCGTTTAGTATACGTGAGAATGAACTACATCATCCGACGTAATATAGTGGATGGTCGAATTCTACGAAATATTATGTGCTGCACAGAACTACGGCGGGCACGTGGAACATCTCTCGGCTGGCCCGCGATCTATTCTCATTAAGATTTAAGTACGAATGAATGCGTGTGACGTCGCCTAATTCGTCCTCTTCATTCTGCACGCACGTCAGCCGAAACTGCTTTGATTTCTTTCTCAGCTTCTTTACTCGTCCCCTCTACCGGCATAATCCTCGCGGCTCATTTGCCATCTCCCTGGCGAGCGCGGAAAAACCGACGGCGCAGAGGAGGCAGACGCGGTGGGCTTTTGTGCCGCAGCGTTGTAACACCGCCTCGCTTGCTTTTAATCCGCGTCGCCCTCGCGATTTTCGCGAGGAATGCGTGCACGAGCGCTTCCAAATGAACAGCGCTTCTTGCTTCCCTTCATTCGGCAGGCCCCCCGCCAAATGAGCCATGTAACCGGGCATGGGTGCGTGGGTGGCTCATCCCTCGCACCGCCTGTTTTTAATTCATTCTGCGGCGCGTAATCACGTTCGTTGTAGTGTGCGCTGCGTCGCTACAGAGTCGCCCGAGAGCGGCTAAGAAGGCTTTGGCAAAGTGGGCAAACTTGCCACGAATGAATGCTTGCGTGTGGCAGTGAAACGACACGTTCTAATCAGGTTTCGAAACGCACAAAAGGAAGGAGCGAGAAGAAAGGGGGTTAACCGAGGGGCCCGATTTTTATTAGTCACAAAGGAAGGAGGTGACACAGCGTCCGGCGGTCTTAATTATCATCGCATCCGCGTCACCTGACTACGCGTTTCTTTCCTGGCTTTTCTCAAGTTGACAGTGGCGTTGTTTCGTTTTATTCGGCACGCGTTCGGGAGAGAAGGCATGAATGACAGTAGGTGCCATGACGAGGCAGATGCGGTCCTCACGTCAGCGCGCGCTCTCTAGGAATTGTATGCGGCGCCGTTTAAGTGTGGTGCTGAGATCGTCTGGTCAAATGAAAATCGCTGCCATGACCGTGTCGGAGCGGGTACTGTGTGGGATGCGTACCTTTTTACGTGGCTTGGCTTTGGTTTACTAGCGCCTCTGTCTGTAGCACCGTGTCACCTTCTCTCACTAAACGCGGTTTTGCTCCATGCCAGCGCATGTGAGAATTGCGGCTCACTTCATTTCTCTGCGTGTCAAACTACGATGTGCGCTATAGAAATTACATGCTATAGTATTGTTACGAATAAATGCCGTTTTCATGGCGTTACGTCTATAACGCTCGCTTTTAACTCGATGGAGATGTCGTCGTCGTCCAGTTTTTCAGGCGGCGTTCGAGCAAATTTATGCAGTGTGCGCAACAAGTCCCGAAGTGCCCAACGGCGAGGTCTTGTCCACTTCGGAACGAGGCTAACATTTGTGGTTCACCGATGCGCATGATCAACTAGTCACATATTATGTAGGAGGCTTGTCGATCACCTAAAATAAATGGAAACTCGCAGATCCATAAGGGGGACTAGTTGGCATTTATACTTGGATGATCGCTGCAAGATGCGAACGTGAAGAATAAAGCACCAAATGCGGCATTGCGGAATGCACACTGTGCCAGAAGTTCACTGTTGTCTTCAAGGCCTGAATTCTCAAAGCTTTTTCAGTTTGAAAAAGCAATATTTTTCAATAGCCAGCCAGCTTTGGTAATATTATTTCAGTCATCATAGTTGACTGGCGCTTATTCTGACGGGTGGGTTTAGTCTCGCACATTAGAGAATGTGTGAAAGCTTTCCGCCTGATGGTGCATTTGCTATCAGGTGAACTGAAAAAAAGAAACACTCGAAAACAAACTAAAGAAAATTTCGCTGTTATGTGTTTCCAGTTCTTCTATATTTCTTCCTTTCTCAGGTTACCTGAAGCAGTTTGCACTGCTGAATAATTTATTTGAGCGCAGAATGAAAAGTTGGCAAATACTTTGTCTCCGGTTTCTCCCCTATCTATAATTTTACCGGAGGTTAAAATAGAGTAACACGAGCCTAAATGACCGCATTCGAGCTATAAATGAGTTTTTCCAAACATGCGTGGAAAAGGAAACAAAACGACTAATTATGTGACGTCATATATGCTCGTTCCCGCCTGTATTTTATTCAGAATAAAACACGGCAGCTCCATTGTATCAGCAGGCTCGACTCAATGTTCGCCCGCGTATCACTAACGACGGATAGGATATCGTTGAACGTCCCTGGCAAAATGATCGATATACGGAGTAGAGATAGCGTTTCACTCTTTTATATCGCACACTGGTGGCGTTCCAAAGGATTCGATTAACATCGAGTGGAATATTTACGTGCAAGGAACTCTGGGTATCATAACACGCGGCTATTCGTAGAACCCTCGGTCGCGGCGTTAGAACAAACACACTGGCTTCAGAGCTTCCTAGAACGGTCGCCGTCCTTCTGAAATTGCGGCGTGCACAGGTTTAGTAGTCCCCGAGCCAGAAAAAAGAAATAGAAAAACGCGCTGATAATGTGCACCGTCATTCATACTGGGTGGTGGAGCGAGGTTATCCGCGCGGCTCGGGGCTGTGGGAGCAGCGTCTATAATGCGTCCGCTCCCCTCGGCTGATTAGATAAATTTATTAGGCATAGGCCGTGTTGTCTTTCCCAATTAGCCGTAGGGTACGACACAGCGCCGTCGAGCGCTATAATTCAGGAACACGAACGCATGGTCTATACACGCCCGCACCGGTCGCGCGCGAGCACGCGCATGCGCACAAGCAACGCGCCATCGCCGCTGGCTACGCATTCAGTACGTGGCTCTGCAGGGAAACGTGTTCTGCGAATCCGCCTGGTCCGGGCCATTTCTATCCATGCATTTCGATGCGTTACTATCCCTCCTGTTTAGACATTGCGCGCTCGATCTCCAAGCAAACCAGCAGGGGCTCGCTCTGACGTCCTCGTCTGCCTCGCAACGTTTTGCGTAGCATGCGTCGACATCTGCCTAATTCGTCGTCTATACGCAAAGAAAGCATAGCAGGGTTCCGTGCGAAGAGGTGCTGCGCGTATTTTGTTTGCCCCATCTGAGCGCATTTTGACCAACGTATGTTGCAGCGCCTCAACATTTGTATTGGTAGTGATTAGACTGATAAGGTGCACTAGATACGTTTCGCTGCATGAAGTTTCTTGCTTCAGAAGGGCTTGAATAAAAGCCTTAATACTAAGGCGCTATACTAAGGCGCTTAACTGAGTCCTGCGGAAGAAAACTTGGCGCTAAGGGGAGAGAGAATTTAAAGAAATACAAAATAAAAAGAAAACACATGCTCGAATCAAGTAAGCTTCTGTTTTTGCCGAATTATGTACCGGTAGTTTCAGCCAGCTCATGCCAAGCTTTAAAATGTCCACGTGTGTGTTACAAAAGCGCAACCAACTTAGCATTGTTCACTGTCCTTTTGAACAATTCATTGTGTCTTATACTGTGAGCTGTTGTAATTTACAATAGTTAATTGACGAAGTTTTAAACTATTGCTTTCAACGCAAACTATTCAAGGGAGAAGTTGTGGATCCAATTGACAAATATCCATATAATTTATTTAGGTGACGATAGCTGTTTGGGTTTCCATTTTTACTAGCTGCAAGGAAAACGCGCGCGAGATTTCAAAAAGTACCACGTGGCTAGACACTTGGGCGCGCGGCGATATTAGTGTCCTAAACATGCTAAGAACGAATGATCGATGATCGAACGAGTGATCGAAGGCCATGTACAGGCCTCGAACAACGGAGATGGATTCAATACAATGATCTCGGCTGGTGTTGGCTTCCACTTTTGCCTATATATCCCGTCTGTTGAAGCAATGCTACAAGTAGACCTGTATGGGATGTGCGGCTGCACGATAAATAACGCGTGGCAATTCTTGAAGATCTGTCGGCCTTTTTTACTGTTGACAGGCAGCGTAAAGGGCGAGGTGGTTTTAGCAGCGGATGGCGACGTATCGGAGACGATGGGTGTGGCCGCCGCCTATCATTTTTGCTTGCAGTCCTATCATGCGATTGGTCTCAGCGCAGAATCCATCATTCGTTGGCCGAACGTTTGAGGAAACCAACATCTCTGCGCGCAAGTGCCTAGTCACTTGGCAATTTTTCTTTCAAATCTCGCGCACTTTCTTTCCAGCCCGCGAACAATTTAAACAACCGCAGCTATTGGCACGGAAATAAATCATTTGGATATTTTAAGTAGGCTCTGTTGGAGATTCTTGCGTTTAATGAAGTAGTTTAAAATTAGCATACAAAACAAAAACATTATTTACCGCGTGCTCATATATATATATATATATATATATATATGAGCACGCGGTAAATATATATAAATATATATATATATATATATATATATATATATATATAGATATATATATATATATATATATATATATATATATATATATATATATATATATATAAAACAGTACTTTGAACAATGCAGAGTTTGTTCAATTCTCGTAACTTAAACATGTTTTGTTTTGTCTTTTATGCTTGGAACGTGTTACCTGAAACACCCTCTACATGACCACGGGTTTCCGTGATAAGAGGAGAGCGGCGTTATGAGAGGTTTGCCAGTTACTGGTTACTGTACATCGCAAAAGCGAGAGTGCTGGCAGCATTTGATGTATTGTTAACGTGTAGTTTGAGAGCTTTATAAACAACGAGCTACTGTTCTAATTGACTTGATGCTTATGAATTATTACGCTAAAGCGCAAAGTAAACAAAAGCGGGAAATAGGCTATGCTTGATAAAAACTGTTTGACTGTCGGCAGCTAAAAGTAAGCCAACTTTTATTAGATAACAGTGCCTGTTCCGCGTCTCTGTCTTTTTCATTAGGCTGGAATATTTTCGCTGACCTCTAGTAATTGGTTTAGTTAGGATCTGCCTTGCTCTAGCTTTGTTTCTATTTTTTTTCAGTGTTTCCTTTTTTTTCTTGCGGAAGATAGCATCGCGTTTCATGCTTTGTCGTGCAAGGATTTGGCTGTGTTGTAGTTTTCTTATTGCAATAAATCAGCGTGTAATCTCTTTCTTTTAAGCTTTCTGTTTCTTTTTGCTGTTTTCCGCCATTCCTGAACGCTGCATTTTTCTTACTACATGATAAGTGCAGTGAAAAATAATCTTCATTCCAGTGCGGAGCACTAAATGCGAATCCACAGAAACAAAAATCGATGAAAAAAATGCCTAAGTAGTTTCTGCACACTAGTAACTTTTCTATACAGAAGAACGACAGGAATAGAGGAAAAGACAGGGAGGTTAGCCAGTGCATAGACCCCTTGCATAAAGAAAGCATAAAAAAGGCAAAAAGAACCAAGAAAAAGGCAGAACGCACAAAAAGAGACAAGAAGATGGCAGCGTGGACTAGAGAGCAAGAGGGGGTAGCCGACGAAGAAATGGATTTGAGTAGGTCGTGTAATGCGTAAGGAAGATAACCGGTGTGCTAACTGAGTAGCAAGATGACTGTCAAGAGAAGCAAAGCAACTCGAGGAGGGCACGATTAGATTGTGCGATAAGATTAGAAATTTTGCAGGTATAGGACGAAATCAGGTGTCAGGGGTAATTACACTACGCCACTAGCAGTGGCCTTGATCCTGATGTGGACATGTTAGTCTGCTGGTGATGATGATTACACAAAGACGCACAGTGTCCTGTAAGACGGTAAACCACGTGCTATCGTAATTATTAAAACAGTGTCTGATATGTGTGATCTGTAGGTGCCCACACACAATTTAAAAGCACGAAAGGCAACGATATGTCTTATTTTTATCTCACTTTCCCAGCCTAGCACTTCAGAGCAGCCGTATAGAAGACAAGGGCTAACCACAGCATGTCTTTGTGTTCTAATCATTATCATCAGCTTCACCTAAGTCCACAGCAGCACCAACGCCTCAGCCAGTTATAACCAATTGTCCCGGTATTGCGTGACCTGTCTCCACCGTATCGGCACAAATTTTCTCATCCTATCGCACAACGTAATCCTCTGCCATCGTAGACGGTGTTTTCCTTCCGTTGATACTAATCTCGATACTCCGTTAGAGCACCGGTTATCTGCCCTACACATTCCACGAACTACCCAACTCCCCATTTGTTTCCCTTAACCTCACGTAGAGTGTCGACTTACCACGCTTGCTCTCTAGTCCACGCTGCCCCCTTCTTGCCTCTCAACATTACGTCTATGATTTCTGGATCGATCGCTCGTTTAGTGGTCCTTTAATTGTATATGCCCGCCTAACTTTCGAAGATACTCTACTTAGTAGTTTCTCAGCTGCATATGTTTCTGTGACTGGCCACAGTGTCGACCGCAAATTGTGATGCGACTCGACAGCCGTCAAAAAGCAAAACCTTCTTGCAGCCCACACGCCGATTCTTGTACTGAAATGTATTAGTCCGCCAACTTTTAACGTTGACCGCCTACCTACGCTAACAGGCTAAGCTCAAAGGGGAAGAATAAAACGGACTGTATGTTTGTTGATTCACCAGTGTACCTGGGATGTCGACGCGATCGCTTCTTCATCTCTGAGCTTTGAGCACCTATATACTGCACATTTAGGGGTAGTTGGAGAAGTATGGGAGAGGCCGTTGCCCTGCAGTGGGCGTAGCCAGGCTGATGATGATGATGATGATGATGATGATTATGATGATGATGATGATGATGATGCACATTTAGGGGCCGGTCACTTAACACTTTCACGTCGCGCTTTCGAATAATCACGCTTTATTCCCATTTTGCTTAACCTTCTTACATTGATAGTTAGGGTTACGCTGTCTGTGCGGCCAAGTTAGCCGCTGCCTATCTGCAACGTGGTGAAAATTTATTTAATGGCGGCTTTCGTATTCCCCTACTGTTCTTTCTTTCTGTGCTCACCAACGCACTTTCTTAAAGAACTAAATATGTGTTCGTGTATATATCTTTCGAAGTAAATTTTCAAGGTACCATCCGGCAGTGTGATACTCCCAAATTCAGCACCAGATAGCCAATATTAAAATGTATACTGCAAAAGGGTGGCTGCTTGGCTTGGTTGGTGAAACATTACATTAGAGTAATAAAAATCCACTTTATAGTGCCCTAAACGTCGTTCAACGTTTGGCGCACTATAATGTTGTTGTTTTTCTTGTCTGAAGTAATTAAAAATGATATCCCTCCGTTTTCGTGCGCTTTGAGAATGCGGCCGTTCCTCTGCATATTATTCGCCTAATTTTTTTTTCTTATCTTGACTGGTGGTCAACTTTACGAATGAAAGGCCTCACTGTTTCAATATTGTAGCAAAAAGAAACAAGTAAAAAATATATTTTCAAAAAAATAAAACAAGCTTCATTGAAGTTCATGAGTGAGTGCGTGAAAAAAATTATTTGAAATGTCCGGCGATTTGCGCGGGGTAGGGCCATAAGCTCATGAACCACAAAGAGAATATATAGCAGAAGAAAAGGCTTTAACGGTACAAAAACAACACTAGCAGGAACATGTAAGAGCAACACAGACAGAACAAAAAAATTTCACGCAAATGATTGTTCATAAAGAACTGTCGAAGTCATGTACGGTCGTTTCCTCTCTTACCATTGTTGTACTGTTGTGCAATGTTCGAGACGTGTGGAAAGGTCGCAGTAGTGCCTTTCATTTTCGTTTCGACAAGCGCACTTTAAACAAATGCGCAGTTTACGTAAGCTTTACGAATTGCGCTTAAAATGGGCAGCATGTACCCCCAGAACCAGCTATAAAGCTGCAAATCGGCACTATAACGCAGGCCTTACTACAAACTGGAAATTACGGCTGATCGACTTGCAATGCTGATCCGTGAGCGAGCAGCGAAGTTGGCACTAAAGGAGTTTACGGCGCAGCAGCTTACGCTGGCGCACGGTAAGCCCATACTGACGTGTGCGCTGCCGTCCAACAGCAAATTGTTGGGCTGAAGCCAGAGCCAAAGCCGAAATCGCGCAATAACAAACATGAAAGACCGAAAGTTGTTTGTATAGCGCAATATCCCGCCAATCAGACCAATAGCATCCCCCTAGTGCGAAAACGCGGTCGTTGAACATCAATGACTGCGAATTCGAGGATTCTGGAAGGTGAACGGGGTATACACTCGGATGGATTTGAGAGAAAGCGGCTAAAAAACGAATTGCCAAGGAAAGTCAAAGGATATGAATCAAAGCGGGCGTCACCGCATCCAAAAGCAAGGATGTTCTCTGCGAAAGAAAGAATGATTCGGCAGAGACACTTCAGACTGCCTACGTGTGGGAATGCGAAAGCCTTATACCATGGTTAAAAGGTAAACAAAAACCCGGGGCACTTCGCCGACCAAATAAAGATTTAAAAGAAAAGAAGACGTTTCGGCTCCCACACGGGAACCTTGTTCACAGGTAAAATATTTTACTTTACCTTTGAACAGCTCTTGAGGGAAGGGAAAGCCGCTAGGGGGCCGTGGAGAACAGGCGCGCTTCACATGGGCTCCCGCTTCTCGTGCCTGTCAACCAGGATCACGGCCAGCGACCAACTTAATTTTGCCAACTGCACAACCGGCAAGGTGAGAGAAATCGGCGGGCACTAGCCACCATCAAGTGAGTGTCCTATTTACTGATTTCTGCAACGACCGCACAGCCGCCTAGCTAAGCCCAACGCCGAACGAGCGGCTGCAACCCCGTGGCGCGTGCTCGCGCCGCTCGAGCGTATCTGCGAGCAAAGCACGGGCGCCTGCCCACGCAGCGACGAACTCCCTAGATGAGCGAAGCAGCAGTAGAAGCAATCAACACACCAAGAGAACAGCTGGAAGACACAAACACAATGCAGATGGACCCGACTGAAGTAAACAACACAGAAACTGCCTGGAATTATGACGCAAGCAGCGGAAGAACTATTGAACGCGAGAGCATCTGGATTACGCGGGGCAGAAAAGGCAAGAAGGACGCAGAGCATCAAACGACACAAGAAAGCAACCCAGCCAAGCAACAAACGAATGGAAAGCCACCACCACCGCAACAGCGAAAGCCCCGAATGCCGCCTCTACCAGTCGACGACTACAAGGTCGTATTCCGCCCGCAACCAGGCCTCGAGCTTGCAAAGTGGAACAATGTCGCCATTATGCACGCCATCGGAAGAGCCAGCGGTTTCTCGCAGCAAGATTTCGGCGAAAAAGTGTGCGTTCAAGTGCAAAGAATTGAGAACCTGATTATTGCAAGCACGGCCGACTGGGAAGGCGCGAAGAAACTCGAAAATATCAGCACAATACAACTTGGCGGCACTTTCTTCACTGTAAAAGGCAACACGAGAACCCCGGACGATGTATCCAGAGGCGTAATAAGCGGGCTCTTGCCTGGCACGAGTGAAGAAGAACTCAAGGCCAGTCTTCGCGCACCAGCGAGGTACACCGTCCTCCACGCTCGTATGCTCGGGCAATCGTCCGCGGCCGTGATCTTTTTCCAAGGACCGCACGTTCCTTATTACGTCCGCTTCCAGAGTCTCGATTTTCGATGCCGACCCTACCGCAAGTCAGTGCAATACTGCAGAACTTGTGGCAACACGGGACACCGCCAGGATGTCTGCCCGAGACCATTGCCAGCCTTCTGCTCTAAATGTGGCAAAACTGATCAACTACCCGATCACGAGTGCAAACCCGCATGCAAGTTATGTGGAGAAGGGCACGAAACCGCAAGCAAAGATTGCAAGAAAAGACTGAAACCCAACCCGCCGCCATTCAACATACGACAGCAACGCATCGACAGGCTCAAAGTGAGAGACAGTCGCTGGAGCTCAGGCGGCGAACAATTCCCACAATTAGGAAGCTCAACCACCAGCTTCAGGGGCAGTGATGGCAGCGTCCCCAAACGAAGTGGATCTAGATCTATACTCCTATCGCCTTCCCGATCACGCTCACGCTCGCACTCGCCGAAACGCGTGAGCTACGCGGATGTGGTAAGCGGATCGAGTGGATCGAGAACCACGAGCAGTTCCAAATTCTTGTCGGCCGAAGCTGCGGCTCTTCAGGCTCTCGAAAATAAGGTGCAAATTCAACAAAACACGTTGCACAATCAAAACAGTCAACTACAAAGCCAACAGGCTCTCATCGACAAGCTGATCCAATGTCAACAGATACAGCAAGACAACATAAACAGGCTTCTACAGAAGTGCGAGGAGCAAAAAGATATCATTGATAAACTGCAACAGAGTTGTACAACAGGCCAAGAGAACATCGCACAGCCGCGACTCTCACTTCCCGACGCAGATGTTCAATCCGTAGTTGACGCAAGATTACAAATCCTCCAAGAAACTCTCATGAAAAATACCCACGACACAATTGAGAAAATCGTCCAGGCAGCAATAACGAATTTCGCCGCAAGTATAGCCAATAAGGTCAACACGCTAGACGCCAAGGTGGATGGACTCGCAGCGCAACAAAACAACTTCATAGCCCACATCAAGAAGACGTATGTAACAAAACAGCACCTCAATACGTCACTAAATGACATTCAGCCCGACAGAAAGCGGCCGCGAGCAAACGACCGAAGTGCCTCTCGTTCAATTTCACCTACCCGCGAGCGCCGGCAGGGAGCAGCAACAACCGAAGATGGCGGTCCCTAATCACAGGACTACAAATGCGCTTTCAACTCTCCGCATATGGCAGTGGAACTGTCGTTCCTATCGACCACGGCATGCTACCTTACAAGAATTTGTCAAAAAAGACCCACCCGACCTCATAGCGCTGCAAGAAACAAATACACAAAACGTCCGGCTACAAAGGTACAACGCCCACGTACAAACGAAACGCACGGTAATTCTCACCAAGAAGAATCTCACAGTACAGGAATTGGAACCCGTCAATACACCGATTGAACACACCTTAATCGAAATCATACCGGAGAGGAAATCGCTCAAGAGCGTATTCGTAGTCAGTGTGTACAGCCCTCCCAGAGACGCCCTTTCAGACTTCGACTACCTTGTCCGAGAAATTAAGAAGCGCACTGATGGTCACCAAGTCGTTATAGTTGGGGACTTCAACGCCCCACACACGGCCTGGGGATACCAGACCACCACGAAGAAAGGAGCCCGAGTGCACGACACTGCACAACAGCACAGACTCACCATGTGGAATGACCCACTCCAAACAACGAGGATAGGTAATAGTGTCTCCAGAGACACAAACCCCGATCTCACCTTCACGCTAAACGTGCCCTCGGTAGAATGGAGCCGACTCCCAGAAACCCTGGGCAGCGATCACCACATCCTCCAACTAACCGTGGCTCACACTCGCAAGCCCGCTAGGCTTGGAACGGCCCGGGTAACGGAGTGGAAGTTATTCAGAGACGTGCTAAATGTCGAGACCACCATCGAGAACATAGATGACTGGCTGGAGAAAGTCCTCGACACGGCAGAACGCCACACGAAAACAATACAGCTGAATGAAGTAGTGCCAGCCGTCGGCACGCACCTCCTCCACCTCTGGGAAGCCAGAAGAGCTCTTCTCAAGAGGTGGAAGAGACAGAAGCTAAACAAGAAATTAAAGAAGCGAATTGCCCTCCTCACCGAGCAAGCACAGGCATACGCGGAGAGATTAGGAAGACAGAACTGGCACGCATTTTGCGACAAACTCCAAGGAACCCTGAGCACAAAGACGACGTGGCATCTCCTGCGCGCCCTTCTCGACAACGGCCCTACGAAGACGCAGCAGCGACAGAACCTCTGTAGGCTCGTGCACAACTACGCCGGATCAGAAGAGAACCTCCTCCTCGAAATTCAGAAGAAGCTGTGCGGCGACCCACCTGTTAATACGACGCCATATGACAAAGTTTACGGTGGCAAACCAAACCCCGACCTTGACCAACCCTTCACGCATGCTGAACTCTCTGCAGCACTATCGACGCTCACAAGAAACACCAGCCCGGGCAAAGATCGGATCATGAACAAGCATCTTCGGAACCTTCCGCAGCAGGCTACCGCAGCCCTGCTCCAGTACTTCAATTAATGCTAGGAGAGAGGAAAGCTACCGGCTGCATGGAAGCACTCGGAGATTACCATGATCCCCAAACCAAATAAACAGCTCAGCATCGAGAACTTGCGCCCAATTTCCCTTACCTCGTGCGTCGGGAAACTTTTCGAGCATATGATTCACAACCGGCTAACCTCGTACCTCGAAGACAACGGATATTTTCCAAACACTATGTTCGGTTTCAGGCAGAACCTGCCAACGCAAGATGTCTTTCTTCTACTCAAGGAAGACCTCATCGACCACCTGAGTACCAGAAGCAAATCATCGATTTTAGCCATCGACGTAAAGGGAGCCTTTGACAACGTCAGTCACGAAGCTATCCTCTGCAACCTCGAAGACGTGGGCTGCGGTTCCCGGACATACGACTATGTCAGGAATTTCCTCACGGGCCGCACGGCCACCGTGGGAATATACAACCTGCGCAGCAACAGCTTCCGACTACCGAGCAAAGGCACCCCGCAGGGTTCGGTCATATCGCCGTTGCTCTTCAACGTCGCAATGATCAAACTACCCAGCCTCCTTGACGCGATACCAGACGTAAGACACGCTTTCTATGCAGATGATATCACGTTATGGACAAGGGCCTCAAACACTGGAACACAAGAAACACGCCTACAGGAAGCAGTAGATACCATCGAGAGCTACTTGCACAAATGCGGCCTCTGCTGTGCTCCCGAGAAGTCCGAACACCTCGTCCTCAAGTCAAGAACGAGAGGCAGACCACCCGGCTACGATGAACCCGATCCTAACGTCACCCTCAATGGAACGCCCATTCCAAAAGTGGAAACCCTACGAGTTCTAGGGTTACACATACACAAAGACGGGTCCGGGGCGGCCACCCTCCCGCGACTACAGCGAACGCTATCACAGCTCACGCATCTCGTCAGGAGAGTTGCAAGCCATAGAAGCGGACTTAAAGAACAGGACACGCTACGCGTGATGCAAGCACTCCTCACCAGTCGAATAACATACGGCACGCCCTACCTCGCGCTGAAGAATGTAGAGGTAGAAAAAATTAACATTCAAATATGGAAAGCCACCAAAATCGCCCTGGGCCTACCATCTACGGCTTCGACTACGAGGCTTCTCAAGATGGGCGTACACAACACCTGGCAAGAGCTAGCTGAAGCTCACAAAGCCAGTCAATTAGAACGACTGAAGCTTACGCCCACCGGAAGATTAGTGCTGCAACGGCTGAGCTACGGTGAAACCTTTATAGCCACCACGGACCGAAAAGAAAAAATTCCTACAAACATCCGCGAATCCCTGTGCATAGCCCCAATTCCACGCAACATGCACCCCACGTACCACAAGGAAAGAAGACAAGCCCGAGTGGATGCTCTACGGCGAAGACACAGGCAAGATCCGGACGCCAGATACACCGACGCAGCCAAATACCCGCAAAGAAACGCTTACGCCCTGAGCGTCGTGGATTCTCAGGGCAGAGAGCTAGCGTCTGCCACAGTCCGTGCACAAAACCCCGAGACTGCAGAAGAGACAGCGATCGCCCTAGCGACTACCACGTGCATGGACGCAGCTGTCATCTTCTCCGATTCTCAAGCAGCCGTCAGAAACTACGCTAAGGGTCGCGTGTCAACACAAGCACTGAAGCTATTGAAGCACCGCAGTACTCCGATCCCCTACACCTGCGTGACATGGGTTCCCGGGCACGAGGGGCTGGAGGGGAACGAAGCGGCACACGCCGCGGCCCGAGGCCACACCTGCCGGGCCAACCCTTCCTACTCTCGAGACGCCCGGTCTGCGCCAGCGGAGGCAGAGACCGTACCCATCACGTACTCAGGGATACTTCAACATCACAGGCTGGAACGCAGGGTGTACCCACCACCTCACCCAAAGCTCAACAAAGAAGAAAGCACTACACTCAGAAGACTGCAAAGTAATACTTATATCCACGGAATCATCATGCATAGACTGTACCCAACGCTACAAGGATACCACTGCCCAATGTGCGGCGTACCGGACACCTTAGCGCACCTGATCATCGAATGTCCATGGCATATAGACAAAGACGCATTGCCTTCACCGAGAGACTATTGCAACGCCAGACAAAGCGAAGACCTCATGGAAACGTGGGAGGCCAAGCTAGTCTCCGAGGACCTGGAACAACAACGACGTCTCGTTGCCAGGGCCAAGGAAGCAGCGAAGGCCAGAGGGTTCCTGGAATGAGGAGACCTCCCACCGAGAGTTGAACCAGGGCTTACCCCGGAAAACTGTTTCCAAAAAAAGTTTATTCCTCCTTACCTTTGAACAAGGTTCCCGTGTGGAAGCCGAAACGTCTTCTTTTCTTTTAAATCTTTATTTGGTCGGCGAAGTGCCCCGGGTTTTTGTTTACCTTTTAACCATGTTTCATCCCGACCAGACGGGTTTCCGTCAAACACTGAACTTCAAGCATTATACCATCTGTAGACCTCGAAACGCCATGAACGCGCTCATGTTATACTCTCATGACGTGGCGCCACCTCCTCCCTATTGGCTGAGCCGTCGTGTGCCCAATGTCGCACGCACTCGGCCACACCTTTAGTGAGCCAGAAACCTGGAGCCGCATTCGCATCGGGCAACAGTGCTCGTCTCGCACCCCGGTCGCCCGGGTTCGATTCCTATCCAGACCGAAATTTGCGAAATTTCGACTTCGAAGCCTTTAATTTACTATGTCTGCAGGAACCTCCCTTAGTATTTTGGTGTCAATCCCAGAATTTTGTTGCATATTCTAATTCTTTTGCGCCGTCGGCCATATTAGAGCGCAGCTCCTAGGCGCCCGTTCCTGCGTCAAGCGTCGGCGTTCCCGGTGCAGCCAACCGAACGAGCGCAGCGGAGCAAAGAGCGAAGGCGGAGCGTAGCGGGGGATGAAAAGACGGCGAGAGTGAAGAGAGTGCGAGGAGGAAAGCGGAGGAGGTGGACGCAGTGGAAGCATGAGGCGGAAAGCGGCGGAGGAAGCTATGACACAAGCTTGCGAAGAAAAGCGTTGTGCCGCGCTAGCGTAGTGTCTGCTGCGACGTCCGCTACGAGATAGCGCCAGAGCAGCGCGCCGCTTAGCGCCGTCGCGTGCCTACCGATTACTTCTTTATCTTTCTTCGGTCACTGCTTTTCACCGGATAAAAAACGTTAAACGTTATCCCTCGACGCACAGTGCGCCTGCATCTATGAGAAGTTTAGCGAATGCTATCCATAGTTCTATCTGTTGAATATTTTCACCAAAGCCTTTTGTAATCTGATTGCATGCGCGACGCGAACCGTGTAGTACTTTCCGAAAGCCACGTGGCACCTGCAATTACACTGGAACATTCGACGAGTCATGCAGAAAAGCTGACGCTCTGGACCCGCAGATCATATTTTCGACGATCGCCGACTCTCCTACATGTCTAATTCCTTCTTTCAATATAAGGCGAAATGAAAACGCGTAGAGCTGCGCTCAAATTTCTCATTAGGGAGTATCGTAATTGTCGATGCATTCTTTCTCAATGTATATTTACGATCATAGTGTTAATCAGTATCTTTGCTCCCGCCTTATTGAATACCCTTGAAGGGGTATTTAAGCGACAATAA
The DNA here is from genome assembly GCF_038994185.2 of Dermacentor albipictus. Classification (NCBI taxonomy): domain Eukaryota; kingdom Metazoa; phylum Arthropoda; class Arachnida; order Ixodida; family Ixodidae; genus Dermacentor; species Dermacentor albipictus. The sequence continues at coordinate 75,501,728 of NC_091828.1, forward strand.
ATCATGATGATGATCATGATAATGATGCAACGAACGCGTCACAAGTGCTTATTGAGGAGGAGGAGGAAGTAAAGTTTATTGCCCTAGAAAGAGTAATTCAGCGGTCGGGCCGGATGTCTTCATCTTCTGTTGGTTGATGCCGATCTCCGGCCTGCATGGTTGGCGCCCCTATTCCAGGGCACCACTGAGCGTGGCTGCTCGTCGGGCATGATCCACCAGCCTCCGCTGGAGGCTAGGGTCGCAGCTGGAGAGCACGCTCTCCCACTGCTCCGCACTCGGATTTTCTATTTTGTGGAATGCCTTATTCGTATTGCACTCCCATGTGATGTGATAAAGTGTGGGTATTGCGCCACACCACGGGCATGTGTCCCTGTATTGACCTGGGAACATTTTGTATAGCTTATGTAAATTTGGGAAAGTTCCTGTCTGCAGCTTTCGCCAGTAAACTGCCTGTTCTTGAGTGAGTGTATTGTATTATTGAAATCCGTTATAGGCGAGTTTGGCTATATCGCATTCGCTGATAATACTGAACTCTATTTAGCGCCTAAATATATTCGTTTTAGGCGCGGGTTTGACTGTATAGGTGAGCGCTACTTTGTTCAGCGTCACCTGCGTTTGCGAAACTGAGATTATTAACGAAAGAACAGGGCATGCGTGATCGCATAAATTTAATGCGGGTAATTTCGCTTGTCGGCACTTATATCCTCGACTCCTAAGCGAACGAGGAGGGCGAGTATTAAACTCATCACCGCTCGAAAAATAGCAACCACTAAACCATTAATCGTTTTGCTGGCGTGATCGCTTCAGCGATTATTTACTTTCGAACGTAGCTTTGGGTTCCGAACGTGCGAACGCAATGCCGACGCGATAACGCCTTCATCCACGCGCGCTATGGTGATCGGTAGCTTCGGTAAAACGTTTAATTGTAGCCTCGTGGTTGCTTTGTTAATCGATGTTTTGTAGCCACTGTTCCGAAGTTCTCGAATGAAGGCGTTCCTTTGTCTCGCCACGTTTCAAAGAAGTGAAGTCGTGCCGGAATGTCTCTGGGTTGCGAGACGAAGACGACGTTCAGGGGTAGTCACCCAGGTTCCTTGCTGGCTGTTTGTACGGCAGTGTACTTTTTGCGGCATTTCTATTAGGGCATGCTTGGCGACAGCGGTTTTGGGCAACCACGTTGGGACATGCCCGCACGCGTGGTCTTCCCAAATGTGTGACCGCGCGTGCAAACGCACTGCATCCTTGTTCATTCGTGTTTATATCTCGCCAGTGCATACGTTGCGGACATTGCTCGTCCCAGACGAAGACCGCTATATATATGCGTGTGTGTGCTTTACAACGGACGACCCTAAAGGTGTTGCTTAGCTGTTACCACTGAACATGGGTAACGGGAGACCTACAAGCGCTGCCCCCGGTTTCTAGGCTGTCGCCACCCTTGCAGTCTTGCGACGCCATGTAGACCACAGACTGAGGTGCAGACATTCTTGTTCTGGGCAGCTTATTTTTTGTGCCACGTGGAGGCGACCTTTAACGAGCGAGCACGTGTGTGCACCCGATTAATTCGTAAGGATGGCAGATATTCCGGTAGCTGAGCTTTTGCGGCAACGACATTGGTCTCGCGAATATATCTGCGTTGTCCTCGGTGGATTGTTTAGACGTTGCTAGTAGTAGTCAGTTTGAGGATGGCGTCAGATCGGGGAAGTTTAATTTGGACCACGCGCAATACCAGCCCCGGCCGTCTTCAGCTGTTCGGCGATGACCTTCGTTTTCTGGCTGATGACAACGGGCTTCTTTCTTGGGCAGACTCAGATGTCGTACAGGTGCTGGCTATATTACATGTGTCATTTGCGATGCGTGGTACAGCATGTGGTGTAGAATCAATATAGCAAGCCCATGAGAGTGGGACGTTATGCCCAATATTTGTGGAACCTACCAGAAGAGCCAGTTTCCGGCAGCCGGAATAGATTTCTTTTATTGCTAATTTCCCTGGTGAGCTAGAGCATTGCACCTTTCATGTGTTGTAGGCAACAAGAGGCAGACAGTTTATATATTTCACGTTTTTTTCTTCTTTTCTTTTTATGTTCTCAGTGTAACATCCTAACATTTCATGTATTCTTGACTGACCATTGTATTAGATAATATACCCGGACATCGCTTTCAAACTGATATCTTCAGAAAGAACACATATTCGGCTTTCTTTTGATATACGTATAATATGGAAGTGAAACCTTGATCATACATGCAATGAAATATTTTTACTAAAGCGTTCAAAAAAAGTTCGTTTTTTCTATGGCAAGGAACGAGTGCCCAAAACAACCATCGGTCAATGTTTAGCACTGTGAGGATTGTGATCTGGCTGCCACTTACGTGAGCAGTGAACGCGCTAAATACCAATTACGATCCCGTTAACACCAGCAAAATATTGCAGTTAAACCGTATGAGCAGCCATCACATCTCGATGCAGGTGTCGCCGACCGAATATCCATTTACAGGGTTTCAGTTTGCGGCTACGTTACATTTCTAGCTTTCCCAGTTAGATCGCCGTAGTTGAATCGTAGTGGTTGCTTCATTAACATCAACCGGGCTCTAACGATGGGAAGCTGTCGCAACCCAGATTTCAGCAAAAAATCACGGTGTGACGTGTAAATGCCTAATGTGTACCCTTCGTTATAAACTTTCGCTTGTGACTTGCCTAGCTGTGACTAATAGTCTACGTCAAGGAGGGCTGGAACTCGCCGGCTTCTATCGGCATCCGCCTGCACGTGTTCTGACAACGAGAGCTCAGCAGCCGTGTGTGGGCACAGCTGCACACATCTTCTTGCGAACGCCTCTTGCGTCAGGACTACGGGCGTCCGCCTTTGGGAGTGAATAATGGTGGGTCCTTACGCGAGGCGCTCTGGCGATCGAACGCGAGCGAGAGAGTTAAAACACTCGACGTCTCTGGGTATAACCGGAGCCAGGTGAACGCACCGCCGAGTCCGCGCGTTCTTTCTCCGTTACTCGGCTATCGCGGAAGACATATCACGCTCACCATGGCCACCCGTCTTTAGAGTACGGGTGCCGCTGCCCGGTAGGAGATAACGAAACGCTCCCTGAACTCTCCGGTCGCCGCTTTTCTGAGAAACAGGCGCTCGACAGACCGTGGAGAAGCGGCCAGAGCGAGGCGTACGTCCAGGTCAGCCCTATACAGCAATGCGTATATGGAGGGCTGTTATACGTGGAACGGGTCATTTCACGCCGTGGATAGCGCGAGCCCCGCATTTTTCTGCCCGCGAAGCTTCTGATGCCTCTTGGAAGAAGCGCGCCTCGTATTCGGAACCGTCGCACTCAATATGCTGCAGCAAGGGCCCTAAGTGTCTGAAGAAATATCGCGTGAGATTGTGAGTTCCGAATGGCGCTCGGAATTCCGCCGCAGCCCGAGCCACCGGAAAACGTGAAGTCCTCCTCGCATGCTGAGCTCAGTAATGAAGTCAATTCCGTACGCAGGCAACCGACCGACAGACCCTACCGGACCAGGCCAGAGCAGACGCAACCGGACGTGATCATATGTAGGCGAACTCACTGTCCGCCTTTTATAATTCATTCATTCATTCATTGGCACTAGATGTAAACACAGCAAAAGTTCTACTTAGAAACTGCGCACAATTTAACACCTAGCATTCCGTTGTACTAATTGGCTGGCTCGTGGAACACACGTATGCTCTTTGGCGAAGTAATTGCGCCCCGTATACAGCCCAAAAGGAAACTCGGCAATCAAGATTTAGGTAGTTTTAGGGTGTATCCCGGCTTAAAGAAGAGCCAGTAATTCTCAGCGGTTGAAACTATTTGCCAGAATAAAGGAGCAATGCCCGTCGGGTGTGCGTTTCTTGATGCTTGCCCTCTCTTATTTGGGTTCGTCAGTTTGTTCACAAACAGGCGACCAGCCAGCACGTACAGATTTCTTTTTACAACGACTTCTCGCGCTTTCAATAACCTGTCACCGTTTTTTCAAAAGACAAAACGCTTCTTGAATAAAGTCACCATAATGACTACTTTTATCGTTTATCTTTATGTAAGGAACCCGTGGGACATTGCATGCCAAGGGACTAATGTAAGAATAGAATTTCAATTTCAAGACAATAACATGGAGCCGAAGCCAAATACAGCCTGTCATAAAAACAAAACAAAAAGGCGGAGAGTAGCAAGAAAATGTGCAGGCTAAGAATGACCAAGATTACCTACGGCAGTTTTAACGACCCTTACATTTCATCTATAGGGGCAATACTCACAAAAAACAATTCTTGCGAACAAAAGAGAAGCACCTCCCAGGTGCGTGTCGGTGTATTCTACGGATATATGAGTATAGAAAAAATGAATGCAACATTTTGTCTGACTTTGGAAGTCTGATTCAATACATTTGAACTACGCACTCAAACGCTGCTATGGGAAACACTCTCTACCAGTATTTCAGACTTTCTGTTTTTGCGTTGTCGACGCAGTGATCGAAATGACCACACGAAATTCGGGTAGCGAGAATAGCTGCCCTTTTGAGGAAATGAAACTGCTCAGTGCCTTAAGATTAGTGTCACTCCCGCATGTAATCAGATACGCCTTTGCGCCGTTTTTGGAAAGCACGCTATTTCCAACAGCAATATTCGGTGGCGATATTGAAGGAGGTTCGCCGAACACACCCTGAGCACAACAACGCTCTCGAGCGAGGTTGCGAGTACGCGCGCACGATGCCTTTTTAAAAATTTTACTAAGACTGCAATTCCCAGCGACAGCCACGAAATGTTCAATATATATTCACGTCAGTCGATCAGCTATCTTTCTGGCGCATACCACGTCAGTCTTGTTTTACGTTGGAAACAAACCTCAGCCTGAAGATTTAGAATCCGTGATTTATGAGGTCTATCAGTGTTTTGTTGTGTATTAAAACATATAAGCAATTGACAGAGAGGCGAAATAATATGTCATGTGTGAAGCCTATATAGAGAGCGGGATTGAACGCGTCTCGTGTTCAGTCAAGTTGGCATCAGCAGCCGCAGCTGTGCTTGCCTATCAGAGCGCATGCGCTCAGGCCCTGCCGACGGAACGATGCCAATAGCCCTTGCCTCGTATCGCCGTATTGATAAAGAATATATCAGTTTCTCCAACTCCTTGCTGTGTCGTCCTTCTTCGTCCTCTATTCGTGCCAACCAGTAAAGAGAACCAACTAACCGATGAGCTCCACCAATTGTTCGGCCCCTAACCGCCCTCTGTGCGACGCCCTCCGGGTATAGAAGACTTCGGGGAAGGATATATGGCGCACAATGGGCGAGCCCTTATCCTTTCCCTGGAACGTGCAGCTGGCTTTCATTGTTGGTTCCCCGACACGAGCCCCTAACATTGGCTGTACTGCATGGAATTGGTGAGGTGGCGATAGCTCCGAGGCAACCTTGCGGGGAATGCCGAGGAGAATGCCACTGGAGACATTTCTCTAAAGTTATTCCAGGATGCAGAGAGCTACGTCTGTTCATTCCAACTTTGATTATAGTATATTTTTATCCTCACAGCCTCCTCTTCGTTTTAATAGCTACTAAGCCAGCTTGTCCTGGAGAAAAAAAAAGGAAAATCTTGTGCTTCCTACCATAGTTGCCATTTCTGAAATCCACTAGGAACTACTAACAGATAGACTACCGGTACGCTTTGTGACAGCGGTGGCATAGTGAAAGGCTGCCAGTTCGGTCTATTGAACTATATTGCTGGCTTTCTTTGGTTCTACGACATTCAACGTACTTTAACTGTTCTTGTTCCTTCTACTTATTCTACATTCGTCAGTGAATACAAGCTATTAGTGTACACTGCTTTTCGTAACTGAACTCACGCTGCCGTTCAGTGGGGCTTGGCTTGTTTCGTGTATTACCCACTACCGTGTCCCTGCGAAGCGGCTGTGCAAATTCACCAGTGCACCGTCTAGACACGTGATCTAAAGCTACAGGGAATCGCGGGAACAAGCGTACTTCGAAGGGGTAAAAGGACCACTTTTGGAAATCGAATTAGATTTGTGAGACGGGTCGATATGTACTGATCAAAGGAATAGGCGGCGTCCAATTCGCCGCCACAGCGATGGATTCCTCAGGTAAACAGAAACCTATCGTGAAGGCTATGCTTTTGCTGACCGCATGCAACGCAAGCAGGAGCCGGAAACACGTCATGGTGCCATGTTTTGAATACTGTCTATTGCCAGCACTTCTCTTTTTTTAATCCAAGACTGACCTACTTAAGGGTGAAATTGCTAGAGCACGTGTGTTACGCAGTACAGCAGATTCTTATATGGCTGTGGCAAATAGTGACTCCACGGCCAAGAACCGGACAGTAGAAATATGACAAATTAGAGTACATTTAAATGAAAACAAAATAATAAACAAACTTAATATAGGTGCTCCAACATTCCTGTATCTATGGTGGCAGTCTTTCGCGGGCCTTTAATATTGCTCAGCCTGGCGATGTGTTGTGGTAGGTACCAGCTAAGGACGCCAGCATCTTCTTTAATCTATTTTTTATTCAGCTTTAACATTAAGTTATTTCGGTTATTATTGAAATCGCCCAAATGCTTTTTCGCATATTTTGTGTCGCGGCACACCATAATGTGGCGCACCACCTTATTAAGGACTTGATACGTCGGGCAACATTGAATTATCTTCGGCTTTTCTTGATTACACTGAGTTAATCACCCATCAAAATATGGGTTTTAATGCAAAAATAAAGCGGGAAGTAGGAGCACTAGCGGTCGGTTTTCGTCAATCTCTCAGCGACCTAATCTTGTACCTCGCTCTTGCCTCCTCTCTAAGCCTATCATAGTAACCGCTTCTTTCAGCGACGAACAGGGAACCAAAGTGTTGAAGGCAACTCTTGGGCCTTCCAAAACGTTCAAATACCAAGTCGTTATCTTTCCTGCTTAGCAGAGTGTGATGGCGCCCGAGCTCACGTATTTCTCGCTGCACGCGCTTCCTCGCTGCCCCATGCATAAAATACAATGGGGCACACTTCCTTTCGCCGCTACTGGCATGAACTCCGCAATGTCGTTGAGTAGAGTTCTTTTTTCCGTCCGTTGTTTCCTCGGGCCAATTACCGCGTTTGTGTGCTATCAAAAACAGCTGACAGACATTCTGACACGATGCTAGGGATGGCTGCTTTAGCCGAAGGCAAGATTGACGGCTCTTGCACAATTTATTTTCGTCTTCTTTTTTTGTACATCCTGTTTATTCCTGCTGCACCGCAGTTCTCCGTCGCCTAATATGATCTCCAGCGGGCACCATTTCTGTGCTTTCATATTTGTCCTCACATTGCCTCAGAACTTCAGGAACACCGGATGATCCTGTTCGCGTTGCGTACTCTGAAGTGCTCTTCTTCTTTCGTGACCCTTATTCTCGCTGCTGCTTTTATATTCGTTATTCAGTTTACGATTTCACAGTCGATCTCGGCAAAGAAGGGCTGCACTCGATCACGAATTCTAAGCGAAAACGTGATTTTTCTCTGTTCCTCCCAGCTGACAGTGCTATTCAATCACTTTCCAGTTAAAAAAAGCCTCCTTTCTTAGTTTTTTCCTCGGCGATTTTTACATTTTATCGCCCATCATCCACTCTTTATAACAAAAATTGCCATCTCAATTCAGGGCTATCCGAATAGAGAACGAGGAGACCCGTTTATCGCCGATCATTGGTGAAAACTGTGTCAGCTTGAGATTAACAACAATCGGTCTTCTGCAGTACTACTAAATTAACGCTCTAAATTCTCCTGATAACGCCAGCATTTTAATAACACTTGTTGCTTGGCCAGAGACTGAGGGAGAGAGGAAAGGCTGGTAGGTTAAGCCGACCCGAGTTTCCGATTTCCTACGTTGCAGTGCGGTGGGTGAAATAGGGATTGTAAAGGAAGAAGCAGATTGGAGAATAAAAATAATGTTAATTCATTATGTTGATATGTAGAAAAGATGCAACACTACATTGGCCTAGACGACCGAAGGGAGAGACGGATTCAGCACCAACTTTCAGCTCTTCTATGTCGGTCCCAGGCTGTCAGTTTTGGCATATTTTGAAACGTACCCAATGATACCTTTGGCATAAACAAAGCAGTTTAATCTTTGCGCCAGTTCGTGCTTGTTCATTTGGTCATCTTTGTCTGTGTTGCGCTGCATCTCTTTTTCAGCATAACGTAGTACGGGAGTCGTAACCCACTGTGCATTTTGTCTATGGTAAATCCCACAATTAGTTAATATTTACGTTGCAATTCTGTTGAGACCAACGAACCTTAGCAGCATGAGTTCGGTTAGTTGATGAGATAAAGGTGAGTTTGGTTCGAATAACGTCGATGAGTAGGACTAATCTCGAGCCAGATAGGGATGATGTCCTTGGCAGGTGATTTCTACCTCGACTTTTCGCGACCACTTCATAGTGTTACGCAGCCGAACAACAAAAACTTTTGTTTTGGTCAAGCCTCTGAGCCGTCTGAGGATGACGCATGTGACCGCCGTAGCAGGAACGCCGGTCCTGAACTGCGCGTACAGTCAGCCACAAAAGTTTACGGACCACAGAAAATGTTCAATTTCCGAGCAGCCTGTATAAGAGTATTCAGTAAAACCGAACATCACAATGTTGCTCACATATTCTGGTAGATGATGTAAATGCGAATGCTAAGTTGCGTAGTGAGGATGCGCAGATATTCACCTTTCTCCCCGATCTCGTGTTCCGTCAAATTTTGTGGTTGACTGTATCTCATCTTTTCCGCCCCGCTTTCAGACACCGAATCTTAATATTGGCAGGCGGATTAGTCACCTGATGAAAGCACAGGGGCAATGACATTTGCATAATGTTCTGACTTAGTTAAGAAACTGCGTATGGCTACATTTACTAACACACCGACTATTACTGTTTGCAGACCTCCATATCACACCTACGCTAAAAGAGAACCTGTAATCCCGATCGTATATGCGGCGCCCACTATTATCTGGTTCCGAGTGAAACGCAAATAATGTGACGTCACAGTCCGGGCCCGACAGCGAATTAATAAGAGAGCGCTCATATTGCTGCTGGCTTAGTTGAATGCGGTCATTAGGTTCTGATTGCAGCCCTTATTACAGATTTGCGATGGCATTCAAATGCCACGAGTCTCATTAAATTAAACGATGCGCGGTCGCCGAGAGCAAAGAAATAAGGTCGGCGCTTCCGGGATTTAGAATGAAAATATTCGGTAATGACGAACGCGGATGCAAATGATAGGGGGAGAGAACAGACGGTAGCCATGTGCTTTTCGTAATTGGATGTAACGCGAGAGCGTATAGTTCCGATATTCTGGATCGCAATTCAAAAATCGGAGCTAGAAATAAATTAATAAACAAAGTGCGCCCCTGAGAACTACGTCCTTTTCCATACTCTTGCATTTTCAGCCATGTTTGTTTTTTCGGCCCCTATGACAAGCCACGCCGTTTTTACTGTAAAAGTAAAATAATTCGCGTGTCTGTGAGAGGAACTAATGTATGTAAATGAGCTGGCAATATTACTTCACACGCCTCTATGCCTCATTTCTCGTTTCTGGCGTATTTCTGTGATTTTTTTTTGTCACCGCAGAACTGCACCCCGGTTTAGCAGGTGTCATTTTCCAATAACGACCACAATTACCTATCTATGACGATATCCGTATGGCTGTGTCATTCTTTTTGAACAAAAGAAAATAATGATAAAAGTCGCGCATATCTGATGCAATGATGGAATTTAAATGACGCGTAGACGCTTCGACTTGACGGTTTAGCAGCAGGAGTGGATGACACGCTTACAGCCTCGTCACCTGTATTTGTTAGCTGCTTGTGTTGCGAGGACCGGGGATGATGCTCGTATAGAAGGAAGAACGGGGTAAGAGCTGCATGCGAACAGAGAAGCGCGACGTGTATTGGCAAAGAAAACTTTTCTTTAAAAGGAGTAAAACCCCAGACTTCTGTGACGTTCCACAATCGCACCTTAAATTACAGCCGCACGCTATTGCTGTAGCAATCTGCAATGCAGCTTAAACCGCGTCATTCACCTGCTCGACCGTCTGGAAATCACGAAGACGGAATTCGGGCTGGTGAGCTCCAACCTTTATTGCGTTGCTTTCTTATCCGACTGCGCGTGCAGCACCTGCTACTTCGTCGCACCGCTTGCGACTTGCACACTGTGTTCGCAAAGCAGTTATCGAAAGAAAAAGAAAAGAAAGATGTCCACTTTCATACCTTCCTGATGAACCCTGCACTCGCTCCAATGGCGTTGCTGTCACTTATATCGCCGCCGAAAAGCGTAATAAAACGTAATCTGTTATAAGGGCGTGACCTTCCTTTGCCGTATGTCCTGAGGTGACGTCACGAACTCCCTGTCCTCACGAGAGTAATGGCCGTCGTTTCTATAGCACGGCGTAAAAGAGAGAAGTGGACGAAAGTGTCTTTTTCGATCACTTTTCGCACTTGCAATTAAAGGACACACATAAAAAAAAAGAAGGCGAAGGGGAGAACTGTACACATGCGCGCTCTTGCGCGAAACAGGCTTCCGTCTTCCCATCATCACCATCCCTTATTTCCGATTCCTGTATTTTGCTGAACTTTTGTAGGAGGAGCCCTTTTGTCGGCAGTGCAAACAAAAACCGCAAAATTGAATGCACGAGGATAGATATCAGGGCGCGGAATCGGAGTGCGGTGATCGATCTCTGCTTCCCTACAATATCCCGGAATATCCGTGGCTTCGTTCGATCTTATACGCACTACACTTCCACGCCGCGTGGTTCGGTTTGAGCGGGAGATATTGAAAGCGCGGCCGGTCAATTACTCTCCATCGTCCTTTTTTGCCGACAGCGCATCCCTTTTGCACGCAGTCTAGGAGAAAGGAAGCCAAAACAAGAAAAGAGGGAAGCTTTGGCCCAGGAACACCAGATCTGCTATCGGATGCCGGTGGCAGAGAAATCAAGAAGAGTAATAAAGGAAAAAAATACGCAAAAGACGCCACCACTGTGCCGTTGACTATAGGTGTCGGAGGAGGTTCGCCCAGCGAAATAGCTGTAGAGTGTGCCCGAGAAAACACTCGCTATCCCACAGTTGGTGAAGTGCAGTGCTTCACTGAGTATGCACGTGGCGCTTTTGTTTCAGCGATTTTATTCATGTGTCACCTGCGTTAGATGTACCGTCGTTTGTTATTGTTTTGGTAATGGAGGCCTTGCCATCATTCTGCATTTTCGTCCAACTTTTGTGAAGTCAACATGGTCGCGTAACACATACCGGTTGCACCCTCAACACTTGAGATACTGATACCTTCTTTTTTTAATAATTGCTCCTGCCTACTTTTTATCCACCGTCGAGCGCAATGACCAATCTCACCGACAACGGCTACGTGCCAGACAATCACTGAAGGCCAGAAGCGTAGAATAAACATTCCGGTGGCTAAACTCCATAGTACCGTGAGAAATGGAGTTTCAGGCAAGATGCTTAATCCTTAAACGGCTTCTCGTACAAGACCGGACAGCCTGCTGACTTTCGCCTGGTCTTCAACCGGCGCAAGACGTCAGTTGCTGGTGAAAGAGTTGTAGTGCGCGGTGTCAAGAATGGCGAGTTGCGCAACAAGATTGCCACCTTGCCACCCGATTACGACAAGGGGTGCAAGACGCGCACCTCTCCCTCTCCGCCGCTGCAGCTGGGAGGCGTTCAAAGAAGCGGCCTTTGCGTTGGAATCCGCCGCCTTCCTCCAGCCCCTTCGACATTGTGACGGGACTAGTTCGGTGCGTGAACAATGATTCCGGAGTTCCCCAACGCGGAGCTGATTTGAAACGCTGGACAAGCTGCCGTGGGGACGACGTATTTTGAGCGTCTCACGCTTCGGCCTAGCACGGAACAACGAGCGACCCTCGATCAGCGCCGATAGTTTCCCGGAACGGCACCCCGCGCGGTTGCCTCTGTGAACAGAGCGCGGTTGCCTTTGTGTACGTAAACTGATCTTCAGAGCAGCTGCGAGTTGGTGATGTGTAAACGAACAGTCGCCGCGTCGTAGGACCGGCGGATCGAGTGTATAAAAACTGTGGTTGTGCGAATGCTGAGGACACACTTCTCTTGAGCAGTCATGTTAGACTGAGTCACTTCTCTCATACAGTCATGTTGGACTGTTACTCTTTTTCTCAAGCAGTCATGTTAGACTGATTTAGTTTCTGTAAATAAACCCCTTTTTCCTCGTTCTCGATGAGAAGCAGTTCTTCACTTCTTCAACGATCTCAGCGCAAATAAGTTGGACGACGGCATGGGCCAGCTACCTTCGAATTCATGCCGTACTCCAATCTTGGCAAAGGACCACGGACGAAGGGATTGAGCCCCCAATCCTGACAGCGGTCGTGATGTCCATCGTTGTCGTTGCGTCGTTAAACGGAGCAACGGCGCGCGTTGGCTGCACTGCGATGCATGCCCTCCGAATTCGGAAGGACATTACTGCACCCAGCCGGATCGTGCCGATCGAGGGCTTGCTCTTCGGAAGGTCCCGACATTGCGAGACTCTTCTCCCGCGCGATGTCTCACCGATGCAAAATTTTTTTTCTCTTCTCACCCACGCGGAAGGCATCACTGCGTTTTCACGAGTAATTTCTACGTTTGTTTCTGGCGAACATCGCAGCTCGCACCTAATGACGACTCCGTGCGCCCATTAGACGGCGTCGTGTGCTTTCTCGTAATATCGAAGCTTGCGCGCTCGGCCAACGCTATCCTGTCATCGAGCCTAACGTCTTCCGCTCCTTCGTTCACCTAGTGCGTACGTCTATACTAGTCATGTCCTTGCCGGTTTTCAGGTTGAGTAGTACTTACAGTACTGAGGCCATAGAACCTAAGACTATTCCAATCTGTTTTATTACAATCTCCTCATGCCAAATTTATCTAACGACCAACTCAAGCATCGGGCGGTAACCCGCAGCGTTGTTTGAAAATCCCAATCAAACGCCGGATACACCTCAAAGACAAGGTGATCTTGCTGCAGGCATGAAGTCTGATGAGAGAAAGGGTCGGTAGGAGGCTACAGTGCCCAAAAAAGTTGCATCTGGTCTTTTTTCCGAGAGAGAAGCTAGGCAATGAGACTGTCGGGAAAGATGTCGAAGATGATTTCTAAGGGTGTCTGTGGCGACGTGCGTACTGACTGGATGTTCCCTGGCAATGACAATTGTAGCGGCTGTTGAAGTACACCGCGGTAGTTCAAGACAGGTTCTATGCGCTTGAGCTTGCATTCTCTTAAGCACTCTGAGGTTTGTCCTCAGAGTTCTTCAGGGAATTCCTTTGTCCTCAGGGAGTGCTAACCGGACTCAGCCTGGTTAGCCTCCCTGCCTCTCCCTGATGACTTATCTCTCTCTCTCCCTTCAATCAAACGCTCTCCTAGTTTATAGGAGGTCATTCACGCTTGCTTTCATAGCGAATAACACTGCCTAAATTTAGCAGCTTTTCTTATATAATTGGCTGACAAAACGCGAGAAGCAGGCTCAAGTAGAAAGGGTTTCGATGAGGCTGAGCCAGCCCAGTGAAAATAGATAACCCAACGAGTAGGGCAGTGACGCCGTCTGCAACTGGTCCGCTTCCTCTTACTTAGCTTGCGGTGGCTGGTAGAAATTCGGGCGGCGTGCAACGAAGGGTGTAAAATGCCGCTAAAATGGATCACCAGCAAAGAAGAGTTGGCTGAGCGATGTCGTATACGTGCCGACAGGGCTCCATAACGTAACACTAGCTGCCATGCAAATATTTTTGTTATAGGCAAATAAATCTATGCTCTCCGGCAGCTTTGAGTAGCCAGCGCCTGAGCTATCGGTGAGCAGCAATCTTCTAGTCCTTTCAGAACGGGGCAGTCTCTGGATATCCAAAACAAAATTCAGTTTTGTTCGGTGCATTAATGTATATTAATATTAACGTACACCTCACTTTGACGCGTGAGTTCTCGCGATTTCGTGACGTCGCACGACAGACAGGCGAAGTGGGCGTTGCCAGAAAGTTTTTTTCAGCAATCGTGGAGGGCTTTATTGCAGAATTGGGACAGGAAAAGTTGGAAATACCTTTACGTTATAGCACCCTTGCTTTCTAGTTTAGATATTATGTGTGCACCTGGTGCTCGTGGAATATTTCTTGCCCTCAATAGTAGAAATTACCCAATGGTAATAACTCGAACAACTATCAGAATTTGCAGCTGTCCTAGAAGGTTTACCGAAAGGCCTCGGCATCGCATCCATCCTTTCTTGTGTATTGCATTTGTAGAAAGCTTTTTCTTGTTTCCTTTAATAATTATGTAGGGGTTTGTATGAGTACTCATTCAACTCTTAAGCACTTTCACACTTTTCCTATGTTCCCTGTGTAACGATGCTGCGAGAACGTAAGCGTTAGGAAAAAGACGCGTAAGCATTAGCGACGTCTTGCTTTCTCGAAGCTCTCCGTTATCCTTGTATAATTTACGACTTCGCTATCCGAGACAGTACTGACGCAGCGATTCTTTCATATCATGGTCGCGATCGTGTCTTATGCTGGCTTGCGCAATGGCGCGATATTTGTGCACACTGGTTTCGTAAGACCGAGTAATTTTATTAGATTTCTGTGCAGTTTGCTGCGGGACAACGTGGCGCTTCCTGCGTCATTTTTTTTTCTACGTGGGCTATTTAATTGGTGTGTCACCGCTCACGTTACTAGCGTTGGCAGAGTCGAAGAACGACAAGGAATCGTTCCCGAGGTTACTTGTCGTTACCGATGCGAAAGCATCAAACGGCCCATTCAGAGAGAAAGCCGGCGTCTGTAGGAGCGAAACGGCGCCTAAATTACCATTGGCTGAGACGCCGCGTCAGGCGCGCGCCTCGCGGGAGCAGAACGGGTGAAAGGAACAGCCCGCTGTCGCGCTGGAGCGCCGGGTGTTGCGTGAGGGTGTCGCCGCGACGCCACGTCACCTTCGTTCTCGGCAGTCTGTATTATCTGCGCGTTCCTTTACCGTGCGAACTATCTCCTCCGTTCTAACTTCTCCTCGGTGATTGCTACAACAAATGTGATGCATAATAAAAAAGGATAAATTCGAAAGGCAAAACGTAGGCGCTAGCGAGTTTCGAACGTACGACCCCACGCTCAGAAGCCGAGGGTGTTAACCAGGTACATGCTTTTACTTTCTCTTTCTTCCTTCCTTTCTTTCTTTCTTTTCTTTTTTCCTTGCTTTCTTCGGTCCATAATAAGATCGCGCATGTCTTCATTTCGCTTGGTTCCATTAGTTAGTGCTACTAAGGGCGGATGTATTTATGAAAGCGAGGACATTTCTTTCTTGAATTCCCGAAGTGTAAACGCATCGAAAAGACGATTCACGGTTGTGAGTACTTCTTGCTTGGTAGAATGAGCTTCTTCTTCGGTTTCTTTCTTTATTCGCCACTTCTTCTTTATACTTCGTTGAAACAACCGTCACTTACCTATTCCTCCTCGTGAGGCCGTAAGCGCCGCTTTTTGGCAGAATTCCTATTGAGCCCGCTGTGTGATCCCCACCGTTCAACTCCATTTGCCGCGTACATTCCTCCTTTAGTGATGATGTCGAGGCAATTCGCGCTCCTTTCATCCTTTTCTTTATTGCGAGAGTTTGTGATGGCGCTGCATTCAACTCAGATAACCGTCGCCGCGGTTATAGCTGCAGACTACAGGCGCCGCCCATTATCGGCTCACCATCGATTTTCTCGCTCCTGTCGCGCTGGTGAGTCTCAAGAGAATCGCGTACGCAGCGCGATCGACGCGACTTTTTCCTCTTCTATACGTTCCACTGCTCGGGCAATCCAACGTGGCAGCCACGGTCCACGCGGCAGCGCAAATAGCCCTCAGTGACAAATGTCACTGAAGAGTCAGTTACCCGGCTGTGACGTCATGCACACGTGTCTAGCCGTTTTCGTTGCGGTTAGAGTGGTCGCTTGCATCCGCCGTCACCTTAGGTAATTCCGTACTTCTTCTCTAAGATGTTCATTATGAGAAACGCCTCTCTCTCTCTCTCCCTTTTCCAGGCGTGCTGGCCCTCTAGGCGCCGCTTTACGAGTTGGATGCATTCTCCGTCAGGGGCCTCGTCAAATAAAAGCAACATGGCAAATATATTCAGTCGCGTCCCACGGTGCGCAGGGCTCTTAGGTATGGGATCTGGAGTCGTTGCTTGTTATTTCGGCGGCACGTAGCCGTATGGCTACGTAACGGTGTGCCTATAGGTTTGCCTGGTGTGTTACTCAAAGTGAATTAGTGATTGAAAGTACCTTTTATTGAGATAAGTGAAATTACGCGCACAAAACACGTGAAGGACACTTAATATAGATGAAACACACAACGCGCAATCTATATAATTAAGGATCTTGTTGAGACCAGTGCCTTGCAAAGGTGTTGAAAGCTGTTCAGGACGCACAGGTGGCACTAGTTCATGCATACGAGCAGGGATTGTATCTGATGGCCCGATCTGTAAGGTACATTCAATGCCAACATTATAACAGTCGTTTGGACTGTGAAGAGAGATAGAGGGGGGGATATAAGCAAGGCAGGGATGTTAAGCAGTCAAGAGTCCGATTGGCTACCTTACTCGGGGGAAGGGAGAAGGGGAAGAGAAGTAGGGGAGAGAGAAAGGGAGGATATAGAGGTGCACGGACAGTACTAGAGTTATAGCGGCTCGTACAAACCAGACGTTCTCAGAAAGCACAAAAGTGCCTTCACTGCCTTCTGAGCCGATGATCGGTTGTGACCGTGTTCTTGTACAGACTGTTCACTCAGAGAACGATCATCTAGCTTCCTGAACGTGTTGGACATAGATTGTCTTTGGGCTTCAAATTGAGGGCAGTGGCACAATAAGTGGTCAGAACTCTCCTCGCATCCGCAAACATCAATTGCAGGGCCTGTGAGCCATTCCAATTAGGGCTGAATAAACTTTCGTGAAGGCAACCGCCCCAGCCACAACCGACACAGAAGAGACGCTTCGCGTCGGTGCAATCCGGCCGGAGTTCTGAGTTGATGCGAAGGGTTTAGTCTCTGCATCGCGGTCTGGTGCGCCTTGCATGCGCGGTATTCCACTCTGCTAAGGACAGCGTGTGTTCTAGAATACGAAGTTGTCTCGCAGTGTCGCTCCTTGAGAGAGGTTGAGCTGTGAAAATGCTGCAGTAGCAGATTAGGCGTTGTTGTGCCATTACCACAAGCCCGGATCCCGAATCTACAAGATGCAGAATTTATTCTGCGAACGCCCTTTGGACAAATCCGGGGCTGTGCCGAAAGGCACAGCGCCCTAATTCTCCCTTGACAAGTCAAGATGCTAAGCCGTCAGGCAGCGGTGTCCTGCGGAGAAGCATCGGCGAACAACATGTCCAAACGTGCAACCAAGTGCCAGACAGTCCGGCGCCGTACCTCCCTTTGCCTGGAGGTCACCGCGCCCGCCAACTTTGAACCGGGGGGGCCAGCGCGGTCGCTGGTTGGACCTCTCGGACGACCGTCGAGTGCTGGCTTTGTATTGGGCCGTTTTAGTGACAATGGTTTCTCGGGGTATTATAAGCCCCGACGCCGCCGCCTGGAAAACCGGATCCGCCGACCCACCGGGAACTGAGTGCCGCTCTCGAGTGAAGCTAGATGTGTCACGCGTTGCAGTCTCGCCGGACGTCGCCGTGCGGGAACAGTCGCGTTTGCTGTGAGCTCTCGGCCCCTGTGCCGATCCGATCTTGTCCTGTATAATGACCTGTATATAATGTATAAAGTCCCTTTCGTTATTCTCAGCGACGCCTGACTCGGAGTCTTCGCTACCAACGCTCTGTCACGAAACGGGTGACGAGCGCTACGGGACCACCTCAGAGTCGTAATAGTGGTGGCAGCGGTGCTAAGTCGTAACAGCGTGCTAAACCGTCTGTCCCAGCTAACGTAAACCAAGCTGCTCAACGAAGAAAAAAATACCTATTTAAAAAACACGGTGAAAGATACGGCTATAAAGCCTACGGCGTTCGGCCGTCAGAGGTCGGCCAACGAAAGGCCATAGGTCTTAGAATCGTATATTGCACCGTGTATTTTTAAACATTTCTTTTTTGTTCAACAGCTTTAAAAAAGTTAGTTGGAACAACCTATATATTTCCTCTCGTATATTGCACGCAGAACACCTTTATGGGTAATTTTATACAAGTATCTCTTAAAGCACTGTTTAGACGAAAATGGTGCAGACATGTAGGATCACGCCTCAGATAGAGCATGAACAAAAGCATCAACGAATCGCGTCGTCCTGTGACCTTCCTGTCCTTCCTGGTCCTTCGTATCCATGTTCCAACCTTCACCTTCCTCAGGCGCTTTCTTTCCTAAACTCCTTATCTTTCTGAGAGCACTTTTTGCGCGTCAGTTGGCAATCGTTACAGATGTCTGTTATGCAGTATTTAAAAAAAAGTATTTCGCTAATTTTGTAAAACTGACGTCGTGGTAACTTCCATGTCAGCTATTGTTAGTCTGTCTCCATATGCGCGACTTTGGGATGTCCAGTGGCCGTACTTTTCCTCCCGCCTCCCCTTCTCAATTCGCAGGGCCTGAGGAAAGCAGGGTTAGGGCACCTTAATACGGCAACAGCTTTCTGCCCTCTCTCTTTCGTTTCCTCGGGCGCCATTGTTACCGGCATCCGTTCACCCTAGCCGCACTGTTTGCTTGCACTCGGGCCCACACCCCTGTTTGCGAAAGAGCTCGGGCGCCGTCCGATTGCGTCGTCTTTACAGTTCCTTGCTCGCCCCCTATTTACGTTACGACTTAGTTTTGCGCCCCCTGCATGGTCCGCCTGTTTATCGGTACTCGGCATGGTCCCTCGCTGGCACAGTTGCAGTACAATGCAGCAGCGCCAGCGGTTTGACTTGAATGAAAGGGAGACGGGTGTGGGGAGGGGATTCGTCACGCACCAATCATTCTGGCGCAGGACCAAGGTGCAAGTTTTTGGAGCGCAGGAGTCGCAAGGATTCACTGAACCTAAATTTCACTTGTGCAGTGTGACTGGTGCTCGAAACCCCTGTATACTGTTTAACTCGACAGGTTCGACGACTTGTGTTGTCATCTTATTTTGCGGTCCTCCTTACCCGGATTTCTCCCTAATTCCGTGAATCCATATATCTAATTGATATGCTCGTATTTAAGGCTTACCGCTGGTACGATGAATCTCGCAGTCGCATGTGCAGATGTATCGAATATTGCGGATAGTTACAAATTTTTCGGATAGTTACAAACCGACACACGGGAAGAGTAAACCTTTAATGTTTCTTTTTATTTATTTCGCACAATACGTAAGTGAAATGCAGCAGCAAGAGGCACTTACTTCCAGCCTCTCCAAATTGTCCCCTTGCCAAACCTTAATTGACTACTTAGGATAACATCATACTGAGTATTGGGACTGAGGAGAGTGAGACTCTGCGGGCACTGTGTGTCCTGGTTGGGGTAAAGCTGGTCTGGTTCTTTAGCTACAGTGCACGGAACTATAGTGCGGTGGAGTATAATTGTGCAATTGCACATATCACGCTCGTTTTACGAGAAGAATGCAGGGTGCGGTGAACGAACCCAGGACATAGTGACCGTTTCTCTTTCTTTTCGAAGCACCGTGAAACGCTGGTGCTGCCGGAGCAATGAAGCAGTTTTTACAGTCCTCACAGTTTCTTCTGAACAATGGCCACGTTATTTGCCGGAATAAGGGGCAATGGGTTACTGTGGATGTGGCGGCACGTGTTGCGTGTGTTTTTGTAGAGCATGGCAGATGCTGCTGCAAAAGGCAAAGAAAACACAGCATTGTTTGTCAGTTATCGTGTGCACATAGAGAGATGAATGAGGTGGAAAAGGCAGGGACGTTACTTAATGCATTACTGAAAGATACGCGGGCTTTACACTGCTACACACATTGTTTCGCACGACTTACCCACGTGCACAGTGTTTCACACGGCAGTGTAAATGGCATAAAGATCTTGCAACAACAGCATAAAGACATCCGCGTACAGTGCGGAGCCTCGCGCAATATCGAGCCCTGCTAAAATTAACAGAAGCAGTCTCAACTCGTTTCTGAGGCTCAGGGTCAATGCGTTCTGCTCCTGCGCACGAGGTCGTGGGCTCGACTACTGGTCGCGGCAACGATTTCGCTCTGGCTACGGTAAATATTCCGCGTGGTGTTACAGCGTCACTTCGTGCTTTCTAATGTACTTCTGTTATCTGATATGATCAGCAACTTGCAATTTTTCAGCTAGGATCTCACATTTGGTCACTGTATACTCGGTGTCTTTTGTTCGATTCCTAACACCACCTTTTCGAATATTTTTTTTTCACGCGTACAAGTTGTTTTTGGGCTTGTTCTGCCATGTTGCAGCTGGAAGGCATGCTGCAGCCTGAGGCTTTCACTGCGTCACTGCTAGCGTTAATCCGATCACGTGGTCAGGTCCCTGTTTTCGTCCCTTAGAAGACGTCGGCGAGAAAAAAGGGGCTCAGGAAACATCAATACCTGACGCTACGACAACGACTCCTTCGCTATGGTTTACGTATTTGCGCGAGGGCTCTCCACTTCTCTGCTCTCGCGACGATATGTTGACATTGCGAAGAGCCCTCCTTCCTTCTTGCGTACGCGCCCTGCCGTCTTTGCCTCCGAGCTCCTGGCAATCAGGGCGAGTTGCTTGCACGGAAAGACAAGCTCCCTGTGACGACGGTGCGCTTATTGAGACCGATGGAGAGATCGTGCACATCGTAGGACTGTATTGACGAGAGTCTAGTTACTGGGATCCGGGTGCATTCGGGGGGTCGAGGAAGACTGCGGGGTTGCGGGCTGAATTGCGTTGGTAAGGGGCGTGTTCCGCTCTGTTGGTACACCATTGTTTCGTATTGTTTCCTGAGTACTTTGGCAGCCTAAATTGCTTTGTGCAGAAAGCGCTGAGTAGAGAAGATGGTGTCGCGACCTCGCAGCATTTACGCGCCCAATCAACGAGGACGCGGCGTGGTGGCGCGTGACGCTTGTCGGCATTGTGGGCAATTCGCGTGACATTGCAAGTGCGGCGAACGAGTTTACTTCGACAGTCAAAGACAGGGTAACGAAGCGAGCCAGTTGATGAGTTGTTATGGCGAAAAACCAACGCGACGACTGGACCTAAGTTCGAGCTCAGTCTTGTTCCGTAATCCCGTCGTCGTTCTGTTTCTTCGTCGTGTTAAGCGTGGACACAAATCCTCACCGGAGAGGAAGGAATGTGTGGGTGAATATGTTTTGGAGTTTATTCAATCACAGAGGAGGAGGAGAGACAAAGAGGAGGAAAGACAGGGAGGTTAGCCAGTGTAAGTACCGCCTGGCTACCCTGTGCTGGGGAAAGGGGTAAAGGGAATGAAAGGAGAAAGAAGAAGAGGAGAAAAAAAAGAGCAATCACAGAGAATCCTTAGAGAAACTTTATGCGTGAAACTTAATCGCACTGTCTAAAGCAGCACGTTGTACGTTAAACAATGTTGCATCGCGGCACCAATTGACTCGAGCTTTGGGTACACAAGAAGCACGTCGGCCCTCAAAACAGCAATGACAGAAGGAGCTGATAGAATTAATTCGCTGAATGTTCAGTGCCTGCGAATCTCGAGGAGCATATTAGAGAATCCGGCACCGAAACCTTGCCTTGTATTCTAATAGGCTCTTCATTAAGACGCTAGAAGGGGGGAGGCTTACTCGTGGCAAGGTTTCATTTCCTAGCAGGAGTTTTGATGTACTTGAACCCTGCCCTCTACGAACTTGTCCTTAGATATCATCGCCTTGTTCACTTCATCTTCAGGAGAGAGAGAGAGAGAGAGAGAGCGCGAATGATAAAGGAAAAGTAGGGAGGTTAACCAGGACTGAGCCCGGTTGGCTACCCTACACTGGGGTAGCAGCCATTTGAGCCAGCTCCATTCCTCCCATGCGTTTAATTCAATACTTCTCTTCTCGCCTCCGGCATAATTCTATTTCCTTATTCATATTGAGCCAGCGCCAAACGCAACTGGATAATTTTTTGGTTAACACCAATGGTAGCTCTCATAACCCTCTCTTTAGCACAGTGTAATCTCCGTCCTGCGCCTCATGCGAGTAGGAGTTTCTTTCACAAACGCTTACTCATTCGTAATTGGAATCGCGTACAGTCTCAATTGCAGCACATGTGTTGTCGAAGAAACGACCAAACATCTCCTGTGTGACTGCCCCACATACGAAGACGAGAGGAGTGCTCTTAGTACAGTTTTGGGGCAGTCATACAACCGGCCTCTCACAGAGGAGAAGCTCCTGGGCCCGCGGCCTCGTGTGTCTGCTATGTGCAGGGCCACAAAGGCGCTGGCGCATTTCTTGGAATTGATGAATGCTTGTGTTTGTATCAGTGCAAACTGTGAACTTTATACTTTATCCTCTTTCAATCCACTTTACCACTTCTCCAGTGCAGCGTAGCCTACCGAACTGTGCCTGGTTAACCTTCCTGCCTTTCTTTTATGACTTCTCGCTCTGTCTCTCTTCGTCTGGCAGAAGCAGTAGCCGCACAGTGGTCGAACAGTAACTCTGTTCAACGAATGCTGTTTTTTTTTTCATACTTCAAAGTGTATTGTTTTAACGAGTTACGAATTCTGTAGTCGGGCTCGTTTCTGTTTTTAAAGGCTTATAAAAAAGCTGCATTTACAAAATCATCCAATCAGGTAACGAAAGCAATCCGCTCCGTGGCATGCGCTCACAGCTTGTGCCACGCAGTTCTGCCTTCCGACCTTTCTCCCCCCCCCCCTCCAGACATACACAGCTTATCTCTTTCTGTAACCACAACACGGCAGCACTCGAGGCCCGTTGAAACACAGAGCAAAGATATTTGTTTCCCCATAACTGAGCCACTGCAATTGCTCACTCCTAAATTCTGTTTGCCGGAACTTTTTCGCTTCAAGGTTTCTTTCCTCTCTGCGTACATGTAATGTCGAGTACCATAGCAATTGCCCACGTAGCAGTCTGCTATGCCATCCACCTATCATCCCTTTTCATGCCCTTCCGCTGCACCCGCTATCCCGGACTCGTTAAATATGGTACTGAAAACGTTATAAAGGCCCCTCATAGGCACATATATATATATATATATATATATATATATACATATATATATATATATATATATATATATATATATATATATATATATATATATATATATATATATATATATATATATATATATATATATATATATATATATATATATATATATGAGCGGTGCATAAAATCGTTTCATTGACTACCGTTGTCAGTTCCATCTGAAACTCATTTCCCGGTTGAGAGCTAGGTATAGTCGGTCCGTTCCATTTCCTCTGATTCGTGCTTGAAGTGCCACTTCACGCATGCATTATCGCCGGCACTCGAAAGATTCGGCATGATTATTGGAGTGTCACGGCACGACAGTCTAGCACCAGTAAGTAGGTGGGTGCCGCACGCGAGCGCAGGAAAAGGACGGACGTTGTATTTCTTTCTTTCTCTCTTTCTTTCTTTCTTTCTTTCTTTCTTTCTTTCTTTCTTTCTTTCTTTCTTTCTTTCTTTCGTATCCTTCCTGCTCCTCACTTCCTACCCCAGACGATTCTCTTCGGTCGTGCGCACGCTCCAGCTCATGGTTAGAGGACAGGCATTAGACTTCTGTTTCACTTGTGGACTAATTGTAGGTTCATCAGGACGTGTCTCAACGCACCACTCGCCGTCCGCTTCTTCCGCTGCTGAACTCCCTCTTCGGTCGCCGAAAGGTGCCGAGTGTCCCGAAAGTGTCCAGAGAAAAGAAAAAAAATAGAAACGTGTAGCGTCTTCTCACCACCACTCGGGGCACTCGAAGCCAGAGACATCGAGAGTGCGTACGGGCGGGACGGAACAGGCTATTCTTTCGTCATGCAAATGTACATTTTGTGTGACAGCAGGATCTTCTCAGAGGGCCTTTATCTACAGTAGCTTCTTTTTTTTTTCTTTGTCCTCAATGGTCATCAGAGCGCCGGAACGAAAAGACGATATGCTGGTAGCCGTACGTAATGTCGCTCGGCTTCCATCATGTGCTGATACTTTCTGCTTTCTCTTTGTGAGACGACGTGATGGAAGAACAATAAACAGTGGTCAGCGGGTCATGATCTTCTCTACTATTGCTATTGTTGCCATTTGACTGGTCACGGAGGTGCGGGTTTGCCTGCTCCTAAATGTACTGCGCTCTCTCCTCCTTCCCATGTGCAGCGTAGCAGACTAGTGCACACGAGCTCATGTCGGCGTCTGTGGTTTTCCTTCAATAACACCACTCTTTAAGCGTCAGTGTTTATTCCAATTCAGTTTCAATTCAAAAGCTTTATTTTTCGTTTGCATCAAAGGAAAGGAGCATAGGATAGGAGCATTTGAAATAGCAGATATAGTCTTCCTCATCGCAGAATTCAACGACGCAGCTTATGCAGTACCGTGAAGGAGAAGGTGTGCCCGAATATATTTACCAGCGTGTGTCAGTGCCATGTAGGCAAAAAAGAAAGAGAAACTGCATGCAGTTGTGTAGTTATGATTTTGTTAACTCTGTCAGGCCCTTTTTTTCAGCTTCTTAAACCAGACGAAGGTACTTTTCTTTTGTCATTGTCTCAATAAACGATGATGAATGACAGGTAAAAATTGCATGGCTTCCTTATACCGCCAGAAATACAGCGAAGCTCCTGCCGCAAGAGAGAAAAAAAAATATTTTTACGCCAACGACCGGTGCTCACCTCTGGTCGGTCAGCTAGCAGTCCTCACGTGAAACCTCTCTAACGTGCTGGATAAGCACCGGCAGCATAATGTTAGCTGCATGGATAAGGTGAAGGGAGCCAATCCATCCATCACCGTGGCTAGATGTTAGGGGGATTAGTGGAGAGGGCTGACTGCAGCTTGGGTTGAATGGGAGGGCATTGCCATGGGCAATGCTCTAGGAGCGGATATTCCGCGCATCTCAAGGTCTGATTCGGTGAGCACAACTGGCAGCAGCATCCAGCGGAGCCCTGGACTAAGGGCAACCGACCGTTGTGCTAGAAGATGGACGATTCCATCTGAAGACCGCAGAAGACAAGCGAATCTAGAGCTGATAATGTTTTTCACTCACTCACTCACTCGGCCATTTTGCTGGCACAGGTAGGCCGTGAGTGTAGTGGAGCAAAAGAAGAGCTACTATTGAGTTTGTTTGACGTCTTCAGAGAATAGCGCTGTCTTCTCCCGAGAGGTTAGCAGGAGGAGTAATAGGGGCGACGGCTTTGGCGCGAAGTTCTCTAGAAGCGATGTGTCTCCTTGTGAAAAACCTTTATGTGTTCCTTTGGCTTCAATTCGGATGGCCATGGGCACAGAGGACCCAAAAAACTAGATACGCGGGTTAGCTCATGAGCTCAAGAGTGGCCCCTCCTCCTCCTCCCCCCCCCCCCCCGCCCGCCATGCCTCGGCGCCAAGGTATCCACTGCTAGGTGACACAGAGGGTAGGGTCTGCGTGACATTGAAGTAGACTATGTATATGCCCAGCTGGCCGGTTGTCGCGAAACCTGCGGCATGCATCTTGGCTATCTGTGCATGCCGCATGCACATGTAAGATTGAAGTGTAAGATTGAAGATTGCATGTAGGAGGAGGAGTACATTTTAATGAACAGAAAGGAGGAGAGGTCGGCCTGGAGAGCGTGTCTCTAGCCTGCTACTCCTCACTGGGGAATGGGGAAGTGGGAAATACAGGGAAAGGTAGGTGGCGGATGATTAGGATATGGTACAATGAGATACTATATACACGTTGCCCAGTATGCGGATGCGCACTGGAGACGCAATACACTAAGATTATTCTTGTCCATACAAAAATTAACCTTGCCACAAAAAGTTTTTGCGCAAACACATTTCGCACTGACTACATGTCTCAGAGCTTCTAGAGGCGATCGTCTAAACCAGTCTCAGATTGCATGTAAGATTGAAGTGCGCTGCCGGTGTTAGACTGCGAGGTATAGTCAGGTGAAATTAGCTGTGGCTTTCGTGATTATTCCCAAAGGAAGGTTCCTGTATTTACGTAATATAAGACAAAGGTTCAGTAACTTGCACATTAGTTGCTCATGGCTCTGTTTACATTTCACGCACTTTAAACACCCAGAACAACGCAGGCTTCCGAAACTAGTCATAAGCGCCAAGGTTGCCATCCTTCCGAAAGAAAAACAAATTAATGGCACCAAAAAGTAAATCCATCTTTTCGCTCAGCAATTTCCCGCGTACAAGAGTCAGAAGACCCGTACAGATCGATTGAGTGCCCCCGCGCTATTCATGTTGCTCCTTCATTTCCTTGCTTCTTCTGCACCACTTCCGCGCTCCATTTCCCCTTGGGCCATCGCTTTGAGCGACGAGGTAATGAAACGCGGAATGGACGGGGACTCGTGAAAGACAACCCGCTGGCACGACAACATAGCACAAAGCAAGTGTGCTCAGTGGACCTGCGCTGCTTCTCACACTCACAGACGCACAACTTGTCGCGAGGCCTTCGTGAAGAAGCGTTCAAAAGCGCGCTTCCGGTGTGGTGTTGTCCTTCTCCCGATTCCGTGTCTCTGCGGCTCTCTGTGGAGGCCTAACGAGAAACAGACCCCAACCTTTCACGTCGAATTCCCTGTCGCGTCTAGAGTGCTTTGGGGACAACTAGCGCCGCTGCGTGCGTTCCGCGATGTGTATGTATCGCGTCACCAGCAACAAGCGGTGTCTCAGAAGGAAGGCTAGGGGTCGCACTGCTTGCTCCGTTTTACTACACAGGTACATTGTCGGGAATAGAGCCCGAGTCCTTCTGAATGATGGTCTGTCGATTGCGCCCTCCCCCCCCCCCCCACCTGTTCCCCCTGACCAGCCCATATAGGGCGGAGAATAAACCTGACGTCTTCCTGCCGTTGCTTACCCATTTTTTATCGCTAACGCGTCAGCCATGTGGTGCCTTTAACACTGTCAGTTGTTTCAGATAATCGTCGTTGCTTTCATATATTTAGATTGCGACAGCGTATTTCCTTTGATGTGTTGCATATCGTAGCTTCTCGCGTCGTTACGCACCATGCGTATGATTGATTGATTGATTGATTGATTGATTGATTGATTGATTGATTGATTGATTGATTGATTGATTGATTGATTGATTGATTGATTGATTGATTGATTGATTGTAATGTCCCAAAGCAACACAGATACTGTCAAACACACTGGAAACGAGCGCTAAGGATACATTTTTTTCACTTGAAGCTCTTTAACGCGCACTCAACGCATTGGTACGCAAGCGTTTCTGCATTTCGTTCCGACAGGAATCCTGCTACCGCGACCGAGAGTTGAACGCGCGACCTCGTGCTCAGTAGCCCGCTGTAATGTGAGCACAAAGCTGCAGCGGTGGTTGCGGAATAATGCAATTGGCCCAGGTTTTTTTTCCACGCCTAATCGCGTCTCAAAAGAGGGTTTTCGGCCACTTTTTGTAGCCAATTTCTTTCGGCGATAAAATGCTTAGAGCGCTTCGAAATTGAAATCTTGTAGTATGAATTGACTCGCACTCTGAACTAATAGGCGTGAGGCTACGTCGTCACAGGAGAAATACCACAAAAAGGAACCTTGTAACCTTCACAGAATAAAGGCATGCTACAAACGACACATGCGACTCCTAGTGACAGTACACCAAAATGTAAACAAGAACGATGGGTGCAAGTTAGCTTTAGCATGCGCAAAGTTCGATTATGAGCACATCAACAGGAGATGATCATTGATTGCTTGTGAATAAACTGTCAATATCGTGGAAGGCTCAGAAAGTGCTCGTGTTGAGGACAAAGAACTAAGACGATCAAACTGGTAACATAATGGCCCGATGCGAAAGAACTTCGTTCAAGGCCCGTCCAGACCTATGAAGTGACTTGTCAAGAGGCGGAAGGCTCTTGCGTCAAGCCGATGGTCTGATGATTGTGATGATGGTGACAATTGTGACCGTTGTGTCGAAGATGCTTGGTAAAAAGAAGTGGAATGACCATCAAGACTGGCACGAGAGCGCGGCGATTGCACGCGCCTATTCTCTTAAAGAGAAAGAAATCATTTCTTTCTTTTTTATTCACATTTGCATGGCTCGTTCAGGAAACCATTCTGTCATGGCGGTTGCATATATTGGCCATGGCGAATCTCCTTTGGGCCTACGAAGTAATTTCTGTCCTCTTATTCGGCGGTGTTTTAATCTCGTATATCGCTTTCTTTCGTAATAGTTCTCTCGTGGAAGGAAAACTGGCGTTCATGAAAGATTGAAGTGCAGGGTTTAATAAAAAATATACCCACTAATCGAATTTATCTTTGAAGCGAAGGCTAGCACCGATTCCTCTTACCGGTGCGCAACATTTCCTTCCATTCCCGGAAGCCTCGAAAGCTAGTGCAGCGGTCGTTGGCTGCAGTCGAAAAAATAAATGAAAATAAAACTTGGTCTTCATTACGTTGGCTTCCTCTGCTTTTGCGTTCTATAAGGCATCTCATGGCTGCACTTGCATCTGTATGCCAACGAAGTATTGGTTCCACTGCGTTTTTTTTACTCTGCCGATTCGCGTCGTCGATTGCGATTTCCCGGTGAGCAGAGACACGTAGCTAAATTGGCCCCTTAGGACTGAATAATCCGAGTTCGTTTGGCAACGAACGAGTCGATTGAACTTCGGTCGAACTTCAGTGCTTATAGAAGGGCCTTGTAGTTTTGTTTGCTTGCGGTTCCAATATCCCGAAACTCCGCCGTTCTTTTCCGCATCCATCGACTTAGTTTTATTGATTACCGCGACGTCGTTTTTCTTGGAAATCTAGTCAGCGTTCGAATAATCCGTAGCCAATTATAATTAGAAAGTCAATTAGAATAATCCGAAGCCAATGAGGAAGATAGAGGAAGCACAGGGAGGTTACACTATAGAAGTGCGTTTCCTCTGTTCTACATTCTTTCAGTGATCAGTGCCAGCATTGAGCTTACGTTTTGTGCGCGTCGTTGCTACTATAGCGGTAGCGAAAACGCATAAGCTGTAGTATCATCAGTGATAGTGTCAGTAATACCACCATCATCTGCCATAGTGAATGATGGCGGTACTACGCAGTAGCAGTATAGTATCAGTATACCATCAGCAACTGTCATAGTGAAGTAACAAAGACACAAAAGCAATAGTGTACACTCAGCTACAGCAGGTTTTTAACGGCGTTGAAGGTGCTGATATCCAGAAAGGTGCTGATATCCAGAAATTCGAGGGCTGAACGCAATTTTCCCTCTGTGCGCCCGGTGCGTGCAATTGAACCCTCGCGAGTTCCAAACGCTACGTCATGATATCCTTTATGTGACCTCCATCATTTTGTTTTCAGAGAATCAGTTTTTTTTTTTTTAACCGACAAATGCAGCACCTGGAAGCATGGTGCTTTATCTAACATCGCCACCCTGGTAAACCCATACCAGGGTCAGTGGTAATGCAAACGCTTCTAAAGCAAGTCTCGGCGTTCATCACCACCACTCATGTTTTATTCGGAGCACCTGCGGACGTAGACTGACGGTGTTTTTGGGCGTACCGTTTTTTATCGGTGACATAGATCTGCTCAGAGTTTACCAAGTATTTTCTCCAGCCTCATGGATTTAGCGTTGGTGTGATAGCACCTCGGTAACGTTTAATCTCTACTGTTTGCCTATTGTATCAAATTCTGAGACGAGTTGTTCTCATTTAAGATCTTCACTCTCGCGCTTTCTTTCTCTCTCTCTCTCTCTCTCTTATCTCTAGTCCGATGCAACGTGCGATGTCTGCGTTCTCCACCGGCAGAGAAAAGGACCTAACTGTGAAGCTGAACAGTCGCTTT
Organism: Dermacentor albipictus; assembly: GCF_038994185.2. Lineage (NCBI taxonomy): Eukaryota > Metazoa > Arthropoda > Arachnida > Ixodida > Ixodidae > Dermacentor > Dermacentor albipictus. The sequence continues at coordinate 75,531,511 of NC_091828.1, forward strand.
TGAGAAGAGAAAAAAATAGAGAAGCGGGGTAGAGGGGAGGTCGGTTTGGCGTGAGGTTGCAAAGGGTTGCGCCAAGGTTTTTCGTAATCGGCCATGTTTGCCCATTAGCGTTCGTTAACGTCACTTTGTCAGGGCCGCCCACCCAGCGCTGCGACCGTGTTGATTCTTCCCGCTAACGATGCGACCCGCTGTTTCGAGTGCGTGCTCACGGATTACGCGGGCGCAGTGTCGGTTGCCAGCCCGCCCAGCCTGGATTGCGCTCAGGTGTCTTTCACTCGTGCGCACATTGCGTCCTTTCGATACGGTATTTTTTTTTTTTTTGTAGACTGCTCGCACGACGTGGTTCTGTAGCTATCCCATCGGGAGGGCTTCTGGTTTGCCGCCGGTGCGGCGTTAATTAGCGCGCCGGGTGCGTCGCTGAGGAGCGAAATGGAAACCCTGCTCTTGTCTGACGGCATCACGTGGGCGCATCATTTGCTTCGTCGTGTGACACAAGAACGCATATGCCGAGTGGAGTACGGAAATCTACGGGACGCTGCAGTGAAGGCGCTGGCGGCAAGCAAGGGGAAAGGTGGTTGCTTGTCACTTGTCCTGGTATACGCAGTGTTTCTGGCTCTCTTCGTTTTTTATGCGTAGCATACTGCAATCGCTCAGTTCAGCCCTTGGGCGCGGCCGGGCAGCCACCATTGACCTTGAGCGCAATTTAGCTGCATTTTCTTTAATTCTTGGATAATAGCTCAAAGGCGCGGCCTATCTTCCTATTTTTTCTCGCAAAAGAAATGGCAGGTGTTGCTGTCACTGCTCCATTACTTGCATAATAATATTACTATTAATAATAAGTAATAGTAATAAAGTTCAGATGCCGATTTAGTGGTAAATGCTAGAGAAATACTAGCATTTACCTTGCACCATTACCTCGCACCATATTGAGGTCCCGGATCTGTGATTCAAACAGCGTTCACCGCATTACATATTGTTTTTCAGGAGCTCACTCGATACAAGTCCGGCCTCTTCAAGTAGTTAAGTGCGACTGGCGGTGGCCGGAGCATGCCACCGTCAGAACCCAGACAGTCTTCGTCCCATTCTCTTCGGCGTACCTGCACAAACCAAACCGTGACAACATATATATATATATATATATATATATATATATATATATATATATATATATATATATATATATATATATATATATATATATATATATATGTACGTCGATCATAAGAGTGATCATAAGAAAGCAACAAACAATATTGTTTTCATGAAATTGCGCTGCTGTGAACCAAATTATTAGTCATTTTGCAATTTAACTAAATGTATGAAATTTCCGCTTTTATTCCGTTTATTTGAATATTAAGTTCTTACTTTACATTTTTAATAAAATAAATTGTATCCGAATGATTTCTCGGTTCCTAGAATGAAGGTGTGTTCTAATAGCTGCGGTAACACACAGGCTTGATCGTTTACGGTGGTAGGCCACAAAAACATTTTTTCATTCCGCAGCACTGATACAAATAACTTTTTTTCCTGAATAAGCATGTCTTTGTTAACGTGTGTAACTATTTAAAGTGTAGAAGGTTATTCATTTAATTTTGGCAGGTAATTTTTGCCATAAAATGTGCCAAAAGTGCTAGTCGCGCCAGCAGTGATACCTAACTATTGAATTGCTGAATTGTGTAATGCTTTAGCATTTATGTAGCTAAATGTGATACTTATCCAATGAACTAGAATAAATGCAATACGGTAAATATTAAGCATGTAATGGCCGAAAAACTAGGCAAAGTGAAAAAAGTTACCAACTCGGACCAAATTTATTTGTAAAGTGAGCTGTAAACGCAAAAATATTACATGAGTTTCTTTTGTGCGTGTTCATTGAACGCATCTCTATGTGTGAAATGAGTGTGAGAAAGTTATTATCAAAATATTCACTAAAAAAGTTCTCAAAGTTTGCGTAACATGAGGGTGAGCAAAATCTTGTTTTGAGAAAAACGCAAACAAATGCTTCAAACCGCGTGGAAGATATCAAAAACAACACAGAGGCCTAAAATGCGCCAGCTTCACATCTGAACCCCGCATGTGATGCACTAGCGTCTCCTTTTATTCGTGTGGCCGCTCAGCGACAACGTAAAATGAAAATGGTATTTTTTTTTTTATAAAAGAAACAGTACTTATTCTTGGTTTCGCAATACGAGGGTATAGGTTGCAAAACTCGCTGTAACGCCCAAACTAAGGGTTGTAGAAAAATAATTTCTTTTGCGACATGTTGCTCAATGTTGGAATATTCATCAAATGTAAAAAAAATCAATTTTCTGAAAAAAATACTAACTTTTGAATATGGCCTACCACCTTAGGACGGTACGATCTGTTTCCTTGCTTACTGTACGACATGCTGGTATGGATTACGTGTGGGCTACGTCAGCTAGCTTTACCCACAGTTCAACGCAAAAAAAAAAGACTTCCTTCACAGTCGGTGCGAGACAGAGTTTTTCGCCATACCAGCTTCCAAATCGTGACATCCCCCAAAGAACTCAGTTAGATCACGAAGGAAGTTTTTAAGCCTGTTGATGGTCTTAATCGTCCACGTCGATCAACGTTTGTTGAAGCACTGGTGTTATCAACGTAATAGTTGCTCAGGGGACAATGGTAGGCCCGCGTGCCAAGCTAATCCCGCCTCCATGTAGCACCAGCACCATGGCAGCACCAAGAGCGATCACGCAAGCTAAAACTGTCTCTTGACAGAGGCGTGACGTAGGGTAGTGCGAGAACAGTGCCAGGCAGAATCTGTTTCTCCCTGCTTTTGTTCGAGAACTACGCTGCCTTGAAACGGAGAAACGGTAGTTCACTTGTAAAAAAGAAAAGGAAAATAAGAACTGCACTGACATCAAGCAGATAGCGCTAAAAAGCGTATCCATTTCGCGTTTTCAACGACTTGCTCCTTTTTACAGTGAAGCTTTTAGCGTCTAATTGGTCGAAATTTTTCGTGGCGTGCTCACTAAAAACCGGCAGCTGGAAAAGGGTTTGTGTTTGAGTTGCCGTGTGGCGAAATTATGTTTTCTCGTATATTCGAATTGCGGTCCGATGCTATCATGTTTGTAGGTTGTGTGTAAGTCGTACTTTGTGAATGTTGTGACACAGTTTGCTTTGAGAAATTGTATTAGTTCAACGACACACTTGGGCTTGGTGGACTGTCTTGAAGAATGAGGATGTCTGCTACACTTCCGTGCTTATACGGGCACGCCTGGCGTACGTTGTTTGTGGTGGGATTGCTTGTGCAACGTTGTCTAACGCCAGCACCAGCTTCGATGTACATCCAATTTTACAGAGTGGTACAGAGGCGGATTTCTTTTTGTTTGTTCTTTCTTGGATGAAGCCGAGACTAGTTTGGTGTTCTAGAATGACAGGACATTCTACAAATAGGCGTCATGTCTCTTGCGTCATGTCCTTTAGGGCCTCTTCGACGAGCGTGTCTTCTTGCAGCGCTCGAACTGTCTACCCAACCCCACTTGAAGGAAGTTTCAACTCCTTCGGAAAGCAACGAGTGCGGATCTAGTCCCAATATTGGTCGCCACTCTCCGCCGTACACTTGACACCGGCAGCAGCTCGACGTGTTCCGGTGGGTTTTAGTAGCTAGAAACCAACTGCGTCCTTTCTCAGCAAGTTAAACGTTTGTTTTTGTTGGAACTACGAAATTAAAGAGACAAGTAAAAGAGAAGCGAAAAACTGCAGAAAAACAGAACCTTCATGTTATAAGAAGTTAGCAGAGTTCAACGCAGTTGGTTGTTTTTTCACTGTTATTTCAGCTGGCAAAAGCAGGCAACTACTACTAACGCACAGAGCTGTAAGAGGGATCGGCTTGACGTGCATTCAAGGAAGTCGCCATGAGCACAACGTTGTGAAGCGAAGCGAAGGCTAAAGCCATTCCATCCACACGCCACTGCCTCTTTTGTTAAGTAGTGCCAACCTATAATGTGCACTGCTGTTTCCTCATTGTCACTCAAACCGGTTTCCGCTTCGGGTGTTTCCGCTTCCGGTGTTTCCGCTTCCGATGTTTCCGTTTCCGCGTCCATGTTCCACGAATTCTGCCGTTGCAGTCCTGAAAAGGATGAACCGACTAGCTCAGTTAAAAACTCTTTTGACATTTATTTCGAGCACTTTGAGACTTTCTACTTGTTACCCGCATCTGTTAGATGCACGACGATTGGGTCATCGCCTTACCGTTTTCTCCTGCTGAGCCCGCTTGCACCAAGCGGGCGTTGCACCAAGGAGACAGGTTCGTTGATGACGTGCGGTTATTATTCGGTATGTTGTAGCCTTGCTACGGACACACAATAAGAATTATGAAGATAATCAGAGCTAAATTGTGGAGACAGAACCGCCTTCTCATTGACTTCCTCAAGGTGAAATCTTTGGATTATTTTCGGAACTCGGTTCAAAATTTGCGCTACCCTCGAAACTAGGCGCAGCACGAAAGCTCGCCGGTATAAGGCGCGTAGCAACAAAAGGCAAATGCTTTGCCGGAAGCAAACAACCTACCAGAAGTAAAAGCCTTGTTGCCTCTAGAAGCACTGTTGTGTCCACAATCCGGGACGAAACTGCGGCAGGCACTACATGAATAACCGCTACAAAAATGTCTCCATATTGCGCTGACTTTCGTAAACTGCTTGTGCAATACAACTTCCCAATACTTTGCATTCAAGAGGCGGGAATCACTGACGACTTTCGCCTCTCGAATTATGTGATATATAAGACTTCTCGTCAAGGCGCTGTTAGCAGTGTGCTCCTGTGCGTCAGAAAGGACCTACCATCTTATCAAATTCAGTCCAGTGATTCAGACTTCCCAGAATTCATCGCATGTAAAGTATCCTTTGGCAAGCTCTGTATAACAGTGATTAATCTATATCTACAACCTTCAAACCGGATTTCAGCAGAAGCGCTAGTGGATATATTCAAAATAGCTCATTCTAATGTATTTATATGTGGCGACTTCAACGCACACAACATCATCTGGGGCAGTGATCACTGTGATGCACGGGGTAACGTTATAGAGTGCGCCATAGAGAAATGCAACTTGACTGTTTTAAACGATGGGTCGCCAACGTTCCTTCGTGGATATAATTACTCAAGCTGCATAGATGTTACCCTGTGTTCACATGATCTAGTGAATGGTGTGGGATGGACAACAGATATGGAAACGCGCGGAAGTGATCATTTTCCCATTCTTGTTAACCACCCTAGCATGCACTATGATATCAGACGTTACAGCAGACTAACCAACTGGCAAGCTTTTCGGTACCGCCTAACGGATCAAATTAACCAACATGCAACAGTGGAAAAATTTACAGAATTTTTGCAGGATACTATGAACATATGCACAAAGAAGGTCCCAATACCAAAAGACTATGCTGCAGTTGACGAAGAATATGAACGCCTAAGAGCCATCCGACGCCGATCCGAAAGAGCTTACCGACGGAGCGGAAGTTTAGAAGCATACAGAAACGCTCAGAAAATACACAATGTAATGCGCAGACGAATGGAAAGCTTAGGCAAACGGCGTTGGCGCGATTTCTGCGGCACGCTGTCTCCTCACACGGCTGTCCCACGAATTTTTCTAGTAATTCGTTCTTTAAGCGGACCTGTAACACAAAGCTCTCGCTCTCGCTGTAGCCCGGGACACGTGTGAAATAATAGTTGCAGATGAATTTTGTGAGCTGACTTCCAGATCTGCCTTTTCATCACAATGTGCAGAATTTGATATTTCAGTAGAGTTGGCTAAGCGAAAAATTACTGCTTGCTACTGGGCCCAACATCCTCAATTAGATCACACTTTCACATTAAACGAGCTCCAATGTGCAATTGCATCATGTCGCCAAAAGTCCGCTGCTGGGCCGGACGGCATTACGTACAATATGCTAAGAAACCTCGGACCGACAGGTACAAATGCGCTCTTAGACATCTATAATAACTTATGGATAGAGGAAACTGTACCTGACTCTTGCAAAGTCGCTCGAATCATACCAATTTTAAAACCTGGTAAGACGCCCTTGTGCCTTGAATCCTACCGTGCCGTTAGTTTGACAAGTTGTTTATGCAAAGTAATGGAGAAAATGATTGACGCGCGACTTCAATGGTGGTGTAATGAAACGAAGGTGTTGTCCAACTACTTAGTAGGTTTTAGAAAACATAGATGCACAATGGATGCAATATTAGATATAGTAACCTGCGTGGAGCACGAGCGTGCACGTGGAAACATGACGATAGCAGTATTCCTAGACATCAAGAGGGCATTTGACACCGTTAGTCACGTTCATGTTCTGCTAAGCATGTTGGAACTTGGTCTGTCTGGCAGGTCCTTGCGATGGATTTCTGAATTTTTATCAGGTCGCAAAATATTTGTTCAGACGGGTGAAGGAAAGAGTGCTGAACATATTGTCAAACAGGGAGTACCACAGGGAAGCGTACTCAGCCCCTTCCTTTTTAACTGCGTCATGGCTGATTTAACGCGAAGACTGCCATCACAGTTAAAGTTTTCACTGTATGCAGATGATGTGTGTATTTGGACATCTGGGTCTAAAGCTCAACTACTCCAGATGGCATTGCAAGATGGCATAAATATCATCAACCAATTTTTGAGAGAAAGAGGAATGGTACTATCACATGCAAAGACTGCTGTATTGCCCTTCACTCGGAGGGTGTTAAAAAATTTCACTCTTAATCTGGAAGGACACCCTCTAATGATTGTCACACAGCATCGATTTCTTGGCATAATACTTGATAGGCAGCTATCCTGGGCACCCCACTTAAAAAAACTCGAAAACGAGGTCAATTCCATAGTGACTGTACTTCGCAGACTTGCAGGCACATCATGGGGCAGATCAGTATCGTCCATGCTGACTGTTTACAATGCATTAATACGACAAAAAATTGCATATTCCGCGCCCATCTTACACGGACTTTCCCACACGTCAGAAGAGAGACTTCAAAGACTTTTAGCTAGAGGACTACGCCTATGTCTAGGAGTTCCACGAGCGACTTCGAGTTCTCTTGTAATAGCTGAGGCTCGCCAATCACCATTTGCAGTTATGCGAACTACAGAAACATGCCGGCATTATTTCCGCCTTCAAACCCAGCATAAAAACCACCCATTGGCTCTAGACATAATGAAACGAGATAGAAGTTATGTTCATATAGAAATTCAAAAAAATCTTCACATATTGCCAGAAAATGAATTTTGGAACTCAGACATCGAATATCCTCCATGGCTGCTTACAGTTCCAAAAATTGAATTGTCAGTAGAAGGCATATTCAGCAAAAGAGACATGTTCATTCAAGCTGCTCAACAACTAGCACTATACCAGATATATATGCGGTATTCAGGATACACACACGTCTATACAGACGGCTCCAGTACAGCAACCTCTTCAACTTCATCATTCATTATACTGCACCTCAACAAACAAGAATCATTTAGGTTATCTCGTGCGACTTCGTCCACAACGGCTGAACTGTTCGCAATCCTATGTGCGGTAAAATTTATATTGTCAGCAACAGAAGCGCAAAAATGGGTAATTTTCAGCGATTCACAGGCGGCTCTAACATCACTCTGCAGCACAAAGGGGAAAACATTCAGCGACAGTATAATATATGAAACACTTAAATACCTCACAAAGGCAAGCGAAGCAAAACATGCAATAGCATTCCAGTGGATACCAGGGCATTGCAACATTCCTGGCAACACAGCAGCCGATGAAGCAGCACGACAAGCACACCTGAAAGATGATACGGCTCCGCTCCCAATATCAAAGAATGAATTACGCTGCTTTATAAGGACAACGTCTTTCAACATGTCTAGAAACACTTGGTTTGACCAGAATTCTAAGAGCTCTGACTTATATCATATTGATCCATTTATTGAATTCAAATTTTCATTGTCATTAGATAGAACTATGGAAACGCTTATTCATCGATTAAGGCTAGGCACTGCCTACACAAAGCATTTCTTACACAGAATTGGCCGAGCGGAAACCCCCGAATGTGATTGCGGATTTGTAGATGAAGATATATATCACCTCCTTCTAGATTGCCCACATCACGACACACCAAGATGCCGACTTAAATCAGCGCTAAGTAAATTAGACCGCAGACCTTTCAGTTTAAGGAAACTTTTGGGCCCTTGGCCAACAACGGCCTTGCAGAAGAGTGCTTTAAAAGCACTAAAGAGTTTTCTTGAAGACAGCGGCATTGCTGGAAGTTATTAGTGCTTTCATTGTTCTGTTCATTTCAATGTGACTCTATATATCCATCTGTTTGGGAATTATGTTATGTTGACTGCTTTGTTGTGACTGTATGTGCTAATATATTTACACGATGTATATACCACCCGCTGATTAGACAATGTGTTATTAGGCAACAGTATTGTTTGTACTTTTGAGACTTTCGACTACATAAGTGTGGAGACATTTGCCATGTATATTGTATGTACCCGCTCTACCGCTGACTAGAAAATGTGTTATTAGGCGACAGTAGCGTTTCTACTTTTGAGACTTTCGACTACATAGGTGTGGAGACATTTGCCATAGTCTTCCTGTGGAAACGTTGCTTTATAAGTCCTGGTGCTTGTGCGAAATGACTATTTGATATGTAACCGTGAACCCTGAATGATGTATGACGGAACCACCCAAGAGATAAGGAGTAGCCGGCGCCTTAAATTGCGCGCCAACATCTCCTTATATCATATCAATAAAAAAAAAAGAGAGAACACCTGCCGAGTTTTGGCTGAAGGAGTTGACACACTGGTCTCGTTCAAAAGACCGCGAACGCCATGAGCACAGTTTTGTTAAGACTGTAAAGGAATTGAAGATGAAAAACCTAAGATTGTGCCTTTCCGACAAAGAAGGGGGATTTGTAGTACTCGATGCGAGCAGCTGCAATACGAGAGCGTTTCAAGGCATCAACAAGACCTTCCGCAAGGTAGAGAAAGAAGACCTAGAGGAAGCGAAAAGCAAGGTCAAGTCACTTCTAGACGAAAGTAAGCAATGGTAACCAGCTGTGCAGCAAGGTTAAAGCAGAAAAAACCAGCACCGTGTTCTTCAGCGCAAAAGCGCACAAAAGTGGCACCCCCTTCTGCGCCATTTTGTCGGAAGCAGCTAGACACGTGGCAGTCGCTGCTTTCAGCACACCTTTTCAAGCATCATTCCCAAGTAAGGGCAGAAGATCTGTTCAGAACTAGGAGCGCTGAACAACTAACGTCCGAGTTTTAAAAAGTACGAAATTGCTCTTCTGAACAGGTTCTCGATTTACATCGAAGAAATGTATTATTCAATACCGTAGGCTGATATGATGACAGTACTGAGAGAGACCATCAAGGAAAAAGGAGCCATTCCACTTCAAAACTCAGTTGGGATGTCTGTGGATGCTTTCTTGGAGCTGTTGGGCACCTGTCTCGGTGTTGCAATGGCCTTGCATGATGGAACCTTGTTCGTCCAGAAAAGAGGGTTCTGCATCGAGTGAAAGCTAGCGCCAATCCTGAGGGACTTGTACTTGGCAGCACGAAAAGAAAGGGGGTTAACCGAGGGGCCCGATTTTTATTAATCGTATCATGAGAAGCCAACAAACAAAGACACCAAGGACAACATCGGGGAGATTATTTGCACTTACTAATTGATTTAAAGAAATAATAAATTAATGGCGATGAAAGTGGATGAAAAAACAACTTGCCGTAGGTGGGGAGCGATCCCACCGCTTTGCATTACGCGTGCGATGCTGTTGCGAGAGCATCGCACGCGTAAGCCATCACGTCAAACAATTACAAGACTGTAAAACGGGCAATAGCGAGTCCGGCGTTTATTTCAGCACTGAATAAATCGTGCCAGCATCAAACGGAACAAGGAGAAGGCAGGAGGGAAAGAGATTAGTAGAAAGCTGGGAGGTTAACCAGAATAACGTCCGGTTGGCTACCCTACACCGGGCGAATGGGGAAGGGGGAAACAAAGATAACAGGGGGAGAGAGAGAGGAGGGAAGGAAAGAAGGAAATTGTGGTGAGTTCGCTGACGTGTGTGGTCTTACAGAAATTGCATTAATAGTCACAGGTGGTCACACAAGCCCGTCGTCCTTAAGAAGCACAAAAGCGCCTTCACCGCTTTATGGGCCGATGGGCGATGGGGGCGGTGTTCCAGCAGCACCTGCACAGAAAGCGGCCGATTGTCCAGTTTTTGGAAAGCTTTGGCAAGTTCGTGTCTCTCTGGCGTGTATTGTGGACAGTGGCACAGCAGGTGGTCGATGTTTTCTTCGGTGCCACAGACCTCGCATGCTGCACTGTTTTCAGTGGTAGTTAAGTAGGCTGAAAAATGCAAGGTACCCCGTGTCGATGCTATGCAGCATAGCCGAAAGACTTAACGAAGATAAAAGGGCATCAAGAAAGCAATACCGGATCCGAAGTAGCGGAAGCAGAAAAAAAAAATTATGCAAACATTCCTTACGTGCATGGCATGATCCACAATCTCATCAAGATCGGTAAGAGGCACGGCGTCCGTGCACCGTGCTCAGCGCCAAACAACGGAAAAAGGATGTGTGCAAGGGTCAACCAGCAAAAGAAGAAACCACAATGCTAGATCGCGCACCAGACAAGATACTGCGATTGCGTCAAAGATGTAGCGTACGCCATGTCCTGTGGAAAACGATACATAGGGCAAACAGGAAGGCTCCTAAATGACCGGACAAGAGAGCACGCATAATCACTATCAGGGGGACCCCTGACAGCAATGTAGCCTTGCACTGCAAACACCTGCAAAATGAACAATAAAGGAAAAGAGAACCAAATTCGTACATGCACCCCCAAATTTCATGATGTGCAAGTCCTGAAAAAGAATGACGATAGGCTAACTCAGGACATTGTTGAAGCATGGGAGATTACTCAAAGAGGGGTGCAATGTGTAAGCACACCGTCAGTGGCCTTGACAAGAAAAGAAGTCACTTTTTTGCGAGAAGCCCCAGGGAGATAAAAGGGACGGGATATGACAACGAAATAAAAAGTGGGGAATTTTCAATAAAGAAGTCACGTTACAGTGCAGCTACGTCCCCGTCTGTTCATTCCTTTCTGTGTCCGTGTCCTGCAGTTTGTGCTGGTACAATCCTCGAAGAATGAACCAACTAGCTCCGTTAAGCACCCTTTCGTCCTTCTCAAAATTTCAGGAAAAGCTCGTTCTACTCCAGAACAGTTTTCATGATACCGTTCTGTGAAGTGCGCTATCCCTACAGCCTGCGGGAATTGCTGCAAATTCTATTCGTACATGCGTCTCAGTTTTCTTGCGCGTTCTTTTTTATTTGTTAATGAACCTGTTCTCTTTGGTTTTCGCCACCAGTTTGATAAGATCAAGCACGGAAGCCAGCAAATCTCAGAGTATAGCGCACGTGGAATGTTTAATGATGCAAAGAAAGTGCACAAAAGATTTTTTTTAAAAAAAGCGAGAAAGCAACTAAACTGAGATGGCAGTTTCGTTGGGTATTGAGCCGGTAACGAGCGCCTTTGTCATGGCTGTCACCGCTTCTAGCACGTCCGTGCGCCTTAGGCGACAATAACGCCAAATGAACCCGACGGAATACGTAGTAATTGCTTCTTTTGCTTCGACGCTTCATTGATGTGAAAATAGCCATGAAAAATAAATAAAAGAAAACATCGCTGATGTAAGCACTCAGTCTATGTATAACAAGTATATGCTGTTCTGTGTCTCGCGTTTTTTTTTTTATTCCAATGCAGTAGCAGGGGAAGGTATAGGCTGCCAGAGCCGGTTATCCCATAGTTCCAAATTTCTTACGCAACAAAAGTAAAAGTCGACAGACAGAAGGCAGACGACAAAAACATGATACACACATGAACAGACGCGCACAAAGGTCTCATTTACGGACACCAGCACTGAAAGCATAGTCCTCTAACTATAAGACGATCGCTCATTGCATAGTAGTGAAGGGCTCCACGCAAGTCCCTTTATATGCATATAACAGCAACACCGCGAGCTCAGTTCGTTAAAATAGAACTACTATGTAGAAGAAACAAATTCACCTCGTACGCTTGCCTCCTGTATACATAAGACAGGAAAGTTATGTTGAGCTAGTAGTTTGCGAAAATCAGCTGACTTATTTCGAAGGCTATTAGCATTCCAATGAAATATGAAAACATTGTTGTAACAATTATTTATTGTAGCCGCTGCCACCATAAGGGCGCCAACCTCTCCTAATATTCATTTCAATAAAGAAAGAGAAGACACAAAAATAATTTTACTTGTAAGACTTATATGCAGTCGGTCAGATCAGCATGCACTAAAAAAAATCGCCAGGGGCACTTAGAGCACACTTCTGCTTTATAGGGGAGGACCACAGTCCAAGCACTTCGCTCACTCTGAGTGTACGTCTGTCGATGGTGTTCAAACGATCAAGCAGTCGAACCCAGTGTTCATCATATTCAGCACATTCTGCGATAATATGTTGCACTGAGGCGTAGGAGTTATCAAAGTAACCACGATGTGAGATCGTTCATCTTTTGATGCGACAGAACAAGTGGGGTGTGTAGGCTACATTTAAGCGTAAACGATGGAGAAGCGTGTCGAAAGTGCGGTCAATCTTTTGGCTCGATGAAAACCACAAGAATAGGTGAACTCTGTAGAGGAGAGAAGACTTTGCGTGTTAGTCGAACCTGTCTTTGCAAAGTTTGCGCTGCAGCGGGCAAAGAACATTGTTGGCGTCCCATACAGAAAGGGGCTCGGGTGTCAGGGTACCTAACGTGCATGGTGCAGCAGCTAATCTATCTGCCACCTTGTTTCCTAAAATTCCAACGCGGTTCGGTATACCCGCTGAAAACCGGCCTTATGACCAGGGAGAGAAGCGATGGTCACTGTTTTAATAATTTCCTACATCACTGAGTCGTCTACATGGGAGCTCATTTAGAGTCGGAATACACCATCTAATGCCGACTGCTTTCGCTTTCGGCTATAAATCTTGCAGCTTGTGTAGCTGCAGAAGCTGCAGCTACACAGCCATTACTGCCACAGCTACAGGTGTTAAAGCTGTAAGAACAAAAAAAAAAGGTGTCGGGAGGGTGAGATCGCGAACAGAAGTGTTGACGAGCGCGAGAGCGGCACCGAAATGAGAACTCGTCTCTTGCGGCGCTGGGGGTGTTCCCGCGATTTACCGGCGTAATTTCCCCAGGGAAGCGGTACAGATGCGGCTAATCCGAGCAGTATTTAGGCAACTTAACAGCGCCGCAGCGAATCTCCGAGAAAAAGCATAGCGCAGGAGTCTGCTTCGTTTCCTGCACGCGCTGCCCTTTTTATACATTTCAGTTTCTCGCTGTTTCGATATCGGTCTTACACCGCAATTTCTTGGCGGTCCGTGGCACCGTAATCTGTACGCGTCAGCTCAGATGCCTCGAACCCAGCGGAATTCACGTTGTACCCCCGCAGAACGGCGTAGCAGCGGCAAAGCGTGGGCGGCTTGTTAGCGTGCTGGCTGCCGTAATACACGGAGACGGAACTATGCGGCGATTAGATTACGAGGCGGCGGAATCGGCCGATTTCATTCCCCGCCTGCGGCTTTCATAAGGGCCCCGCGTCTGGTCTCAGATTTCACGTATAACCCGCAGCTCCCATTATGTAAATGCAATTAGGCTCTCCGAAACTCGCCCGACGTTGTAAATTTATAATACACACAATAAAACTCCCTAGTGCACGTTCGTTTATGGGGTAATTTACCGTTTTCATTTCCTTTTCAGTTCCCAAAGCTCATGGGGACCGATAGGTTACACTGTAAACATAATTTCCTATGACATGCTTGTGGTGATGCTATACATTGGGAAGTAGGATCTCTAGGGTGTAGGGGGGGGGACGCAGTTTCGCCTGAAAGGCGGAACATCGATTGCGAAAGCAAATTAGTCAGGCAACTAATAAGGATGGTAGTGTTATCGGCCGTATAAACTTGGAAACGCTTGCTTACTAACTAAATTGACAATCATGGTGTCAGCGCGCACAGGCAAATATGTCAACATCACAGTCGATGAGCGCCGCCAAACACTGTCAAAACGCCGGCGGCAGGAAGCGCGGCAGCAGCGGCGAGCGAAGTGACCTTCGTGCTGTCGATCGCTTCAACGCGAACTGAGCGGCGAGAACACAGCGCGTACAAAGGTATGAGCCGGCTGCAGATCGCCTTCAAGATAAGCGGCGCGCGACCGCAGGCGGCCACGCGATGTACGCAGTTAGTGCCGGAGAACAACGTCGCCCACTCTCCCTCCCTCCCATCTCCCGCGGCTTCTCGCGCGACGAAAGACAGCGCGCTTACTCTCAGCTTTCCACCCTTGCGCGCGCCAGATTGAGCTGCGATCGTCGGCTCCCCTCGCACGCTTTCGCTCGCACATGCAGCATACAGCACGCGGCAACGGTGTTGTCGTCCTTGGACTTTGTCGGGAAAATCGTGGCGACAGCCACGCCGACGCGGACGGCAAAAATGCGCCTGGAGTGCCCATATATTTGCGGTAGCAATTATATGGGCACTCAAAAGAAAAGAACATACGCAAGTTATATCGTAAGAAGAGAGATGCTACCGAGGTAATAGAAAGGTCCGCTTTAGCCATCGGCAACTTGTAGCGCTTCAATCGAAGACAAACTGACGTAACTATAACGCAAGGAATTGCGTAAACAAGCAACGAAATAGCTGTTCACTTGAGTTTCAAACTGTTACAGGGGGGATGCTGTTGTGAATGTGGAGTGAGCTTTAGCGAGAATCCTGGCGAGTATGTTTGTGCTGAAAATTTATGAGAAGAGTTCGATGCAAAGCGTACTTCTTCGGCGTGTACCACACGGGGCTGGTACGTCGAAACGCCCAACCCTCTACCTAATGATGCGTTCGCATTAGGAGTGTCAACGTCAACAATTATGCAGGAACTCCACTGGAGTTGTCTAAGTATTCGGGAGCATACCCCCAAGAACTTGAAACTTGCTGGGGTTGGCACACCGGCAAGTTTCAAGTTGGCCCACCTCCAACTTTGACGTTTTCCCACCCCCAAATGTGAAGTAAGCCTACCCCCAAATTTCACTTGGGCCACCCCTAAATGTGAAGTTGGCCCACCTCCAAATTTCACTTGTCCCACCCCTACTACTAGCTTCCCAATGCATTTTCTATAGAGCCCTGTGCATCCCTGTTGTTATGCATAAACCTGATCATATGTGTAATCTCACTGTTCAATTTTAGTTTTTGATTTCAATTTCTCTTTTTCACTTATAAAGCTAACAATCATATCTTACCAAGTTAAGCGCAGAAGGGGGTTCGGAAAAAGGACTGCAATTCTCACAGTCCATTTCTAAAGGTATCATACCCCACGACTGGAAAGTGTGGAAGGTCGTCCCCATTGCACAAGTCGGGTAAAAAAGATTCACCACTTAACTACCGCCCCATATCACTTACCAGCATAACCTGTAAGCTCATGGAACACGTCATTTACTCTTGAACAATGCAGTTTCTGGACTCAAATAATTTATTTCATTCATCACAGCATGGATTTCGTAAAGGCTACTCTTGTGAAACTCAACTAGCCGATTGCGTTCATGACCTGCATGCCAACCTTGACGCTAACCTCCAAACTGGCGCAACCTTCCTCGACTTTGCTAATGCATTTGACAAGGTACCCCATAACTGCCTATTTCTGAAACTTTCCAGCCTAAACTTGCATTGTGACATACTAGCATGGATAACAGAATTCTTGACTCACCGCTCCTAATCAGTCGTCATTAATAAACAAATGTCTAATTTATTACCAGTTTCCTCAGGTGTGCCCCAAGGATGCGTCCTAGGGCCTGTTTTGTTTTTAATTTATATCAACGACTTACCTCAGAAATTAGATTGCCATATTCGGACGTTTGCCGATGATTGCGTTATTTACAAAGCAGTTACTGACACCTTTGACCAGCAATCCCTACAAGATAACCTAAATCTGGTAAAAAACTGGTGCAACGACTGGCTAATGACACTTAATATAAGGAAATGTAAATATATATATTTCGACCATCACAGTAATCCTCTCCTGTTTCCCTACACTATCTCTAACGTTCCTATCGACCCTGTCCAATCATATAAATATCTCGGTGTTCATCTCAGTCATGATCTTACGTGGAATAGCCATATCGTGAATATTATTTCATCTGCTAACAAAACGCCTGGCTTCTTAAAGCGTCATCTCCACTCTGCCCCCCAGCATGTTAAGCTACTCGCGTACAAATCACTAGTTCGATCAAAATTAGAATACGCATCACCCATCTGGTCTCCGAAACAAGTATACCTTGCTGATTCATTTGAATCAGTTCAAAACAGGGCAGCTAGATTCATTCACTCCTCGTACTCTTTCGATATCAGCATGTCATCTCTGAAATCGCAGTCCAACCTACCTACTCTTGCACTTCGTTGCCGCATTGCTAGTTTATGCTTATTTCATAAATTCTTTTATTCCGAGCTATCACAGGAACCCTACATCTGCCCACCCCCACCACGCTTCTCTCTTCGCACCGGACATCAGCAGCAAGTATCTCGACCACAAGCACGCACAAAAACTTTTTCTTCGTCATTCTTTCCCCGGGCTGCTAGCGACTCTAACGGCCTTCCCCAGGAACTTGCTGCCATCACATGCACATCTATGTTCCTTAACCAAATTACGAGTGCGCTTGCATCACAATAATAATTTTTGTTTGTATAACTCGTTCAAAATTTTTGCTGTATTCTGTTGTTAACCTGTATGTGTCCCACCCCTTATGTAATAGCCTCACATGAGGGTCTTTAAGGAAATAAAGTGAAGAGACAAGACAGGAAAGACGCTCATTTGCAACTTAGTTTATCCAGAGAAAAGAGACCATCAGGAGAGCTTATCTGACCAGCCTCGAGGATTTCTCTTTCAGCCATGATCTTCCTACAATCATGTACATTGGTATTCTTATAACGTATAAATGTCTCAACATCGCAAATCACGCATTTTTGTGCGCATACAAGACTTTACACTTTTCGAGTGACCAACAGATTTTGCTGTGGCATTAGCAAAAGAATGCTCACGCATTAAAAATGTGTGTTTGCGAGGTGCTGGAAGCCGGTCACGTAGCAGAACGCGAGAAATCCACTGCTGATGTCGCCTACGTATTACATGAAGAACATCACATTTCGAGAGTAATCCCTGCAGAGAGCGCATGATTATGCACTACTCTAGGCCCTTTTCGTGAAGCAGCTTGCTCTACAGGAACGAGGTGGCGCTTTCGGCGGCACGCCGTACGTTACCTCAGTGAAAGCGCGCGAATGCGAAACCATTATGGCTTCTGCCCTGCTACTCTGTGATCAGTTGTCGGATATGCAACTGGGCGTTTCTAACGCACTGTGCTCCATTCATGCTGCAAAGTGTGGAATGGTAGAGTGAAGACATGTGCTGTAGTTTGCAGTAAAAGCAGTCACTATCATACTAAGGAAAGGGATGAGTCTGTGTCACCAAGTTCGCGGACCGCTACTACATGACGATTGCCTGTATCGCGCGCCCTTGGCAATGCACGGCTTTCCTCGAGGATAAAACCATTCACTCGTCCGCCAGCGTTGTATTGACAACCTTCCAATAAAGAGTTTCAACCCAGGTTCGCCGGCAGGAGTGAGCACCACTCGTTACACATTAACAAAAGGAATAGCATGCTTCCTAGCATAGTAAGTTTCTCGCACACACATCCACACGAATTGGCGCACAAACTTATGCCCCCTCTATCACCAACGTACCAAGAATAAGTGAACGGGCGCATGCTTGACTCAATGCGCCGAAACATGGGTGACGGTGACTACACCGACAGCACTCGAATGTTCGAAGCTGAAGGTCTTGTGACGGCCCACAGAGTAAGCGAGTGACTAACGATAATACGTCTCTGGTACAAGCTATTACAAAGTACAAAATGTCTACGTTCCAAGCCTTGTGCGCAGCAAGAACAACTTTTTCACAAACTTAGCACACCCGCGAGCGACTGGGCAGCGACTAAACAATCAGACAGTGACCGCATTGAGAAGTTTTACTGAGTCAGAGACACGACAGCTAAGCTGCTGCTTCAAAGTGGTAACCGAAGAGCAAAACATATTGATCGTGATTTAATTCATCAACTGAAAGTCTGGAAAGCTTGGAATACATTTCCAGCCCCACTTCTAGTACGAGCACAGTGTACGCTGCTGATGCCGTTTGGACAAGGTGTGGTGAACTTCTACAGCGATTTCAATCTCCTCTGAAGCCGTGGCCAAAGCTTTGGGTTGTCCATTCAGTCACCGTCTACGATATCCGCTGGAACAGGGCTCTGCTGAGCCGCACTGGTCGTCATGAACATTCAGTGTAAACACAGAGGCAACGGAGTCCATTGAGGCAAACTATGGATGCGTCACCACGTAATCGAACATGGCGGTGCCCACGGCATCGCCGAGAAAAGGGTCTATAAATTTGACGCAAAGTTCTCACTTCGGCTGGACACAAATCGGACTACTTAACAGCACTCGTAAGATGTGCTAGGCTGGTTCGCGTCAAGCACGTAATGATAACTCTCTTTTCTATTTGTGCTCGCCTCTCACTTCAAAATTTCATGTCATCTCGGCCACGGCGGCCGCATTTCAATGGAGACGAAATGCGAAAACACCCGTGTACTTAGATTTAGGTGCACGTTAAAGAACCCCAGGTGGTCGAAATTTCCGGAGTCCTCCACTACGGCGTGCCTCATAATCAGAAAGGGGTTTTGGCACGTAAAGCCACATAATTTAATTTTAATTTTAAAATTTCATGTCCAAAGCGTTAGCGTACTTATGCGATATATAAAGTGTACTGTCACGCTTGTTATCGCCTGGGCAATTCGCTTGTTGGGTTTCATTGCTTGACAATGCAGTATCCATTTTGGATAGGAAACAAGCGTAATATGCAGCGCTCTGCTTGTGGGCAACCGCCATCACTTAGGATCACTGAAGCTGCAAAATGTCACCTCCCTCGCGATGACGCTGTTGTATAATTTAACTGCTGAACCGCTGGCGATAAGCGCACGACGCTACCGTTATTCAGTCGCATCCTTCCATTCTTTCTCGTATCGTCTAGCGCGTTAGTTCTAGCCGGCCGCATCTTGACGGCCACTAGCCCATTGGCTCGCGAGATCCTTCGAATCCTCTTACGCGGCCTGAAATACAGCTTCAGTTCCTTTTTTTTTTTTCTTCTTCTACTTGCGCTTTCGCCTGCTCCAGGGCACATGCACTTGCACGCATTCAACTCGAGTGTGGTGGAGACATACTTCAATGCCTTATTTATGCACAAGAACTCTATGCCGTGGTGGAAGCGTAAGGCAACGAATGCTGTGAGCTCCCTCCGTCATCGTATATATATATTTTTTTTTTCTTCGCTTGCATAGGCCCCACACCGAGTGTCGCCCGCTCGCTTCGCTAATCCTCTTAGCAGCGCATTTTCTCTTCTCGAGGAGCGCGCTCAAGTGCGCAGCCGTCGCGGATCAGCGCGACTGTTGGCTGCTTAAATGTTTAGCATTTCGCGAAAACTCCGAAAACGTCGGTCGTTTGGGTTGTACGAACACTCCTATCGCATTTCTATTCGTGTGCCCTTATGCAGTGGCACGTTCGCTGGGCAGGATGGGTGGTTGTGACGGCCGGTTTAGTTTACAGGGAGCATTCCATTGCTGTCCGATTACAGAGAAGACCTCATGGTTGTTCTTGGGCACGCTAACTAAATTATTATTATTATTATTATTATTATTATTATTATTATTATTATTATTATTATTATTATTATTATCATCATCATCATCATCATCATTCTGGATACATGTCCCTTCACTCTATCTCATATTTGTGTTAAACTCCTTTCCCCTCCGCGGGGCAAGGTAGCCATTGGGACATTCTTCCGGCTCACGTCCCGACATGCTTCCCGCTTCGTATACGTATGTGCACAGAACATGATGCAACTTTTCGTGCTCTAAAAATTGTATTCTTTCTGCACTTGATAAAACCTTTATTCTCGCGAGCGCTTCGCGGCTTTTATAACCGATCTCATCTTTAGAAAACTTAGAAAGTCAATACGTTCTACTTTCTCGCGCGTGTACGAGACCCATATTATTAGCACTTTTGTCCGGGCCACTTAGAGTGGTCACTGACGTCGGTGTCCTTATGCGGCCTGCTGTTCGCGGCACTCCATGACATGTGCTGACGTCGGTGTCCTTATGCGGCCTGCTGTTCGCGGCACTCCATGAAACGTACTGACGTCGGTGTCCTTATGCGGCCTGCTGTTCGCGGTACTCCCTGACACGTGCTGACGTCGGTGTCCTTATGCGGCCTGCTGTTCGCGGCACTCCATGACACGTACTGACCTCGGTGTCTTTATGCGGCCTGCTGTTCGCGGCACTCTACAGCAATCCCTATTTCCCAACACCCTCGAGGCGTTTTCCTTCATTCTTCACCACGTGTCTCACCCAGCTCTTCCTCAGGAAAGGGGTTTGCGACGGGGTTCGGGAAGCGGCGCTAGAATTATTGCACTGGCGACGCTAAGAATGCGAGGGCAGCAATGCGGGTGGCTGGAAGCTTTCTATTCTGGGCGCTACGATAGCTTAGCCGGGCAAGTACAGTGCCCAGCCGGTCCGCTACCTTTTACGTAATTGGGTCTGGAAGTTCACGCTTCCTCCTCGGGACCATTTGCTTTGGCGTCGTGCATAAAATATAAAGTTGAAGAAAGCCCTTTCACGTTTTGTGTTCTCTTGTCTGCTTCCATTGGCACTTTTCCTTAGCTTGAATCCGGCCATGACTGTTTGTTTTACGACGTTCGAGTCAGATGCCACCCTTGCGAGTTTGCGCGTCAATTACGAAAGTAGTAGTAAGTCGCCATAAAGTTGCCTTTCTCTTTGGCTAAGGGAGGCCTTGCACCATAAGAGGAAAACAACTGTCTGCTCAGTAAACGATTATTTATCATGATCATCCTCATCATGTCTTGGAGATTCCTAGTTCTTTATCGTTGATTTACTTGGATGAAGTTGTAAACGTTCGCAACTCCGGCTTCCGAATAAAAATGAATTGTGCAACTATGAAAGGACTTTGCTGCAGTAAAGCAGTTTCGCAAACGGACTTGAAATTGGTCAGTGCAAAAGAAAATACTGCCACAAAATGACACGCTCAGCAGTCTCTGCACTTTGCCGCGACTCAATAAATGAAGTCAATCCAATCCTACAAAATAAGTAAATAGTGGTTTGTTGCTGCGTTTCGTTTCATTACTTTTCTTTTTCTTTCATTCTTTTTTTTTGGTTTGCGGCCTTAGCGCTTAAACTTTTTACTCTTGGTTCAAGTGGCCTGTTGGAAAGACTCTAGTTTTCGCTTACATTCCCAACCTCCCGTAATTATTTTTCGTGCCTTTACTTTTTCTCTTCGCTGTTCTTTCCATCTTTCATTTCCCCTTACCCTTCCCCTAGTTCTGTGCTGGGTAACAAATCGTAATTTTCTCCGGCTAACCTCCCTTCCTTTCCCACTCCGTTTATTTCTCCCTCTTTCCTGTACCCTTAATGCTTCAACATACCTATCCTAACTTTGTGAATTGCCTGTAACTCTCAATAATCATTCGAGCATTGATTTTGTGGCCTAGCCATAGACACTGCACAGATAGACGTGGTCATCGTGGTCTGGGCTCTTGTACAGCAGGCTGTGTTGTAGAAACGGTCCCTCATGGTGGCACAAATTCATCGCACCACGCAGCTCGGCAAACTCACTCATTGGTCGAGTCACTCAGAGACTCAGCCCGACGTCGGGAGTTTAAGTGATCCCGATTGAGTAGAATTCTGAAAGAGTCTGAATGGGGGTTTAACTTATTTTGCTGACCTATGGCACACCACCACCACCGCCACCATCGACGTCCAGGATCTGGAAACCAATGCTATAACGCCTATACTGCATCCACTGAATGTCCTGCCTAGAGAACCGACCTCGTCCTGTTGAAAACAAACATTCTTGTCCCTCGCGGGTAAACAGCGAGGGGACGTCTCTCAACTGTATCACTGAACCTCAGTGTATGCGCGTACACGTGCTCATGCACTAATGTGACAGGATTTTTGGCGTCAAGATTAAAGCGTAAGCGATGGAGAATTTGTCGTCGTCGTCGTCGTCGTCATCGTCGTCGTCGTCGTCGTCGTCGTCGTTGTTGTTGTTGTTGTTGTTGTTGTTGATGATGATGATGATGATGATGATGATGATGATGATGATGACGACGACGACGACGACGACGACGACGACGACGACGACGACGACGACCTGGTTGTGGTGGTTGTGACGCAGGCACACGGTGGGCGATCGGCCATGGAGAATTTATTATTGCCAGACTTAGCACATTCTTGTACTTCCGTTTCGGCACCACGTTTAAAGCCATAGTACTGTCCGCGGTAATGATGGAGATGCTGCTGCTTTGGTGCACGTGGGCAATTATCAAAGTGTTGTGAATTCCGCCTTTGCGTTCCTTGTCGCTGTGCGACCATTTCGCTTCCTTAAATCAGTTATTGCGACCAGCTGTTTGAGAAGGAGAGGACAGAGGAATTAAAGGCAGGGAAGTTAACTAGACTTTACCCAATTTGCTACCCTGCACGTGGGGAGGAGGATGAGGGGATTGAAAGAGACACTGAGAAGGCATGAGTCAGTCACACGCTCCGCACACGGTGCAGCGTGTCTGCAGTCCGTCACTCAAGCCTGTCGCATGCGGGTACTGTAGGGGAACCCGTGTGGCTTTCTGGTCTGAGCTATGAGGACACAGGCCCTTCGGCTTTATTCCGAAACTCGAAAGAGGTAAGCAAGTGTAAATATATTCATATTCATATTCGTATTCATATTCATATTCAAACGCATATTCTTCCGCCCGTACTCCAGGTCCGTTCGAGAACCCCAGACTGAAAGAAACAGCCGGCCGCAGTGTATAATAATTTCCTATGGACGACCCCGCTGCACCTTCACCGTACCTGGCACTGCACCACCGCTTGCGCGTTGTTTTCGACGAGCACGCATTCGCTCCTGAGCTGCTCCTCGGTTCTTCACTCTGTACAGGGTCCTTTTTCCCTCATTCGGCTATTACACGCATCGTTGTCCGAAATGCGGTGAATCACCCCTCCCCCGCCCCCCCACCCACCCTCTGGCCATAAATTGAGCTCAGGGGAAAGCACGTCAGGTATAACCCGCTGATCTGCGGGAGCTCTGTTGAAGATCGCGTTGCGAAACTGGATTCAGGGAAGTGACCCTCGCTAGTCCCCCGCCCATCGGCTAGATCCGCCGTCTTTGTGCAAGTTTACGGGATCTACAGCGCAGTACATTGCAGCCCGCAAGACCTTGACCCAAGTTCCAAATATAGCATTCTCAAACTCTCCAAGCGCATTGTGGTGTATGTGTTGCGAAACGGGAAGAGAAAGCCGTTGGCTAAGCGTTTCTCGGTCCGCACGTGGAGTGCCAGGCCCTTTGGGAGTCTATACGGTCGCTAAGGAAGAATTGTATGATGGGCCGAAGTTGCGGGCTTAGGCTGTTTAGTGGTGCGTAGACAGACGTCTGAAGCTGTTTTGTGATCTCCGTGCATGCATTTAGCTTTGCTGTTGTTCCAAGAAGTAACGGGGTACTTAAAACAGTCTGCGACTTTCGTTCTAACCAATACAGTATGCAGATCCTTGTAATTACGGGTTGTTTGCTAACTCTTTCAGTACCGAATTTTTTTACGTGATAATTAAAACAACTCCATGATGGGTAATACATAAGAAGAAAGCGATGAAAATGATACCACATGATGCCCAAAAAAAAGAGAAATACATGACATGAATACCGGCGAATTAAGAAGAGTCTTACAAAACAGCACTATTAAGGCGTCTGATAGAAGGAAGCGAACAAATATGAAGCAATAATTACTAATATTTCAAATAGTTAGTAAGCAACTCTCTAGAGAGAGATAAATAACGTTTATTTGCACCCGCAAAAAAAGAGCGCCGAGGAGTCAAGAGTCTTCCTGTCTCTTCAGCTTGCTCCTCCCTTTTCAGCTGGCTGATGCTCCTTGGAGCTCGGCGGTTTCCAGGGCCATGCGGATGACTTCTCTTTGATCATCTTCCTTCGAGCTGTTCATTAAAGTCTCCCAGGATTGTCTATCCCTATCTGGTTTATTGTATCTAGGACATGTCCATATTATGTGGATCATGTCCGCTTTTGCCCCGCAGTGTTTGCAATTCATGTTCTCAATGCTATCGGCCCATCTCTTCAGAATGTAGGGGTTGCAGATCACCCCCGCTTGGTGTTGCCTCCATGTTATCTCTTCTTCCTTACTTAGTTTGTTATGCGCCGCTGGCAGTGCTTTCCTTCCCATTCTATAATAATCGAGAATTTCGCTGTAAGTGTTTATGCCTTCTTCTTTTTGTAGGGGCTCCCTGGCTTTAGAGGCTGCATTGGTGTACCGGTAAATAAGCTCTCGGGCCAATGCGTGTGCTTTCTCGTTGCCGGGCAAGCCTTCGTGGGCAGGAGTCCATGAATCATAGTGTCAGATTCCAAAACAGCTATCAGGAATTATACCGCAGGGAGAATCTCCAAAGAGGCCCTCAACACATTGGAAAAAGGACCAATTCCAGAAGAATCAGTAAACCTCATAAGCAACTCTGTAATCTTCTTGAGTTCGAGCTCACTAAAACTGCTGTCGGGTAGTTTGTTGCAGTTTTCAATGTCTGCAGGCCGCGTACACACTGTACAATATTCAGGGAGTTCGAAAGTCGAAACAACGTGCGCGTAGCAGAGAAACAGGAAAAACCAATCTAGCGCATATATTCGGAAAGATGCAGTAAATTTCCCACTTCAATTTGTTCTGTCCACTCTGTCCAAATATTTAACATAGGGACCTCATTCGCAAAGAGATTGCGTAGGCGTTTCGCGTTTCGTAAGCCTCTCCCGCACCGTCTCCCAACCCTGCCTTCAAGAAAGCTCAAAATGGAACAAGAAAAGAGTCCACGTGCACACAACAACGTCAATTTCCTTTTTTTGACCGTATGCCTAGGGATGTCTCGTACCCTAGTTCGGGAGCGAGCGGTAACTTCTAAAAAAAGGAGGCTGAGAAATCATCATTTCAAGCGCTCTCTTACAGCTTTCTACAATGAGCATAAATCGAAAGCAAAAAGTTGGTACTTGTGTAACACCTCAGCTTCGCTGCCAGGCAAATACTTTCCAGACCCGTTCAATCGAGTTTCATCCTCGCCTCCCCTGTCATCGCGGCTTCCTGACTCCAGCCGAACAGCGGAAGTTGTAAGCCGTCTCCCAGTAAAAGTACCAAAAAAAATGAATCAATGAAACAGGACTCTACGGGGCCCGTCGCCAACCTTGGAGACGAGGCTATTTTTAGCTCCCGAAAACTCCGCTTGCTCCTACTATTCACTAAGCGATTTCGCTATCGTGTGTGGGCAAAACGCGACCTTGTACGTCGTCGTCGCTTATGCTATCACCCTATTCGCGCGGCTGCTGTGCCATCCGTGACACAACGGTCGGGAGGTGCCCGTCACGAGGATGTCTGACGACGGGGCGCTATGGCTTTGGCTGTTTTTTTTTTCTTACGCTCTCTTTCACAACAGCACCCGCTGTTTGCAATATAGAGAAAGAGAGATAAACAGTATATCTAAACTAGACGTCTGATTTCTTCCTCGCTTTGTCGCGCGCTATCTATCCCCCGCTTAAACCCTACGTACCTCCCCTTCCTCTATCAGACTTCGTCATCGCCGCAGCAGGCGTGTGGAGGCCTACGGAAACAGTGACGTCAAAGTGACGTCATGGCAAGCGAGCGTTGTCTCCATTGCAGTCTCTCCGGGGTTTCTTTTTTCGTTTTCTTTTCTTTTCATTTGTGACACGAATACCCGTCTAGTGGCCTGCATCCTTCGTCGTCGTCTTATTTATGTAACATTATTATGTCTACTTTCTTCACTTCAACTTTATTTTCTGTGTGAGTGAGTATGCGACTTTGATGTTGATCGTGAGGCTCACCCGTAATGCACTGCTGTTACATGTGACGGCGCCGAGCACTAGCAAGAAATATTTTACCACGACGACGTGCATACGGGCTTGTAAAACACCCGCACCTTTATTTTTTCTCATGATTTCGCGCAATACGTTGTAGTGCGGCTACGCATAAGAAAATTAGCTTTTCCACGCCCGAGCAACACTTATACACCGAAGAAAGGGGGGCTCTGTAAGAGACCTCACACCAGTAGAAAGTTCGAGAGCCTGGCTTGCCGCTCTATGATATCTACCGAACCCTTTGCAAAAGATTCACTATATCATGAGCAATTGTTTCAATATACCCGAGCCTTTCCAAAGCCATAGCCGGTGTATGGCTTCGCGTTTTCCCCGACATCCTTTCAAACGGCTGCTTCAGGGCTCCGACGCAGGCTGCATGCGGGGCTCTCTGTTCTCTGTCCGACATTGGATATCGACCATGCCACCGCGCGCAGCCCGAAAATTGTTGTAAAACGCATTTTCATAGCTTTGCTGTAAAATACAGTTCTGTAAGTGCTCATCCATTCCATCATTAAGGAAATTGAGAAATCAGCAGAGTACGATCAACCCCTCGAAGAGAGAGTGGTAAACGGGATGGGAAAGGCACGGACGTTAACCGGATACGATTCTGGTTTGCTACCCTGCACGGGGCGAAGGGCAAGAAGAAGTGAAAGACGGAAAGAAAAGCGAAGAGAAAAAGCAAAAGAACGAAAGAAAAATGTAGGGAAGGTTGTGAACGTCCATGAGAATTACATTCTATCCAATAAGCCATTCTAGCGCCTAATTTCAAGAGTACCTTCACTGACTTGCGGTGTGACCCCTCAATATGGCATTCATAGATTATAAATACGTATTTGATTCAGTTGAAGTACCAGCAGTCATAAAGACATTACGTAATCAAGATGTACAAGAGGCATACATGAATATCTCGGGAAATATTTACAAAGATTTCACAACTACCTTGGTTCTCCCTAAGAAAAGTAGAAACTTGCCTATCAAGAAAGGAGTCAGGCAAGGAAACGATATCTCTCCGGTGCTATTCACTGCATGCTTGGAAGAAGTATTCAAGTTATTAAACTGGGAAGGCTTAGGAGTGAACATCAATGGCGAATATCTCAGCAGCCTTCGGTTTGCAGATGACATTGTCCTATTCAACAATTCTGGGGACGAGTTAGAACAAATGATTGAGGGCCTTAACAGAGAAAGTGTAAGAACAGAGTTGAAGATTATTATGCAGCAGACAATTATAATGATCAATAGCCTGACAAGGGAACAAGAGTTCATGAACGCCAGTCAGCCTCTACAGTCTATGAAGGAGTACTTTTGCCTAGGTCAATTGCTCACAGGGGACCCTGATTATGAGAAAGAAATTTACAGAAGAATAAATATAGGTTGGAGTGCATATGGCGGGCATTGCCAGGTACTTACTGGGAGCTTACCACCATCATTGAAAAGAAAGATGTACAAACCCTGCATTCTACGGGTGCTGACATATGGGCCAGAAACTTGGAGACTGAAAAAGAAGCTCGAGTATAAGTTGAGGACCGCGCAAACAGTGAAGTAAAGAAAAATATTTGGCATAACGTTAAGAGACAGGAAGAGAGCGGTGAGGATCAGAGAGCAAACGGAGACAGCCGATATTCTAGCTGACATTAAGAGGGAAAAAGGGACCTGCGCAGGTCATGTAATTCGTAGAATGGATAACCGGTGGAACATTAGAGTTGCATAATGCATGCCAAGAGAAGGAAAGCGATGTCGAGGACGGCAGAAAATTGGGTGGGGTGATGAAATTAGGAAATTTGCAGGTGCAAGTTGGAATTGTTTTGTGCAGGTGATGATGATTCTGACTATCTATCTTGCGAGTTCTCAGGTTTGTAAAAAACTGCAATAGTGCACGCTATATATATATATATATATATATATATATATATATATATATATATATATATATATATATATATATATATATATATATATATATATATATATATATATATATATATATATCGGCGTATGTGTGTATCAGCTAGCAGAGGGCACGTCGCCATGGAATTACGCCTACAGATAGAAATTAATTTTATGGATTCACTGCTTACTTCGCAGTAACATTGCACTTGTGACGTCACTCATTTATAAGCGCGGCGTATATGCACCTTAAAAAGAACTAAAAGGCAGGTCTCTTATCGGCGAACGTTAGCCGAGCTGGGGGTGTGACACAAGCTTGTAAGGCTCCTTGATTCCGTTACCCCATTTCGCTTTCGTTCATAGTGCTTACATAACCGTGTCCGCCGGGCCTGAACCCTGGCCGCGCTGGAACTCGCCAGCGCTCGCGTTCCAGCGCGGCAGCGCCTAAACAATGTAGGCAGCTACGCTTTTGCTGAAGTACACCTTCGCTATACGCACTCGTCGTAAGATAACAGGGCCCGGTGCTGTGGAAGACATCGGACTCGTGGAACGATCTCAAAGTTAATCGAGCCTTCTTAGCGCATCCTCGGATGCCAGCAGACGGAACCGAATAGCGGGCGAGTGCCGGTGGCGTCACATGTATAGACGTGGCAGTCTCCCTTTTAGAGACTATCGCGAGCCGCTCGTGGCGTTCCAATTGCAGTTGCCGTTCAGCATTCTTCGCGACGCGTGAAATCTGCCACGCGCAGCAGGGCTGGTCTCGGGAGCGGCGAACGCGCTTAATTAAAAGGCGACCGTGTCCGAGCGCTGCACGCCTCGTTCCAGCAAGGGTGGCAGCGCCGCTCCGCGTTCGATTAGCGCCGACGGGTTACGAATGCGTCAGCCGAGATTTCACGCCAACGTTGGCCTTGTCTTCCTGTCGAGTGTTTTCCGCGCATGCAGATTGTGGGAGTGGTATGTCAAATTGGCTCGGGCTTTTCGGCACACTCATAGCTCGAGGTTCGCAACGGCCGTTTTACTTCGACTTTGACTTGTGCGTACAAACGTGTCAGCACTTTTTTTCGCTCAGTAGACCTCCATCTCCGCTCTATGTGATTTCGCTAAAAGTTGTAAGAAAAGTTTGCCAGTCGCCTGTTTCAATTCGCACGCACGCTGTCGCCATGTTTCTGTCGTCGAAGGCGGAAAGCAAGGAAGGTCTTGAAGTGCGAACGCTCCAAGGCAAAATAGGGCAACGAGGTGGAAGCTATAGCTGTGCTCGGGTGTGCGGAGGCCGGATTCGCAAAGCCTCAGCGTCGCACCTAAATAATGCCTCATGTTTCACTTCTCCTGCATATTGTGACGAAAGTATGTCAAACATCTCTGCTCTGTTGTCGACGTCCCCGTTTAAACTGCACGGGCTTAGTGACGTCACGCTAACTGCGACGGCGCTTTTAACGGCCTAGAAGAGCGTGCAGACGCGCTGAATGAGACAGACATCGCTGCTTGCTTGTGTAACACCGCCTCCCTTTTATTATTTGATTAGATTAGGTTATGGGGTTTTACGTGCCAAAACCACTTTCTGATTATGAGGCACGCCGTAGTGTGGGACTCTGGAAATTATGACCACCTGGGGTTCTTTAACGTGCACCTAAATCTAAGTACACGGGTGTTTTCGCATTTCGCCCCCATCGAAATGCGGCCGCCGTGGCCGGGATTCTATCCCGCGACCTCGTGCTTAGCAGCCCAACACCATAGCCACTGAGCAACCACGGCGGGTTTTTATTATTGGAGTTCGTGGTTATTCGGCCTTGCGTCTGCGCAGTGATACAAAAGTCATTGTTCTCAACGATCACGAACGCCTCCTATACGTGGCGTCAGCACCGCCAATCGGCAAGCTCATTAGCTGAC
Organism: Dermacentor albipictus; assembly: GCF_038994185.2. NCBI lineage: Eukaryota > Metazoa > Arthropoda > Arachnida > Ixodida > Ixodidae > Dermacentor > Dermacentor albipictus. The sequence goes on from NC_091828.1 coordinate 75,561,347, forward strand.
TGAGCATAGGTTTCGCCACAGTGCATGGTTCTACAGACTCTATCTTGCATCCAGAGTCGCGTTCTTGGGGAAAACGTTTGCCTAACATTTCAGGAATGGAAATTCGCCAAGCAGCGTCGACGAGTGAAACCGAGCGAGTCGGGCGTGATGGCCGACGAGGCATAAAGGCCGGGCGAGAGAGAGAGAGAGAGTAAAACATCTTTATTAATAATATTTGGATGGCGAGAGCAGTGTGGGAGGAACCCTCAGTCCAGGGTCCCTAAGATGATTCCGGCGATGTTTCAAGCCCGTTGTATCACAGCTCGGAGGACCTCGGGAGGTCCGTCGCGGAGGGCATCGTCCCACAGCTCTTTGTTGCGTAGGGGGTAAAGGAGAGTTGGCAAGGGAGGAAAGAGGCTTGCAGTGCACTCAATCGTGACGTGGAAGATTGTGGGCGAGCTGCCACAGCCAGGGCAACGATCTGCATAACAGTGTGGGTAGAATTTATTGAGAGAGACAGAGAATTGGTTGTGCGAGCCGTCGGCGAGGAAGGCGCGAAAGATTTAACTCGTCTCGCAGGGGGGAAGACAGCGTGTGCCGACGTAGAAGTTGTATAGTACGGATAGTGCGGAAACGCATCCCTTTAAATCCTCGCAGCGTTTTTCTCTTGAAATTGCGTTTGCCGTGCGTAGAGCAGATGAATTCAGACAGGGGGGTATTTGTCAGGGAGAAATGAGAGCAAGCGACGAAAGACATTAGGGTACTGGAATAAGTGAGGAGCGCAATGGCTAACAATAAAAGTAGCATTCGAAAGAACAGCAGTGAGGCCTTGAAAGTTTGAGAGCGGGCAAATAACCATCAATAAAACCAGGAAGCTGAAGGAAAAGATTTATTGCTCTAACTTCTACCTAATTTCGTGACAACAGTCACTAATGGCCTGTGTTGAAGATTGTATACTCGCGGAAGACTAGCGAATCAAACCAATAAAACGAGTTCTTGGACGAGTTGGTTACTTATTGCAGGCATCAAAGCAGCGTCAAAAACACATACACAAAAGAAAGGAACACTGACAGACATGCATCGATTGTCCGTGTCTATCAGTGTTCCTTTATCTTTTTGTGTGTGTTTTTTGGCGCTGCTGTTATGCCTGCACGAATCAAATCTAATCGGAGTTTATTGTCAATGAACACAGGATAAAATGTTTCAAAAATATTTGGACCGTAACCCTATATGGCTAGTTATCGGTACATTCTAATACACTGGTTCATGTAAACAGGTTTACAAGCAGAGGTACAGTGAATAGGTTAGACATAGGGATGCAGGTACATAGCAGCGTAGTATTCTTTTTTTCTTCATTCTTATTTTTAAAACAAGGGAGGACGACAGGAACAGACGCTGAACAAGAGCCAATATAAATGTAGTGATTTTGGACAACGAGATCCCTCATGATGTAGACAACAGTGGACGAACATAAATGTATGGTAGTTGCATAATATCTTCGGTAGACGTACGAGAGGAAACTTAAGAGTTTGACCCCCCACGTCTGCGTTCAACGCACGTTCGAGCATAGGTTCTCTACGTCAATGGAGATGGGAAAGAATCATCTCTCTCTCTCTCTCTCTCTCTCTCTCTCTCTCTCTCTCTCTCTCTCTCGGCCATTGTCTGCTGTATTTTCCAATTCAGAGAACAATTGAATAGCTTCATTCAATTTGCGATGTTGGAAGTGGTTTATGCGCTTTTTTGAGATACCTCTGCAGGACAATTAGCCACAAAGTACTTTGTGGGGCTATTGGGATAAACAATGTGCCTTCCTTGTGCGTCCTTGCGCAGGAAAAAAAATTGCTTGCCTGATCCCATGAAATCTTTGTGGAGCCCCTTAAGGTGCATATCGTTACAAAGGGCCACAACTAACCTCTTAGCTTCGGCCGCCTCACAACACGTGCGTTGCGCACATCAACCAACGCACTTCAGGCACACGTTGTGACTAAATAAAGAGCGCATGCCTCTTCATCCGCTCCCCCTCCCCAACTCGAGCGACCATACCGTGCCTGGTTTGGCTTCATTATGCATTAAAGAGGACGTGGTGTGAGCTGCCTCTCCCGCTTGCTGTGCAGACCCCACGAACTTAAACGTTCACTTCGCTGGAAAACCTGCGCCGAAACCGCTACAAAAGCGAGGCACGTTGCGTGCTCCGAGAACCATGCAATCTTCCGCATTCTCTCTCTCTCTCTCTCTCTCTCTCTCTCTCTCTTGCGCCGTTCCTTTTGCTCGCCGGCGGTCAAGAGACCTCGTTAAGATGCATGGCTCGAGCTTAGTATGGGGTCTAGGAGTTGTGGCGCTTACATAGACGAAGGTGTTATATCGTGCATATTAAATCTTTATCGTGCAAGAGCGCGCCTTCTCATGGCGCTGCGGTAGGCAGCGACGCCTTATACAACAGAAGGGATGCGTTGAGATAATCGCGGGCTTCGAACGAGGCTCCATTCGAATGTTCCCCGAGGAACGTGCTCAGATTTGCACAGCCCGAAGCCACCTGGGTTCGAGTAAGATTGGAATGACGAACTCTTCCGCGCGTCAACTCTATACTGTAAGGAGGCTGGAATATGAAGCGACGAATGAAAAATTATTCTGCGGTCTGCCCTCGTGTGTTGCATCCGAGGTCGTGCGTAAAGCACAAGTTCCGCGCGACCAATCTGCTCCGCCGGGACGAAGCTACTATACGACCGCGCTCCCGTGCTCGGTAATTTAATTATCAAGCACTAACTACAACACGTAGCAACATGTCTAAGAATGTTCCGCACAGAGTAAGTAATTGCGTTTGCGAGTGGCCGGCAGCTGCGGGCTGTGTACCTTTATCGTAACCGGCGGCGATGTCCAGCGACGGCTGGCCAGCGGACCTCATGCCGCCTTTCTGGCCCGGTAGCTGGATCTCTCTCTCTCTCTCTCTCTCTCTCTCTCTCTCTTTCTCGCTCCCAGCCGAATGTCTTCTTTGTCGACGACCATCGCAAGCTGGCAATTGAGGGGCAATTCGGTTACGTAATTCAACCGACGCACAATAGTTTTTACCATAATTACTCTCAGAAATCGCCTGCGTTCGCTCCTGCTCCCGTAGAGCGCCCTCGAAGAATGTCACATATGTACTTCGCGTAATGAAGCGTTTTCGTCGGAATCAAGCATCACTACTAAGGACAGGGACGGCTCATACGCCAACATGGTTATTTAAGACAGGGCTTGTCGATTCTCCGATCTATACTTAATGCGATGAGACAGGAGACATCGAACACTTCAGCTACGGCCATGCCCAAGAAATCACTATGAGAGGGTCGCGCTTTCTGAACATTTGCATGCGTACCTGCAACACCTGTGTTTTCATAAGGGCCATTTATAGCCGACAAACTTTCAAGCTTTCAAACTTTATTTCGCATTTTCCTTTGCACAGAAAAAGAAAATGCAATGAAGCATCATGTCTTCTTCTTGCATTTCTAAGCGAGGCTTGCTTGCTGGACTTATGGTGGACACGCGAGTGACTCTGCAAGAAAGGCTTAGGAGGAGAAGTTTCCGGCCTCGACCGCCAGGCTAAAACTGTTGCAGTATGTTGCGGCAACGAAGTGTCGGGCACGCTTCCTCGCACAGTGCAAGTGCCAAAGTGTCGGAGCATGTCCCGTTCCGGTTTGCGTGCATGTTTGTTTGAGCAAAAATGCCATGGGTATCTCCAAACTAGTTAATCTATCTACATGTTTCAGCTCTATAAAGTGTCGGACACGTGGTGTGCACAAATTGAGCGCCGATAGCCTGCTGCCTGCGCGTGCTAATTGTATCCTTCAGTGCATGCGGGGTTTTGTAATGGCTGTGTGCTTGTTTCGCGCGCAAGGGAACCCTTGAACCTCAACAAACTGGGGTGGGACATCCCAGATTAATACTGGTGCTATGATAGATGTCTTAGTCTGGAACATCTGAATTAATTTCGACGGCCGGTCTTTTTTAATGTGCACCGAAGCACCGTACGCGATGGCTCCCGCATTTCGCCCTTGTCGGAACGTTGCCGCCGTGGCACAGCATCAAGTCCACAACCTCGGTGTCAACAGCTGAATTCCGTATATCCGGCGAGCTACAGCCGTTGATCAGATGAGCCTTCAATGTTCTCGGTGGGGTGCGACATGAGCAGTTATGCTAATCTGTGGCTAATTCACCGTAGCGATTTCGGCAACTCGTTCAGTGTCGCTTCGAGAAACGTACAAGAGCGGGTCGTACGGCGGCTCTTCGGTTTATCTCCAGGCTATTGTCATGCCATTGAAACAGTTTCTCCGTCACTTTCTCACGTATAGCCTGATATAAAGTGATTACGTATAGCAGCATTAATGAAAAGAAAATAGCTTACCAAGCACTTTATCTTCGTTCTTTTTTTTCTCTCTCTCTCTAGGCTATTTATTTGTGCGCATCACCTCAGCCTTTCCACCATTACTTTCAGCTTGACGAAAGCGTTGCCTGCGAACTGTCACACATAACTGTGAGAAGCACCTATGTAAATCGTGGCAGATTATGGCAGATTAGACGAATATATCGAGCGTAGGCATATTCTTGGCATTCCTACTGAACCAGCATTCTGTGAGCCTTGGCCGACGTAAATAAATAAATTTTGCGCAATGCGTGAGCTTCAGACGATACTTGCAGGCGGCGAGGGGCGCTATCAAACTTCTGCAGACTTGACTGTCCTCTCTGAAGACGCCAGCATCAGCTACAGGCTCTGTTTCGCATCTTACAGCTGAAAATATTGAAGTAACTGGAGGCAGCTGTCGTTGAAACGCAGACGCGAATTCCCGAGTATGGCGCCAGTGAGGCTTAGGCTCACTGAGCAGCGCTCGTGGCTAGGCCATGCACTTGGCCCGGGCATGCAAGAAATATTCTTGCGAGAGCTTATTTCTGTAAGTACGCACGAGGCGACTTGGCTCAGAGTCTCTAAAACCGAAAAAAGGTTTGCAGCCACAGACCAGGTCAAACGAAAAGAAAGACGTTTCGGAAACAGTACGGGTTGCTTGTTCACAATAAGGCGGAGAAGACGAGTAGTGACATACTACCACTGGACAAGACGTGTAGTGGCATATTGCCACTAGAGGCAATATGTCACTACTCGTCTTCTCCACCTCATTGTGAACAAGGAACCCGTACGGGTTCCGAAACGTCCTTTCATTTTTTTCGTTTGACTTGGTCTGTGGCTGCAAACCTTTTTTTTTTTTCACTTCAATGCCTGACCAGACGAATTTTCGTCGGAACCTTGGCTGCTATATCTCTAAAACCGCTTATCGTTACAGCCTCCAGCTTTGCCTTTCATCCACATGGTCAATACCAAGCCAGATAATTGCATCCAAAGGAAGAAATAAACGTGTTGAGCAAAGCGAGCGTCAAAAATGTCACGTGATGCGTTGTGCGTGCGCTGTCCCGACGTGACCCTGACCCCCGTCTTCTCGCTCCCGTTGCAGCCAGGTGTCGGAGCGCGTCTCGTCGACCTCGTCGTCGGCAGCCGGCGGCTCGTGCCTGGCCCAGGGCTTGCTGCTGGGCGGCTCCTCGGCTTCGGCGTCCGGTTCGCGGCGCAAGCCGGCCCCGCTGCTGCGGGCGCGCACCCTGCCGGCCATCGTGACGCCCAGCCTGTGCATCATCCAGGCGCAGCTGGACGCCGGCACGCAGCCGCCCGTCGTCGCGGCGGCTGCAGCGGGCGCCATGACGCAGCAGCACCGGCAGCGCCACGCCAAGAAGAAGCAGGCGCAGGGCGACTCCAGGAGAGGTCGGTATACCTGGCGCATGCCCGTCTTTTGAAATGCACGTGTGCGTGAGCGTGGTAGCAAATGGAAGGCGCATAAACTAGTTCGCACGTTGCCAACAAAAAAGAAAAAAAGAAAAGAAAGGGTTAGATCGAAAGTGCCATTGCTGTCATGGTCAACACCTGTCATCTTATCTGTGCATGACACGAAAGGCCTCTCCCAGCAATCTCCACTTGCCTGTGTCTTACATTAGCCAACTCCGCACTATGCCTGCGCGAGAGATAGGTGCTTTCCACCTAGGGACAGGGCGAAAAAAAGAGCCGCAATTACGATCCTTGTTACTTTCAGGGTTATATCTTGAGGTTTTCGTAACGTTGAGTCCTATTGGGCACATAGGAGCAACGGTCGTGCACACTCTCGCTACGTTTAAGACTTGTGCAACGCGGAACCAACTCTGGCGGAAGGCGGTACGATCGCTTTCATTGCAGTAATTTCCACTTAACTGATCGGTGCCCTCCAAGTGACATCCCCAGATGCGATCTAGCGAGATCACAGGCCCACCGTCGTGCCTAGCATTGATACCATCGATCGAGACATGTATGGCCAAAGATTAAATTAGGAAGATCTATATTTAACTTTACTGTTATTTTAGTCTTCGTCACATCGCCAGACGATGCTTCGACGCACTCCTTGTTATGTCTAGGGCTCCTAAAACCCACCTGCCTTACCGAAAACCATGCACTTTTCAGAATTCCTGCTTATTGGGCACAGTATAGGATGGTCTGCTATTGGCGCGCGTTTTCTGTGTTGATGCTCTGTCACGGTGATGCATGTGGTCTCCCAAGAAAAACCAGATTGCCTCATGCATCTGAGTTGCTGCACTCAAGCATTGGTCCTGTGCACTTGCCGCTCTTCATTGAAATTCTGCTGGTGCATCATCCATCGTTTCTTCAGACGTCTAGCAGCCGTTGCCTGGGCCAGTATACTTTGCAACCGGCACGTCCCAGAGGGCGGGTCTTGGCACTGAAACACAAGCTCTAGTGTCTTTCCACGAACACGCGTCGAAAGCTTGGCACGTCGGCCAGTCTGATTGAGTAAGGGTTCGCGTACAATCACTGCGGCCGACATCTACGAGCGTCGAGATAAGCCGGGTTGGCTCGCCAGATGAGATTGGATGGCCCTCTCCAAGGCGTTTCGTGAGGCACGTTTTAAACGCCGTGGCGTTGAAAAAGCTGGGCGGCAACGTGCATTTCTGCGCGGTGTGCCTGCGTTCGCCTCGACGCAAGCTGCCAACTAATGTCTCGGCTCGACGTGAACGTGTTCATGTAATGTCGTGGCGTAGTTGCAGTGAGGAAGCGGGAACACTTCTCGAAGTATGCGAATTACGAATAACACCTTAGTGAATTTAAGGAGCACTTAATTACCTTAGTTAAGACTTATGTTAAGTAACACTTAATTGGAAATGAAAATGGCGCGAGCAGACTGCAGACTTGTATTTGCATGGCAGGGCTAGATAGAGTGCGCGCGTGATTTCTCCATCCAGAATAATGAATTTCGCAGCAGTCAGGGGGCGAGTTGCATGGAGTCTGTTTCAAGATGCATCTGTCTCGCTCTCAACGTAAACCACAGAGCCATGACGTTGCCAAGTTACCGATACAGCAGTTACTTGCGGTAATTTTAAATCCGCGATAACTTGGTTACAGCTGTTAGCAGGGCACTATGTGCGAGGAATCACTCGTTACAGTATGAACGCTGTCGAGTCGGTTCGAATTCCGACTCGACCCGTCGGCGCCGCGATCGCGTCGATGAACTTCTTGCCTTTGCGTACCGACAATTTGCTTTGGCTGAGCCACGTAGATGTTGCTACGCAGTCTGCGTGCCCAATGAGTTTTAGCCTTACAAAGTCAACAATGTTCGGAATCCTTCCTACCGCGAATATTTATTTTCGAAGAACGTGTACACTCGTCCAATGCAAAGTGTCACGTGAACTCAGAGCTAGGCTCTGCGACGTAGCATGTTCCTGCCAAAGAACCATTGTACACGATACGCGAAACGCGCAGGAATGCAATAAAATGGCGAGTTGGACTAGTTGATTGACGTTCATGTTTGAAATTTGATTGAAGCGGGCATAAGACGGCGACACAAATAGGGATGTGTAAAGGGGAGCAATAGGAAAGCGCCGTCCTGTCTAGCTCCCTATTTGTGTCCCCGCCTTATGTGCGCTTCAGTCAAATTTCTAACATGAAGCGCAAGAATGCCCGCAGCGTACAGGTGAATACGAAGCGTTGTAATAGGAGCCCTTGCACACATCAGCTGTTCAGTTATGCTAGCGTTGAATTCGGTGATTGTGTCCCCAGGTATACTTCCTGTCGTGCCTGAATAACGAGCCACTCCACATTGCGTTTCCTCTAAACGAGGTCCGACGTGCTGTTTTTTCGCATGTGTTCGTCCCCGCTTTGTTCGCGAGCTCCACTTCGTGATGCAGTGAAGCTCAGGAAGGCGAAGAAAGGCTGCCTGGATGTGGATGGCAGTCATCCCCGACCGCCCAATAAACTTGCGCGGAAAACTAGAGCTTAGCGAAAGACTATCTTCACCCTGCAGGCAGCACAACGTGTAACAACGTTGGAAACGCCAGATGCCTTCTAAACAATAATCACCCGTGCGTTGGTGCTTCAGCACTGTAGGAAAACAGAGGTTCGTGATTTCGAACAAGTGGCCGATGCCCGAGGCTGCAGTGCGACTCCCGTCCGAACGTTCCCCGCGACCACGCAAGCGTAAAAACTCTTTCGAGTTTGGTGCTTCCTGTGCATCGCCCTCGAACAAGAGGGTCGATTTCAACAGACCGCCGTCTACTTTCGACATCCGAACACAATGTCAACGGGCTACTGTGTACGGGCAACGCTGACTGAGGAGTTTTCGAAAGACGCTTTATCGTGCAGAGTCCCACCAAAGGAATGTTGATGAGCTCCTTTGTAGCGTTGATAAAGGTGCATGAAGGCGCCGGCGTTGTTTACCTTCGCGAGCGCGCAATCTGTAAGTGATCTCGAACGTTGTCGTTTCAAAAGAAAACTGCAGCGGTGCCTCTTGTGTGTAAGTGTTCCTTAATTCTCTCCAGAATTGGTGGGGCTTTCTTTTTCTTTTGTTTTATTTCGTTTAATTTTGTTTTATTATTTCGCTTTCACGTAGTTCTTTTTCGATATTGAGTCGACACAGACTTAAATTGTCTTTAGAAACATTTCGCGAGCGGAATACCAAGAGTTCTCGAGCGCCTTTCTTCTTTTTCGGCCGGAATTTAGAACTGGGAGAATACTGTCGGAATATTGGGAGGGGGTGGCCGGCGGTGCAGGGGCGAAAACCAACGTAGCAGTTGTCGTGGAAGAGACGTTATGAGAGAGGTTAACTCATTTTCACGTGTCAATGCGTCGAATCCCCGCCTGGATTGCGGCTTTCCTCCGTCTTCTCTGCATAGCCGCCGCCGAGGGTGATTATTTCGTTTTAAGTAAAGAACGAGAGATAGCTCCCTCGGGCACCCGGTCCTCCGTTAATCCGCCATCGAGTCGTGCTTGCCGAACTAGATTTGGGCTCCTTCTTTTAATCTGTCGTGTGCTTCGTCGATAAGAGACTGCCAGGGATTGAGCTTTTGCCTGCGCTCAGTGGTCCATTTCGTTGGGTGTTCTTCTCAAAACGAACCAGTTATGTATGTAGCGCAGCAAAACGGCTTTATATAACGCATTTACGGCTGAGAGAAGCCTAGAAGGTACTTTGCTGCTATACCTTGATGAAGTGTTGTAGGAATCTTCCTATACGAGTAAATGAATCGAGCTAAACCGTGGTAACGAGCTTCCTTCGCAAACTCCGTTCTGTTGAAATGTGACTGCTTTAAATCGCTTCGCGATATTTGCGTAACCTACTATTTAGTGAGTCGCTGCTTTTGAGCCACCGTGGCGATCTGGTGACGTGTACGAACGAGACCGGATGTGTCAACGCAGCATTGTGCCGTCTCTGCGCTGTCTTTTCGCCATCATAGATCACTATCTACGTCACATGGGCTCAGTGAGTAGCGTGGGCTGCGGCGAAATCAAGGAGTCATTGTTTGTTTTTGTTTGTTTGTTTGCTAAACAATCTGAGCGTGGGAACATAGAACACTGAATGGCCAGCTATTCCAGAAACATCCGCAAAAAATAATCCCACTGACTAATGCGAAAAAGGTAAAACGAAAGAAGAGAACGAAATACAAAAGAAAACCATAAATAGCTCGGAAGTATGAATCAGTTCAGAAAAAAAAAATAGCACGTAAGTCTAGCGTAAGCTGCTGCGCGCTGTGCGTATTCAAATCAGCTGTATCTGCCGCAAATGAACTCCCAGTCTTCTGCTCCGCGTCTGTTATTCAAGCCTAGCGTATTCCGCCATACTCTACGCATAGTCAGAAAGACGTATATGTCTGCCACAAATGAACAAAACGTATAGGCTTATAATGAGCTACCAACACAGCTATACAGCGAGTGCAAAAAAAAAAATATATGCGGATCCCACGCACTGTGGGAATCGATCTACGCGAAGCTTTCTGTGCTGTTTGCTTTGATTGACGATAATTAGCGGTAATGTTGACAGCGAATGTGTAACTTCTTCAGCGCTTCGTCCAATACGAGAGTGGGTTTCTATGCTGTTTGCTTTGATTGACGATAATTAGCGGTAATGTTGACAGCGAATGTGTAACTTCTTCTGCGCTTCGTCCAATACGAGAGTGGGTTTCTATGCTGTTTGCTTTGATTGACGATAATTAGCGGTAATGTTGACAGCGAATGTGTAACTTCTTCAGCGCTTCGTCCAATACGAGAGTGGGTTTCTATGCTGTTTGTATTGATTGACGATAATTAGCGGTGATGTTGACAGCGAATGTGTAATTACTTCAGCGCTTAGTCCAATACGAGAGGGGGGAGTTGACGTTAAACGTTACCCTTCGTGCACCAATGCTGTTTGTCTGCGTAGTACAGAGAACACACAGGGATACGTGTTTGCTTGAAGCGTTGTCGTGCGCCATTGTTCATAATCTCTGAGAGGGTTGAGTATTATCATTACCTCACGTGGGGCATCGCATCGTGCAGAAGTGCTTGACTTTCATTCATTTATGGGGCGGTACGTGCCAAAAGCACGGTCAGATTATGAGGGCCGACATAGGGGCGGAGTCTGGATTAGTTTTGACATCCCGGTGTTCTTTAACGTGTAGGTAAATCTAAGTGGACTAGCGTTTTTGTATTTCGTTACCGTCGAAATGCGGCTACCATCGTCGGCAATGAGCCTGCGACCTCGAGCAATGCCTTGGCCGTCAAGCTATAACGGCGGGCCCAGAAGCATTGATGTGATGTGCGACCGCTTCTGTAGTGTCGCCTATACCCGGTTATCTTTTAATGCGGCGTTGTGCCTGCATGGCCTGCGTCAGTTTCGTGCTCGACAAACTTGCATGCCGTTTATTCTTCAGATATAGCAGAAGCAACCGCTGTTTCCTTGCCTTCTCACGTCATCTTCACCCTCTCCGACTGTATGGGAACTGCGAGAAAGGCAAGGCTTGTTATCCACTCCTTTCGCGACCGCGTCGGTTCTACCAACACCCTCTAGAGAACACAAAGCCTTCTGGCTGTACCCTCTCCCCTTGAGCTACGTCACGCAAAAGAGGCCCACATAAATGTTCCGTGCAGCGTGCTACTAAGCTACGAGCGGCGCACCTGTGTTGAAAATGAGACGTGGAAGACCGAGCGGGCGACGACGGCGATAACAATTCGATTAGTTCCTGAAACCCTGCTGCTCCTTGGATAGCTTCGGGGTTAGAAAAGTCCTGGCATGCTGCGACATGCTTCCGAGTGCACTATTTTTTCTGGACGTGAACCGTGCATGCAGGCTCTGCGCTTGTGCTGCGATCGCGGTTGTGTGTCCGGCAAGCCTTCATCGCCGCGGAATGTGGATTACGTTCATGCCAGGATATGCCTAATAAGTGGTGCGTGCCCATTTGCTTGAACAACTACAGATCGGGGCCGAAAAATCATGCGTTCATGTTTCCGCAAGATCAATGACGGAATACTGGGTGCCAATACTAAGGCAAAGAAGAGAAAAGCTGGAATTCTGCGGAATGAGGCAGCTGTTTCTTTCTAAATAGTTGCACGAATGTTATGTATCTCCATTGCTAAACTCGTTTGAAGTGTTGTAAATATGTGGACTGCGGTACTGTATGTAATAATCTCTGGAAAGCGAAATTATTCGTTTAGAGCCTAATCTACCTAATCTAGACTGGAATAAATACATGTGTCCCGAATCTGAAGAAAGGCACACCAGTGAAGTTGTCATGAGATATGTGTTATGGTGCAGTGCTAACATTTTGTTCAATAACTTTTGTGGCCGCAAGAACGGCAAACTCTTTGACGCCGACGATAAATCAAGGCAAAGAAGCTACTCTGAAGAAGAGGGCAGCGCTGTGACTTGCCATGCTCCCTGTTATCATTTACCCGAAATTCGTTCTCAATCCTAAGGTTGAATCATTTCATTTTTTCATGGACGGGCTTCTTAATAATGTAGTGCGCAAATTGTTTTGCATAAACAAAATAATCTGCTCAATTATGCCTAAAAAAACAATAACTGTGCTCTGGATAAGGTTGCCCATAAGGGTGCGATCCGTTCAGTCAACGCGTATTCTGGAGCACGCCGCCGGCCTTTTCTCCGTGACGTCACTCGCCGAGCGCTCAGGCCTTCTCTTGTCTAGGTGGTGTTGGTTCCACCCATTCTCTGCCTCCTCTTCTCCTCCTCTCTAGAGTTCTATCTAAGTCCCCTCTGGACTTGCACGTTAGTAGAAAGGTAAGCGCTGCAGTTTCTGCAATGGTGTTGAGGGGGGTCAGCGATAATTACAGTTCTCAAGAGGCTAGCTAATCTGGCGACACCCAGGGAACTCCAGAGCGCATTTTGCGCATATGATGTGACGTAAAAGTCCAAACGAGTATTTCGCGTCGACTGTCCTCTCTGCCACGCTCCTTTCACGTATGTACACTCTCTGAACCGTCCCCCGACGTGGTGTGCAAGACAGCAGCAGCAGCAGCAGAGCAAAAGTTGAAGGAAGAGGCAAAAAAAGCTTTGCTTGAAAAACAAGAAGCGAAAACACTTAACACAGTGCATAACAAAATTACATTGCTACTGATAGTACATGTACGTCAGTTATAATGCACTTAGAATAAGAAAGGAAATAACGCTGCATCGTCACAGAAGTATGCGTAATGGAAAAAGGAATAAGCTGTCTTTAGATAAATCGCTCTTCTCATAGCGAAGTGCATCCACGCAATCGCACTGTGAACCCATGTAATAGACGACCATCATTAGAAGAGGCTATATGAGGCCACTATGTAAACGTCGTCGCTAATTGCTGCGACACGCGGAAACACGCCTTGAAAAAAAGCCTACGCCAGCAGACGGTGGTATTGTAGTGTTGATCAGAGAGCGAGCATTTGAATACAGAGAGAAAGGCTGAGCAGCCTACCGGAGTTGCGCTGGGACTGGTGTGCTTCTCTGCGTATAGAGCAGGATAGATGGAGAAGGAAAAAGAAAGAACGTGAGGACGAAGATGACGACGAAAGAGTGGACGTGACACAACATTCACGGGAACATGGAAAATAAATTGTTGAAAGGAGCCGAGAAGCGGAATTTGCAGCCTGAAGTGACAGTTTGAAAAAAGGAAAGAGGTGGAGCTAGTACGGAGTGTAACTTGGTCAGAACTAGAGTTGCCTACAGGGCTAACTTGACAGGAAGTATACTTGGCTCCACAGCTGAATTTGCCGATAGCTAGAGTTAACTGAAACTCAACTTGGCTAGAGGTAAAGTTGGCTACGGAGACGAACTTGGCAAGGATGTAGCGTTGGCTGCACTCTGCGCCGAGCAGAGTCATGAGATTTCGTGAAAAATATTGCACCTCAATACACGCCGAGGGCTACAGTACACCTATTGAACCGTTGCATGCAGGCTCACCGGACAAGTCAGAGGCATCTCCGCCACAGTCTCGACTGCTGACTCGCCGCAGTCCATCAGGCGGTGCTCTGCGGACACGAGGTCAGGACAGCTCAAGTAGTAAGTCGGAAACGATGGGACCGAACGCAGGTTGACTGTGTCAACTCAGCTGCCGATCGGCGAGGCAGATAGTGCCGCCTTCCAAATAACAGTTTTGTTGGCGTGTCATTCAGCCCACGGGCACCTATGCACTTGCGTAATTTCTATAACTCCTAGTAGGAATTTTGTTTTGTCGTTATCTGCAGCTACACGAAGAATTAATTGGCTACTCTACACGACATACGAGATCATGTCGACGTCACACGCTACTTGCTTCCTCCTTCAGGACACTTTTTTTTTCTTTGCTTGCACACAGTCTTCGCGCGTTATCCGTGCCCCAGTCCGCCAGCCTGAGATGCCACGTCATGGGAATGGTTTACAACAGTGTATTTACAACTCTAGACTGGCGTCAGTAATCGAGGCAACTGAAGGATAGAAGGGACAAAGCGATCGGGAGAAAACTGTCACGTCCTATTTAAGCAATATTAACGCTACCTCAGACATCAAAGGGAACATAAATATTTGGCGCTTAGTTGGGAAGAAGCCGCAGAGCTACACTCCGATGAAATCTAGTCGCGCTACTACGCAGTGCCTCACAAAAAAAAATGAACGGCACAAACACTGCTCCGAACTCGGATTCCCTGCACTTCTCTCATGTCTTTGGAGTCTCATGTCTTTCGCCTTTGCGCATCTCTCTTGCTATGTCATCATCATCCCTCATCACATCTTTATGTCCCCGTTCCCCCTCCCCCTGTGCAGAGTAGCAGGCTAGAGCACCTTAGCTCAGGCCGACCTCTCTGCCTTCTTTCTATTAAATTATCTCTCTCTCTCTCTCTTGGAGTGAATGTTGACTGAAAAGGCTTCTGCAAGTCATCGTCTTTTTCATATTCCGCCTTCCCTGTGATCCACGAACTTGCTTTCTTAGTGTTTTACAATTCTGTGGTAGGCTTTTGACAGTGTTCTGTATTTTCCCTTCTTTCTTCTTTTCTTTTTACCTATGATTTTGGGAAATCCGGCCCTACTTGGGCCCCAAGTCCTAAGTTTTCACATTTAATAAACAATCAAAAAGAAAAAGCGACGTGCAACAAGACATATATTACAGGCAAAATGCACGGTGGTATGTTAAAATCACGATCCTCATGTTCAAATATTGCCCTAATAAAGGAACAAAACGGACGCGTTGCTTCCATTTTGGGGTCGGAAAAATCATTCAGATCGCACTCTCCACCAATATGCAGGTCAGTACCGAGGGAAAATCTTCAAGTACAGCGACCTCGTTTGGCGCGGCCAGTTTTCTATGACAGCGTAGTCCGAAAATAGTGCCAGGAGCCGAGTCCCTCAGTGCTTACGAAAGTCTTAAGAGCCTGACATAACCCCATTGACTAACTCCGTTGAAACGACATTATAAGCCTTCCTTCTTTCAGGTCGCCCTCAATCGCAATCACATTAGGTCTTTCACACCACCGAGTACTTCATTGCGAAGCGCTAAAGTGTAATCGGGAATGCTTACGTAAGGTGCGGCACAGCAGCATGCCAAAGCAACATGCAAAAGAGGGCTCACTGCTGAGCAAGAATGAAAAGCACGCGCATGTTCATTTATGCGTTAAATATTTTTGTTTGAATCACCGACCGCATTCCGGCGAAGTTGGCCCGGTCTCCCAGTTCGAGCCGAGTGAATGCGGCTCGTAATCGAGAGGGGAAGCCCTAACGAAGACAGACAACTTAAGCAGGTGAGGAAAACTAATTCGCGGTGTCGAGCCGAAAGGAGAGGGAAGCTACCAAAGAAAACGCCAGGAAAGCCCAACGTAGACACAGCCGTCCCCGCTGTAGGGTGACACGAAGAGCAATGCGATCGGACAATGCCGCTCCTATTGAGCAAATGTACCTTTCCCTTTCTTTTTTACAACCCTACGGAGAATCCGCGGAGGTCGCTGAGCTTTCATCGGAGCGACCACGATAGAGGGGGAGTGGGAGTAGGGAGGGCACCGCGGGATCCACCAGGCTGGCCTGGTTGCCCGCGCAAAGAGGAGGCGAGGAAAGGTGCAATCGGAAACGGCGAGGGATTGTGGGCCGAAGAAAACGCCACCAGGCGGCGTCACCAAGGGAAAGCAGTGACTACTGCTGATCCTGCCGCCGCCGACGACGGCACCTCCGATATTGGGGCCGTAAATTTTTATTACGGCAGCGGCTTCGGCCACCGCACGGCTTCTTTTCTCACTTTTTGCTCTGGTTGACTTCTGCTCACGCTTCCTGTGTGCTCGCGTGTCACCCTCTCCTGCGGCGTTCCCGCCCTTCTCGTCCGCGTTGCGGTAGAAGCGCCGCAAGAATGGCACTCTGGTGAGTTCTATGAAGAGCGTGCTTCGCGCAAAGCACTGTGTGATCCGGTGAGCTGGGTGTGTGACTCGATGCGTACACGCTGGACAGAACTCGCTTGCTCGCATCGGTCTCCGTGTTTGCTATCCGACACTCCACCTATTCCGTGTGCTTGTATAAATGCGCACGCAAAGAATAGATGGCGAGAGCAGGAACCTAGCTCTCAGGTTCTTATGCGACCTACTTTACGCTGCTGTTATAACCTTGTCGTTGCGTCGGTGGCGGTGATGTTAAGACCTGGTTGTCGACATCTTGGTTATCGCAGCGTGCTTTGCGCGGGAACTGTACCGCGTATGGGCAGTTTTCTTCTTCTTTTTGTCCTGACAGCAAGCTGTGTGAACACGTAAAGAATATTTACCGCTTTCACTCGCGCCTAAGCCTGGCACGGATACCATGCCGTGTATATATATATATATATATATATATATATATATATATATATATATATATATATATATATATATATATATATATATATATATAATGTATATATATATATGAGAAACGCCCTGTACAATGCCACAATGCCAGTCGACCAGCAACATTCTCGAAAAACAGGACAATCAACGTTACTTCAACCATTCTTGCGCCTGTAGTCACAAGTCATTCCTAAATTCTTTTAATTTGAAATAGTTGACGAACTGACACAAAACTTTGGACACACTGTGTCGCCCAATACTCAAACGCCGATATTATGGTCATTGCCCAAAAGGCAATTGGCACTAATCTCTCGTCGTCAACCCTACTTCTCGTCGTAAGCTTTGTATACACAAAGGCCTTGAGATGGTGCGTTGTGAGCAAGGTTTTGTTGGGAGATAGCAAATATAATCTTGTGAGACCTCCATCGCTTCGCACTCTGCATAAGAATCAGCACACCAGCCTGTGTTTGAGAAACTGCCTAGTGCGAAGTTCGTTGTTACCGGAAATACCGCCACGGATTCCGTTGATGAAATAGAACTGCGTCGCCTGTTCGTCAAAGCACATAAGCGTGAGTGATAGTGATTTGCTAACGGAATACATTATTCGCCACCTAATTTAACTCTTTTAACGGTATTCAACTTATGATACTATTTATCTAACATTGCGAACAGGAATTAATGACCTACACAACTTTTTGGCTCCTGGAAGAAAGCTTCTCCTCCCTAATACCCCACTTGCGGTGAAAGTCGCTTCGGGTAGGGCACGTTGTCCCGCGCCTATTTCGCAAAATTGTTTTTGTAAATCAGTTGAACTACATCCTAGTTCCATCGCAGGATAAGTGAGTCAGAAACACTGCAAGCTAACGAAGGGCGACTGTAACGCCAAGACAGATCGAATCGTCATCTTTACGAACGGGAATACGCGAATGTGTGGCAGACAGTGTGGTTGTCCGCATGTTGCCGCGTCATGGCAAGCATTAGCGTTGATACCGTGGTGTAAGAACAGTTTATGATACTGCACGCCGGCGCTGAAGAACGAAAGAATCTAGTAGGCCAACCGTGCTACCTGCCGTACCGTTTATTCAGAATGCTGCCGAAGTCCCGGTCGATGCTGTGCGTGCCTATCAAAGTGGAATGAAGGGGTTCTTGTTTAATTTCGAGCGTGCAATAAAAAAGAATAAATTGAACAAAATATCGGCATGAAGAAACGCTCGGCACAGGGGAGCATGCGTGCATAGAACGGTGTCCCACTCTGTTTCTATTTTCTCATCTCCCCGTGGTGTCACGCAACATCTCTTGTCCGCGTTATTTTCATAAAGATGACGATAACACGTCTCAATAGCAGGGAATTGTCTTAAACGGACTTGTTCTTGGCCTATAGTTGCCACCTTCTGTGAGACATCATTGTCGTCCGTGTCATGGAGGAGGTCTGTCTTGGTGCCCGTGCTTTGCGTGCGTCGTCATAGCACGGTTGTGTTACACAGTGAACTGACCTCCCTTTTCGAATGATACCGTCGCGAGCATTATCAGTGGCAAATATTTCTTATTTGAAATCTCCCTTCAACATGCAAGCATACGTGCTCGACTGTGCTCAAATAAAGAACCTTTCCTGCTCCGTTCTGTTGGGAAATCAGGCGGTGGGAACCGACAGCTGCCAAGATACTGTTCTCTGACGGCGTTCATTCCCCTCATAGCCCCCTTTCGATCTTTCTCGGGAGAACCCACATTATATGAGGACGTGCAACAGTTCTGGTAGAATCGCTCCATTAAATTAGAACGTTTTCTTATAAGCTACGAATAGGTAATGAACGACGTGCCTCATTTGTGTACGAAAGCACTATAGTTATATCATTTTGTTGCAGTAATGTTATAATACACTAAGGTTATCAGGCGCATCGGAACCTCGTTCTCGTCAAAGAGCAGTGTATTTATGTTGTTTCGCTGCGCTGTTGAGTCAGTGAGTGGTTGAACTACCATGTCCAGGAACGACCCTATAAAGTCTGAATACTCGCCCACTGTTGCTGTGTTAACGTAATAATGTTAATCATGCACATCATGCCGTCATCGATGACTCGTTCACGTTGTTCAACGTTTATCCGGCGGCGGCGACGCGCCGCCGCTGCACCATTTGCTCCTTCCTGCAGAGAACGGGCCCTTCTCTGCAGACGGGCCCTTCTCTGCAGAGAAGGGCCCGTCGAGACCAAGTGGTCCGGCATGGAGGGATCGTATATAACACACGCGCTCGACTTTGCTAAGCGCCGCTTATCGATTCCGGAGCGTAGCTTCCTGCCTCCAGAGCAGCAACGATAAACCAGAGTTTGTCCCCTTACTCAACTCCATCCCCGACTAACTTCTTCCACGCGCCAAATAGCCGGCTCGAAATCCATCGAGTGAACTTGGCAACTAACAAACCGCTTCCGGAACTCGAGTAGCGCCGGGCGCAAAAGTTTAAGAAAGTGCCCGCCACTTCCCTAATTGCAGCTTCCATCTTGAACGGAGTTCGTTGGGAAGGCGACGTTCTCGTATGTGCTCCTTCAGCCTCATTGTTTCTCCACGCTTCGGTCGCCGGGCTTGACGATTCCGGCCCATCCGGCGGCGAATTAGGGCTCCGGCCGAACGGCTGCAGGGTTAGCAACAGGGCAGAGGCGTCGGGCAATTTGACGCGTCGCTGGGGCCTCCGCGCGGCGCGCTTACGGCCTCGCTGCAATCGAAGAGGGGTCGCGGCGGCGTCGTCCGTCGCCTCGCTGGCTCCGGCCTCGACCTCGCGCCGCCACAACATTGTCTCCTCCTCCGCGCGTGATGTTTTCTCGGTCGTTACGTTCGGTTATCTCTCTTGGATCGCTTAATGTGTCCTTCACTTACGTTTCTTTTTTTTTCTTTATATCGCTCGTGCCAGTGGCGCAACCGCTGGCGTCCCAGAAGGTCATTTCAGGCCCTCCTTGGGGGCAGTCGGGATGTCCTTCATTTCCTTTCTCCTCCTTTCTTTCTATGTGTTTTTTTTTTCTGGCTTAATAACGGCCGCTCCATGTCCCTCCTCTCGCCTATTTCATTATTTGTTCGTTTCCCCTTACGTTCCGTCGCGTTCACCGCCGCCAGTCTCTCCACCTCGGACGCGTCTCTTCCGTCCACTTTTTCCGTTATTCGCCTCCGTCGCTAGCTGCAGCGAAGCCGTGATGGCGTGTCTCGCGCGTGCAGACCCTCTCGACCGTCGCCCTCTCCAGGGAGTGCTGTGACGCCCTCACGGGTCCCTCTTCCTCGGGTGAGCGATTAGCCTCGTCAGCCGGAAGGAAGGCCTCTCGTGGAACACCCTGCGTCGCGGCGGGCCCCTTGGCAGGCGCCGCTCGCCGGCATCGAGTGCGTCCCGGCGGAGTTCCCGCCGGTCTTTCCGGCAGACCGTATCGTTCGTAATGAACGCCGACGCCCGCGAGATGCCCGCCCGGCCTTTTCGTGCGACGGCTTCGGGCCGGACGCCGCGGATGAGCGACGCAGTATAGCTGGCGGCCGTCGCTCGGGTACCACCGCGTACCGCCTGTGAAAGCGAACGCCGAGCCGGACAGGCTCCTTTGGGAGGCATGGCGATGTCTGCGTCGACCATTGTGCGGACGGCATCGACAGCGTGTCGGTGGCTGGTTCTTTTTTTTTTGTCGCGGCATTGTTCTTAGCTCGTAAACTTGCGTCCTCCCTGTTTACCTTTTCGATAGCTAAGGGCGTAGTCAAGACGGACAGGCTCGGTGGGAAGTGGCGCCTCCAATAAACGCGATAGAAAAGACCGAGTAAAACAAAAACAAAAACAAAAATCCCGTTTGCTAATCTGTAGTGAGGGGGCGATAACGTGCGAAGGTTTTTTGTAGGTGGCACGAGGAACGGGCTAGTATAATAATAATAATAATAATAATAATAATAATAATAATAATAATAATAATAATAATAATAATAATAATAATAATAATAATAATAATAATAATGTCTTTATTTGTGTCCCGTAAAAGTACACGACACGGAGACCTGCAGTAAAAGCTGTCATGAATATATACTCAGAGATCTTGCTTTTGTCGAACAAAAATGTAATGTTTATACATTTGCGTTTCCTTTCGGAAACTTTGTCAAATGAGTTGAAAAAGAACGAAGAAAAAGTTTCATGAACAGAAGACTGTCCGCATTAAATGCGGGTAAGCTTTAATTCAGTTTCGGCACAATGTACAGGGCCACTATTCTTTCTCTTTGTGGTCTTTGTCGACGTTGACATAATTATTGGGAATAGGAATACCTCCTTCGTTTCGTTGTCCGCGATTACGATCTTCCTTTATCCCCTTCTTTCAGCGTTGTCTTTAGCGATGTATCAGACTAGTAACACACACCCCGAGCTTCTATTGCGCTGACTGCGTTTCCTGGTTGCTCGCCTGCCAAGCAGTGGTAACGGGTCTCAGGGTTAACAAGAGAGAGAGAGAGAAACGCAAAAGAAACATAGGAAGGTTAACCACAGATTATCTCAGGTTGGCTACCGTGTGTCAGGGGAGGGGCAAGGGGATGCGGTAGTGAGAGAGAAAAAGAATTAAAAAAAAGAAACATACACACCTACACACGATACACACGAACTGTTTCTGTGGGCACTGTCACGCAGTCTGCGAAGGGTTAACAAAATCGATATGGCCTGCTATGCGGTGTCTCCTCAACAAAGGCAGAACACGTATATTGCATGTTTTCATTTGCTGTCTACTGGATAGTCGGTGTTCGGTGTCGTGACCTTACCTCGATGCGCTGTAGCATCTAGCGTGTCAGACCGAACAGTCCACTGACCTCTGATAAGTGCCCCCAACGCCTCCTTCCCACTGATTTTGGTGTCTCCACGTAGAACTGGGTAGACGTACGTACCGCTTTCCGAAGCTTGCCGAGCAGCGAGGCGCGAATGCAGCGCAATAGACGCGGCCGAGACCCGAAGTTTATTGCTTCTGGGGGCCGCAACGTTTGCCCGCCAGCCGGACGATGCGCGTTGATTAAGAAAGGACGGGAGACGAACCGACGTCGTGTAACGTTGGGCAGTAAAACTGGCACCACGCCGTTAGCAGATGCTGGAACAGCACTCTTCCACTGTCGGTCGGCCTACGTGCCAGATTGCTCTTTGGCGAATCACGTGAGCGCAAATGCCAGACGGTGGGGCGAAGCATATGTTCCGAACGTGACTATCTGTTACTCTGTCGCCCAAAGGATTTCGGTAACGCGTAGTTCGAAGTAATAGTTTTGCGCTGGTTTATTTTATTATTATTCTTAAAACAGACATTTGGTCTGTCGATGCTGATGGAGCTCCATCTAGAATGCCCAGTCAAGTGCGCAAGTATTATGCGCAATCCTTACCGTCTACCCTTCTATTCCAAATTTGTGTTGAACGAAGCCTTAGCTCGAGTTGGTTCACTGACTCGACGAAGCGTTGAAAATAACACTATGGTGTTGAAGAGGTCGCACGGCGATGTTCAAGGGCTTCGTTACGAAACCAAACCCGCATACTAAAGAAGTAAAACCTTTAACATTACCACTCTGGGCTCATGCAAACGTTGCAGTAGCTAATTTGCATATGCATTATTCAATACCAGAGCGCACAATAAAGACTGATGCTTATAATCGCTTAACTACATCATTATGCGAAACGAAATAAAGTGCGCTGCGCTGATTCGTCGCCGTCACCCCCAACAGTATGTCATGCTAAGTAATATATGCATATGAGCGCTCGGTATTCATTCACTTCGGTGCTTTATATATTTTGCTTTAGTTCTGGTGAAAAAAAGAAGCAGCTCCTAAGAGTTTCTACACCAAGTAGCTTCGCAATGTAGCTTCCCGCAGAAAATCAGAGCATGAAACTTACAGTTGGCAGGGCAAGGCTAGCGCAATACACAGTAATGAAGTTACTTAGATGTTTTGTAGTTTCTAGAGCACACCAACGGAAAGTCAACCTTTATGCCACAATAACAAAAACATGTCACGTAGTCCTTGACATGACATGATCGCCATGTTGATCGCGTTATATTGATGCAAATTAGTTAACAGGAAAAATAGCTGGTATTGAATAATTTCTTTTTCGGTGTATTTGCATTTTTTAAAGATTGGCAAGGTTTTGTCTATTGAGGCGTTTCCTTTTTCGAACGTACTTTGTAGCTGCGAGGAAGCCTAGATTCATAAAGTGACGAAACAATGTGTCATTTCACGAATAAGTTGGCTGCGTGAGATGATTAAATAAGGCACTTCGAAGATCAATCTAATGATTCGCTTTTGCAATATTAATAGCTCCCTAACATTAAGAATGTAATGATTTCATTCTTAAGTCAATTTGAATGTGTCTTTCTCCAGATTCGTTGTTTGGTTCCCTGCTCTGGATTCACCAACAAAACAGCGAAACAAAAGAGAGGCTCTCTTTAATACAAACTGGAGATGTTTCTCTAGCAAGCTACTCCAGGTTAATGCGATGATAAATGAAATGATACGCCCAGTACTTAATGCAGACACATAGCACACAACATAGAGAAAAGCTTGTGCGTGTCGCGCACACATAGTAATAGTGATAACAACCTCTCGCCCACGCAGGGTGCCCTAGATGCGCTAGGGCATGGTCGAGTCACATCTCGTAGCACAAGGTGCGATCCCGGAGGCATATTCAGCGCATAGCTTACAACGATGCTTCGGGCTGTGAAAAGGCTGCAATAGCAGATTGGCTATCTACGAATGCTGTTTGCTCGGTTTTACGTAAGAAATGCTCTATGCTTGTCCAAGGTGTTAGAAAAACGATGCAGACGTGTCCACTCGCGCCTGCCAAGACACTCGCCCTCGGTACTGTGTTCACCCTTTACGAAATGTGCACGACAGCGATGCGGCACTTGCCTGGCGTGGGCAGCAGCAAGGTTTTCCTATGCAGCCTTATCTTGATTATCGTGGTCTTTACCGTAACTTGATTTACCTTTACTTGCACTTTCTTTTGTTGAACAGCATGAAATTGAGTAGCCGACTGTTTGGTGTAAACATTTTTTTTTTTTTACAAAGCAGATAACAGAACAGCGAACGTAATCGGAGCGTATATATAACGCACTGGGAAATGCGTTTTAGAGCTCCCGTTTTTCTCGGAGAAACTGCATATCTCGCTCGCCCACTGGAATTACGTTTTGACCGCTGCCTATGTATTCACGCCGCTGCCGAAATTCTCACTAAGCTAAAGCTGTCCCAGAAACCAGCTGCCACTGTAAGAAGCAGCGCTTTCAAAACACGAGAGCCCCGGAATAGAACTTCAGCATAACATCACCGGTGTGCTTTCATACTGCGTGAAGTGTTTGGGACACGAGTTTTCCGCAAATAGAAGCGTATTTTTGTTCGTATAACTTGAGGGTTACATTCCGAAAGAAAGAAAATCGAAAAGAAAAAAAGCTAGCCATAATATCGAAAACAGTTTCCTCCTACGCCTTCTCGCAATAGCAAGACTCCACAGCTTCCGTGTATTCTCGTATACCACGCCTCACTTCGAGCCTCTACATGGTAATTGAGGGGACAGAGACCGCGTAAATAAAGTATTCAGCGCAGACCATGTCAGCGAATAACGGTGCCTCCTGCGGTTCTTACATGAGTTGCTTCGCCGTAGAGAACATTGCAGCGTACAACCTTTTCTTGCTTTTTTTTTTACAAAATAAAAAAGGAGGGCCAAGGCTGTAAGTTATTTCATATATTTCTTTATTTGTTTCAACCAGCTTACATATTCAACGCAGGTACCTTCAAAGCTTCATGATGAAAAGCTCCATCCTACTTTCCAGTCAACATATTTTCCCCAACAACTTCTTAGAGCCGAGCGAAAAAAGAAATTAAAAAAGAAATAATACGACAGTTTCGTGTCTCTCTTTCTGTTTACCTCCTTCGTGCTCACCGTTCCCGTGTTCTCCTGAAACATCACCTACGCGCGCCCCTGTTTCTTTTCATGAGCGAATTCGGCCTGCCGTGTTATTTACCCGCATGGAGTTTCGTATCCGTGGGTTTCCCTCCTTGTGATGAAATTTATGCAGTTGCATTATGTGAACCCTCTGTTTGACGTACTGCGAATGTAAACTTCAGACAGCATGCCCGCTGGAAGACAATTGCAGGGCGTTAACGAATGCAAACCCGGTCATGGGCGAATAGACACACATAAGCGAACTGTGCCAAAGTATTGAAGTTGCACAGCTGCTTAGAAAGAAAAAAAAAAGCACCGATGTAAGCGCGGATTAATGGTGTTTCTTTTCTTATGTTCTTTTTTTTTTGCATTTGTCTTCAAGACTCCAGTGTACGTGCTTCGACGTCGCCTACACAGCTTGTATACTCTTGTGTACCGGTCCGTCGATGTCTCGGCGTGTGCGGCGCAAAATGATTCAGCTAACCCTCAAGTGAAGCACACGTGCGCGATATGGCGTTTGCTACAAGCGTAGGAGGCGTCCACTTTCACGATGAGTTACGAACGAAGCAAGCGCGAGGAGCTCACCCTTGGCGGAAGGAGACGCTATATATCTTCGAGCAATCCTTGGCGATGATCAGAATTTCTCTCCCGAATATACTGAGACACGGGGGGCCATGCCGCTTGATCTCCGGCGGCCGCGGTGCTTGCGTTGCAGTAGGGAATGGGCATAGCAAGAAGAAGAAAAAGAAGGGGGACAGTATATTTTAGTGATTCGTTCGGCTTTCAGCTTATTTGCTGCGACAGCAGCATCCTCTCGGAGAGGAAACCGCTACCTTGTAGATTTTGGTATCGAGCCGTCTCGCCAACGTATTTGCAGTGCGCGCGATGTCGCCTTCGTCCACTAAACCGTTGCACGTTGTGGCCTCAGAAATGCGCGCGCACGTGTCACGTCTCTTTGAGCCTGCGTAGCTCACGAAACCGCACAGAAGCTGCCATACGCCGACAGTGTGGTGTATAGAGCCGCCGGATTCGACGCACTTGTTGGATGCATGTGTGTGTTCACCGGATTTCTAAGTCAGTGCGCAGCTGTGTTTTCTCTGTCACATAACATCCCCGGTGGCGTTTCCTGCGTGTTAAAGAGGCACCGCGGAATATCGCAGTGGTCAACGCATCCGTCGATACTATGGCATATTGCCGAAGGCACAGCTGCTTGATTCCCAGAGGGAGTAAAGTTATGTTTTTCTTCACTTGGGACGAGGCTGAAGCTTAGTGTGGGGCGTGGCGCATGACGAAGGTGACGACGGAATGCACTTACGCTCCTATACCGTGTTTTGACAGAGAGGGAGAGATAGATTTCTCAAGGAAAGGCGGGGAGGTCGGCCTGAACTATAGTGTCCTCTAGTCTGGAGAGCGGGAAGAGGAGAAGGGGAAGAAAAGAGGGGATGGGTGACGATGAGGACAGATTAGAGGGTTGCCGGGCGCATGATCTTGTGGCACTGTTTATAGCGCAAGCCCAGTTGAATGCTTGCGGAACAGTTCCAGAACATCTTCGCAAGCGCACACGCACGCAAGTGAAGGTCCTTAAGGACTTGCCTGACATCGATAAGTATCAAGAGGATAAACTGGCAGATTAGGATTACGCATCCATCGTTGTGCGAAAGATGCATAAAATTCGAGCTTCGTGATTTGTTAATGAAGGGCTGCAATGAGCGCCTCCTATACGCCAAGCACCTGTGTTGAAGACTTAATAGCTGACGTTTGGAAATGAGTAAGAAGCGTGTGCATACAGTTCCGTAGATGCTTTGGGTAAAGGTTAAATATATAGAGATGATTAAAATAATCTAGATACCTCACTAACGCGTCTCTCATAGCCTGTGTGATGCTTTCGGAGGATAAGCACGTGTAATTCAACACAATTATGTTTAAGGCCATGTATATATATGGAGAGAAGGGTCATGTTCCGCAGACTTGTCAATTATATGACTGGTTAAGAGATGGAGCTCAGGAGGCGTGTGAAAGTTTCTTTCTATCACCGTATGCCACGTGTATGGCGTTCCAAACTTCTTTCCTCGATCGACCAATGTAAAAAATTAAATTGCAGTCTTCGTCCTTTCCTATAAATAATATCGCGCTCTCTCTACTTCCAGTTAGGATAACGGTCCCCAATCAGTGATACTATCGGTGCTGCATTATAGATATCTAGAATATGTTGGACTTTGTAATGATTTAATTTCAGCTGGCACGTTAGATCCAAAAAGCGCGCGCAAGCCAAATATCAAACGAAACGTACGCCGCTCGTAAACTCTACCGGGGATCCCCCAAGTCCTATCGCTCTACTGAAATGGCGCCCCGTTGAAGTAATTAAGCTTAACAGAACTAAGCTTAAAAGTATGCGCGTCTCCTCTAGCTCCACGTCTTGGGATATATACGCGTATTCTATTAACTCCTATACGTAGCTTGGCCTGTATACCACTAGCAACCTTTCATGGAATATGCATGTTGAATATGTCGCTAACTGTGCTAACCGAAAATTGGGCTATTTAAGAAGAAACTTTGCATCAGCACCCACCTCACTAAAGCTTACTCTTTACAAAATACTCGTCTGTCCAAAATTAGAAAATGCTTGCGCCATATGTGAGCCTGCTCATGCCAATCTTGCCATTTCCGTTGAAAGCATTCAGAACCGCGCCGCCTGTTTTATGCTCTCAAATTATTCAAGTCATTCTAGCGTCACGTTGGTGAAAAGAACACTAAATTTGACTGACAATTGGTTACGTCGCAAGTACTCTAGTCTCTGTCTTTTTTCATAGAATATATTACTATAACACTTCTCTTAAAGAAAATCTTCTCACCACACCAAATTAGATATCATCTCGCATCAACGATCAACACAAAATTGAAGTGCCATCTTGTCGAACTAATTTGTACCATTCCACCTTTTTGCCGAGAAGCACCAATGAATGTAACCGTCTTCCCGCCTCAATTTGTGACACCAGTAACTTTGAGATCGCCGTTCAAAGTGCCGTAAAGTTTAATTTTCTATTCCTGTCCTGTACAGCAAATATTGTATATTTTCACCACTCCTTTCTGTTGTGCCTACTAGGCCTTGAAATTATGAATAATAAAGAAAGAAAGAAAGAAAGAAAGAAAGAAAGAAAGAAAGAAAGAAAGAAAGAAAGAAAGAAAGAAAGAAAGAAAGAAAGAAAGAAAGAAAGAAATCGAGTATTAGTGAAATATTGTGACAGGTCATGTACGGTAAAACATGTATGTAGGCGTCGCTTCGTTACGGGAGAACGAGGCACTTTAAATTACATTTTTATTTGCTTACACAACTTCATTGAAATTTGCACGCTTAATGTATTTTTGCCAGCTCATTTCAGAAATGCAATTATTTTGCAAGGATCGGCTGGTGAAATACATTAACTGTGAAAATTCTATTCAATATCGGTAAAAAAATAGAAAATAAAGTGTTTCTAGATGCCTCGGGCCCCCTGAAGTGCTGGCTTAAGACGTGTTCAATCCGTCAACTAGTCGCGCGCGCTCTAGATGAGTTTACCCGCCGTGGTTTCTCAGTGGCTATGGTGTTAGGCTGCTGAGCACGAAGTCGCGGGATCGAATCCCGGCCACGGCGGCCGCATTTCGATGGGGGCGAAATGCGAAAACACCCGTGTACTTAGATTTAGGTGCACGTTAAAGAACCCCAGGTGGTCGAAATTTCCGGAGTCCCCAACTACGGCGTGCCTCATAATCAGAAAGTGGTTATAAAACTCCATAATTTAATTTTTTAGATGAGTTTAGAGGACCTACTCTACGTACGCGCGCCGGGCGCGTGTATATGCTCCTATAGCACGCTTGAATCGGTGCCGCCATCTGGGAGCAGAGACGCGACGCGGCGCCCCCGGGCAGTTGGGCACTGCGGCACGGATGGCGGGGTACTCGCGGACAGCGCGCGCTGTGAGCCGAAGCGAGGCGCACCGCTTGAATGAACGAATGAACGAAAATTTTCGGATGTTTCCAAGTATTTGCATATAAGCTAGCGTGTCTGACGGCATTTTCAACGTTCATTTTGACGGGAGAATAGGTATTCCGCGTCTGCAAACAGAAACCTCAATTGACTTAATTCGGAATTCAGCTATTACTTTTCCTAAAGATTATATATATATACAGTGAAAGCTCGTTAATTCGAACTTCAATAATTCGAATTTATGGATAATTCGAACTGTACGATTTGGTCCAGCCAAGCTCCACAGAAGTCTATGTATAAAAAAGTTCGTTAATTCGAACGCCAGAAGGTTCCCTCACGGATAATTCGAACTACACTCGCCTGGCACACGGCCAGAGAAACGCGCTTTCTGCCTACACACAAGGCGGTATTGCCTCCGAAATTGAGAGAATGGCGAGAGAAGGCAAAATTGGAAAAAAATCTAACCGACGCGGGGTCAGCCAGAAGGCAGCGGCGGCTGCCGCGTCTCCGTTCTACGTATCCTCCGAGACTTCTTGCCCGTTGCGAATCTCGGAGGCTTTGCAAATCTTGTACAGCTGCTAATGTTGTGTGGAGATGGCACGGCAAGCTCCAAAACACAGCGAATCAAGTACGTCGCAGCTGCGCTTGCAATCAAGAACCAACGAATGAGGGCCTTCGCCACCTTCACATGTTCAGCGTCTGTGTCTCGGCAGTCTTCATCGGTTGTGCACCTCTGTTTTCAGCTTAGGAGGTATCGGCCGTCACGATTCATTGTGATGGTGTTAAGCCTCGGCTCGTTTCGGTGGACATCGGTGGTGTGGCACAGTCGGACCCAGAGCTTCGACTTGAAGGTGGCGTGTGCCCGCGGCACACGCCATCACTTTTTGACAAGCCAAATTTCTGACATGCCCTACTGCTTCCAAATCGCAGTGTACTGTTGCTCTCCTTCGCTTTCGTTAGTTCGAACTTTCGTTAATTCGAACTGAAGCGGCTTCCCCTTGCGGTTCGAATTAACGAGCTTTTACTGTATATATATATATATATATATATATATATATATATATATATATATATATATATATATATATATATATATATATATATATATATAAGCGAAGCGACGCCTACATACATGATTTACCGTACGCGACCTGTCACCATATTTCACTAATACTCGATTTCTTTCTTTATTTATTTATTAAAGCCTATATATATATATATATATATATATATATATATATATGCAGCAGAATGCAGCCGTCGCGATAGAGGCTTTAATTACATGTGCCTCGAGGCTCAGCGGGAAAACGGCACAGCCCACTTGAGACACCACGACGGGCTTGGCAATGTTTTGAGAAGTATTTCGTGAATCCCGCGAATGAGACTATTGTTATGCAAGTATTCAGCATTTCCGGTTCTTCGGAGGTCAACGCATGCAGACATTTGTCTAGTCTGTCGTGGCTATATTTACTTATGTCATCCCGTGCCTTACGAACTGCATCGGGACCTCATTCACTCTTCTTAGCTCTCTTGGTGCTTGATTTTTCTGAACTTGTGACGGTTGCTGTATTTTTACGTTATTTCAACTTTATTGTTGTCTATGTAGAGAGGAGAAGACATTGCTGGGGTTCACCGACTAAAGGTCTTTTTGTTTTACCGTCACTGAAAGCTCTTGATACAGCGGGAGCAAGCTCTATACATTTAGCAAGCTGCCGTGTGCTTGCTGATTATATGTCGTCTTCATTTTTTTTTTTCAATGCAGCAGCAGCGGGTGCGTCATTGTATTTCTGTATATGTTGCTCATTATTTAGGCCTGATTTTATTTCTCATGATGCATGGCAGCTTACGTGTTCCTGTCCCCTATCTCACTCACCAATCTTTATTATGATCCTACAAAACGAAAGCAAAAGTAGCGGGGGGGCATATATATCGTTTCATATTGTTTTCACTTACTACGCAATTTGAATTTTTCTTTCCGCTCTCACGTGACACAAGCGGCGCTGCGCCGTCGCACAGACCAATAGGATCGTTCTTTTGGTAGCTTCCGCCTAGGCGTTGCCGTTCCATAGTTAAAAAAAATAGAAAAGAAAGCACACTAAATAGACAAAAACAATTAAGTTACGCTTAATTAAATACCCTTCCACAATACCAAAAAAAGCCAGTCTTACCGCGAGGTGACGCTTGGTAAGCCAGAAAAAAAAACACACACACACAGAGAAGCGAAAGACCGGTAGCCACGTCATCTTGAAGTTTGCGCGCCAGCTCAACGTGGTGTCATGGACTTTTGGCCGGTGTCTGTTCGGGCGTAGTTAATGTTTTTATTTGTAAAGATACACTACGACGTGTTGCAACGTAGCCAAAGAATAAACTTGTGCAACCTTTATAGGACCACAACGGACCGATAGACTAGAAGATAGTTTTGAACTTCGTGACGTCACGCTCTCGTACACCGGCGCTGGTGTTCCGGCGCAAAACTCAACAAACAAAGCTTTATGCCTTTAATTTTTCTTCTGTTCTAATAATCAAATTATTACCGTGAAATTATTTAAAAAACGTTTTCGAAAGAATGTTTTATCAGTCTAAATTAATTTAGTGTTTCTAATTGGCGTCCCTCTGAATGTATAATCTCTCCATTCCTTTACCAAACCGCAAAGCATTTCTGCACCCAGGAAGAAATTACGCTGAGCAGCGGGTCACAGGTCGCAAAGGCAAAATGCCCTTGCTTACAACAGCGACAAGATAAACGACACAGGATGGACACGACTTCATTGTCGTCCATAATTGCCCTTCATTCGCTTCCTTCCATTCGTTATTGTCATCATTATTATTTGCCGCCATAAAGGAGATAGCCCGCAACCACGTGCTATAATGCAGTAATTTCTAACAGGGTGCTAACAATGCCGTTTCCTCTTACTGGCTGCATTGTTGCCAAGAGGCGTCCTCACCTCACTTCTCTCGCGAAAGGAGGTCTCTGTATTGCGGCCACATTCGCGATTTCGACGTTATTAGGCCCTCGCACTGCTGACCCTCACGCAGAGATAAGCTAGTGATAAAGACATGCACAGCCCCTTTCGGCGCGTGCGCGCTTAGCAAAAAAACACTGTTGAAGCAAGAACACCAGGTGGCGAGGAAAGAGACAACGAACAAGCGGGCGAGGAGGTAGAGCAGGAACAGCGATTGAGGTGTACGTTGCGCAACGGTGGAGCAGTTTCGCGATGCCCGGAGTGCTGCAACGCGTGAAAAGTTAAGCAACACATTATGCAAAAAAGAAGTGAGGCGCGTAGACAGGACACAAGAGTAGAGAAGTGGAGAGAGAGTATAGAGTGGGGAGACAAGAGTAGAGAAGACTTCTCTACTCTTGTGTCCTGTCTACACGCCTCACTTCTTTTTTTCACAATGAATCCTTACCAACCAGCTCAGCTTTCTGTCGTTTTAAGCAACACCTACGCGCCCGAGTGCGTGATGGCTTCACGTCTCCGGGACTCCCGTATCTTTGAATCAAAGTGTCTAAAATATGATTCGTTGGAAAAAAATATCATTTTTATTATCGCCCGGCCATTTAGCAAATTTACTAATCTGAAAAAAAATATAACAATAGGGGAATAATTATTTATATATATATTTGTGCATTTATTCGCACAGCTATATCAGAGCACGCGCACAAGAAACGTAAACTCTGGTAGTCTCGCAGTAGCGGCGACGTTCCTGACTTGCAGCGCTGGCGTCAAGTAAAAACGATGAGGGGGCAAGAAATTTCACGAGTTTACAAGTATAGAGTAGGGCGTGCTTTTAGACAGATGAGAAGCAGCAGGCTTTGGGCTTCTCGATTTTTCTTTTATTGAAATGAATAGTAGAAGAGGTTGGCGCCTTTATGGTGGCACCGGCTACTCCTTGTCACTTGGCAAAGGAAACAAATATGCACGAAAAAGGGAGCATAATGTCCCAAAATATGGCACTCACTAGAACACCAGATGAATAAAAACGATACAGTCCTATTGCAACGATTTGTGCAAGAGTTCAGCACATATACGCATATATAAAGTCTAATATTTTGAATATCCAGAACGCAGAACACAAGTAGTAACACTGCAAGCACAGAACACAAGAAATTACACATAGCGTAAAAGTAACGACCACCACATAAATGAAATTTGACCGAGAGCAACATTTATATAACTCATTTAGCTTATTAGGATAAACTGAAATTTAATATTTCCCCAAAATGTTGGTGTCCTCCCAAGCCTTTTTCAAAGCAAGAAGTGCTGTTTTCTAAAGGCCCACTGTTGGCCATGGATCAAATATCTTTTTTATAGTGAGGGGTCTTCTCTCGCGAAGTAACAAATTAGCATGCAAAGCCCTTCGTGGTGAATCATATTTTGTGCAGTCGAGGAGGAGATGATTAATATCTTCATCTGGATGGCCACAAGAACACAAGAACACAAGAGCACTATAGAGGCACGTCTCATCCTGTATAAAAAGCGTCGCGTAAGTGCAGTACCACGCCACAGGCGGTGCACTAATGTTTCGAATTTTCAGTTTTGTCCCCGGCCTCGCTCGGGACACTGTTTCGTCTAATAAACGTTTCTCTCTCTCTCTCTCTCTAAGATTTGACGGAATTGATAGGTTTATACATGGGTCTATAAGGTATAACTCCGAGTTCTCAGATTGCTAATCAAACCCGGCACTTTTGCTGAGACGACAGGATATATCTCAAGAGCATACGCACTTCGTTACGCAGAAGAGGAATATTGATTGTCTCTGCGTTATTGTGCGTCATATTCGCAGCTGCCTCCACTGCAGTATTATCAGGAATATTGCAATGCCCAGGTATACACTGGAATGCAATTACGGGATCCATTGCACTCGCTTTTGTGTGTCCTTTGAGCGTCTCATACAATAGCAAAGTGTTCAAAGAATTCTTCTTATTGCTTTGTAGTAATGTGAGAGCGGCTTGCGAATCGCTAAAGATAGCCCATTTTTGCGAATGCTTTTCCGACGTTATAAAACGCAAATCACACAAGATTGCAAACAGTTCTGTCACGGTGGAAGATGCCTCTCGGGATAACTTGAATGTTTGCTCTAGCGCTAAATGCGGAATGACGAATGCTGAAACCGAGGAATTTTTATGACATGAACCGTCTGTATACACGTGTATGTACTAGGGACACAATGAGTAAATTTGTAATAGTGCCAGTTGCTGTGCGGCTACCATGAACATGTGAGTTAGGTATAATTCCCTCAACCAACAATTCTATTTTAGTACTTGTTAACAACCAAGGAGGGCAACTAACATCCACTTTCAATGCTTCCAATCTTGATAATACTCCTTTACGTTCTTGAACAACATCGCGTGAATTTCGCTTTTGTTTCGTGCGCTAAGCGCGAGGATTAATGGGTGCTTCTCGTGTTGAGTTAAGATGCGATAAATACGTCGCATGTTTCAACCTTTCGTATGACTGAAAAGGATGGGTGACGGGAACAGAAGGTTCGTGCGTTCTTTATGTCACAACACTCACAACTTGACTGTTAGTTTAGTTAAGATGAATTGAAATGTGCTCTTACGTTATGCCGTACAAAGACAACTGCAGGCCCAGACGGGGCGTTACGTATGTGTTGTTAAAGAACCTCGGTCCAGCAGGTAGAATGGCTCTTCTCGAGATATGTAATGATATCTAGTTAAGAGAGTCTCTTCCAGATTCATGGAAATCAGCTCGGGTAATTCCAGTTCTGAAACGAGGAAAGACTCCCCATTGTGTTGGCCCCTGCCGACCCGTCAGTCTCACGAGCTGTTTTTGCAAACTAATGGAGAAGATGGTGTGCAGTCGATTGCAATGGTGGTGTGAACGCACAAATGTGCCTTCCAACTGCATGACCGGTTTTTGACACAAAAGGTGTACAATGGATGCAGTATTAAACATTGTCAAATGCGTCGAGCATGAACGAATGTGTGTAAATATCACAATAGCAGTATTCTTAGACATTCAGAGTGCATTGTACACTGTAAGTCACCTGCACGACCTTGCTAGTATGTAAGAGCTTGGCCTACATGGCCGAACGCTCCGATGGATATCAAATTTCGTAAGCGAAAGAAAAATATTCATGGAAACAATTGAAGGAGAGAGTAATTATCACATCATCACGCGGGGCGTTTCGCAGGGCAGTGTTCTCAGTCCGGTTTTCTTCAACTCTGTCATCGCGGCCTTAGCACAAAAACTATACCGTCTGGCCTGCAGTATTCTCGGGACACAGATGACATCTGCATATGGGCCTCTGGTTCTCATATACAAGACATTCAAACAACGCTGCAAGAGGGTCTTGATATTATCGACACCTTTTTAAAAGAAAGAGGCATGAGTCTCTCATACTCAAAGACAGCCGCACTTCCGTTCACCAGACGACAGCTGAATAATTTACAACTTACGCTTGAAGGGCAAACCTTGATGTATTCGAAAGGGCATAATTTTCTTGGCGTTATTCTTGACCGCCAGCTAACATGGGCATCAAACATCCGCTCAAATGAAAGGCTACTCGGTTCCACTAATGCGCAAAACAGTAGTACGTGCACTAAGTGGCAATCTCGTCACACATGGTTTAGAGAATAAGATATACCTTAGAGAGACCTCGAGGCGGCGTTCAGACATGCGATCAATAACGCGGGCATGCAGGTGCAGATACACACTTGTTGCAATATTTGTAAGCGTGGTAGTTGGCGTTCCGTAAATAGTAAACTATAGAAGCGTGAAGGAAAAAAAAACACACGGACGGCAGGACGGACGGGGTAGCAATTGTCAGTGTCCGTCCTGTCTACCCTGTTTTTCCTTCGCGTTTGAACTTTACTCATTCACCTACATTGCAAAAAAATAATAATAAAAGAAATAATAAATTAATAATAATAATAAAAAGAGTCCTTATGCATGTTGAATTTCATATGAAGTACTTGGAACAAAAGATCCCGACCACTTTAGCAGCGGCGGTCGGGATGGCATGATTTCGCCTCCGTAGTTTTTGCCTCGGCCGAAAATCGCCCGTTGCCAGCTTCGCTGCTCGCTTTAGCGTAAGGACATTGCAGCATAGCTATTACAATCTTTATGAACATTGCGCAAACGTATCGTTGCACGCTAGCGTTTCCCAAGTATTACGATATCTTTTTTATAATTTTTTTACATTCTTTATATTTTGTGCACTCGTTTTTCTTCGAGGGCAGTTAAAAGCACGAAACTTGGTTTTTCTTCGTCCGTCAGTCCTTTGCGCTATGCCGCCGTCGCAATGCCGTATCGATGGCGTCGTGTAATCGTCTTCACGCCAGCTGCTCCTCTTGAGCTTCGCCCCTACTGTAAGGCGCATAAAATAAAATAATGAAACAAAAAAAACAGGAGAACGAGAAAGAAGGGAAGCTGGTACCCATTACCACCACTTTTATTCATATTCACGCCCCTCCGGCAATATGCGGTAGAGAACTGGACGTGCTAAACCATGTAATATCGCGAACCTTTGAAGTGATTTTTAAGGGGCACTAGGTTACACGGACTAAAACCTTCGCTGCAGCCCCGACCTCCACCAGGACTTCATCAAAGCGAGGCATTGCTTCCGTGTCGGCTCTGGGTGGGAATTGTCGTTATGAAGGCTTACAGTGCGCCAGTTGTATTAACCGTCAGTGCTCCAGTACGATGTCTGCGGCAGCGAAGGGAACATCGAGGCCTTATTGTGTCTCTGTGAGTTGTGGCACCCGCGCCTGCGATTCGGAGCCTAGAAGATCGCATTTCAAAATAGTAATTGCTCAGGAGAAGATGACAGGGTGACAGTGCCTGCTGCTGACTAAGTAAACGAGCTCAGAGCTGCAGGAATTGATGAAGTGTCCCGACATTGTGTTCCTATATTTGTAGATTTGGGCAGTACTATTTGCGATTTTGGTAATGTGGACTGTGATATATATATATATATATATATATATATATATATATATATATATATATATATATATATATCATAAACGACCGAAGAAAGGCAACCGAGGTGCTCGATTTTTTTTTTTTATTCATGGTCATATCAAGCCAACAGACAATCAAGCCTATATACGCGTATGAAGCAATACATAGTCGTAATTATATTCATTTATTTCCCTATTCATTTATTTACTTATTTATTTATTTATTTATTTATTTATTTATTTATTTATTTATTTACGAATACTGTCAATCTCGTTAGAGATTATAGCAGGGATGGTACATGAAATGTCTGTTTCATGTACCATGTCATTGATTCATAACCTTATACACCCCTATTTGAACAATACTTAAAAAATGGTTTTGGTTACACCATCTACATAGAAGAAAAAAAGGAAAAGCTATACATTTGTAACAAAGACATAGCATCAACACTCAATAAGTTTAATGTTTCTACGATGGGATTGAGGCTGCTTGTGAGGCAAGCACTTGATTTTCAATCATACTAATAAACCTGCCTAATGATGATTCGTTACTTATAGTGGGTTTCAATGAGTTCCAGTCCTGAATTGCTAGAGGAAAAAAGAGTATTTGAGGCAATAACTATTGAAAGAGTATTCGTTTAGTGTATGAGAGTGCTTATGACGAGGTGTTCACCCATTTGAGTAAGACATACTTCTTGAGGTCTCAGTTTTCATTACGTTGTATAAAAAGTGGAACATCACTTTTAGTAGCGTTCGTTTGGTTCGGTTTTGTACTGTTAGGTTTCCAGCGTTATTAAGTAGTTGTGTTGGTAAGTCTGTAAGTCTATACTTATTGAAAATTAACCTTAATACTTTGCTTTGCGGTGCCTCTGTTTTACTCATCTGTTTCTGGGTAAAAGGAAACCAGACAGGGCTAGAATATTCTCGTACAGATCAGACTAGCGTAGCATAAGCTATTGGGCATTTGGTGGTGCAAGTTTAAGACGTCTTTTGAGTTCGAACAGTCGCCTCAGGGCTGTGCCAGTGATGTTATCAATGTGAGTCTCCCATCTCTGGTCGCATGACATTGTTATTCCCGAATATTTTTCCCTATTTGCTTTAGTTAAGGGACAGTTGTAAATATTGTAAGAAAAGTTAGACCTGTACTTTTTGCGGCTTATTGCCACAGGAAGACACTAACATTGAGAGACATTCGCCAGTTTTTACAACACTTGTGTACAGCTTCTAGCGCACTATTAACGATTATGGGATGTGCAAGAGCATTAATTTTCTTGTAAATAATGCAAACATGATCAAAGAGCCTAATTTTTTATACTAGTGGAGAGGGACAAGTCATTCATTAATATTGTGAATGAGATTGGGGCTAGAACGCTTGCCTGTGGTACGACTGATGTGACTGATGTTATTCTAGAGGAAGCGTCGTGCACTTGTAGCTACTGTGAGCGGTTACTCAGGTAGTCCTTAATCCAGTGAACTATAAGACTATCTCCAAGTGTTATCTCTAATTTCTCATTAGCTTTTTTTTATGTGAAACGCGGTGGAATGCTTTAGAAACATCTACGAAACTAAGATAAATTTGTTTGTGGTTATCGATGGCCCCGGCTGCATGTACTAATTTTACAAGTTGAGTCATCGTTGGAAGGCCATTATACGTAAACCATACTGTGCAAGAGAGAAGATATGTTGCTCTTCCAAATATGTAGTTATGTGTTTTAATATTACGTGTTCCAGTAGTATACACGCAGAGCTAGTTAGTGATATTGGTCTGTATTTTGAGACCATGGCTTCGCTAACCTATTATTTTGGCGGTCTTCCACTCTCTGGGAACAGTGTAAGATTTAGTGATTTATTAAACATTAGTCATTTGTGTTTAACTATGCACTCCGCATACCGCTTAAGAAAGATGTTTCGAACGTTGTCAGGACCCTTGGCCTTCTTAGTATCAATGTTGAATAAAAGGTTAAGCACTCCTTGCTCGGTAACTGTTAGTGGATTCATTTGTGTACGGTCGGAAGGTTCCGTGGATGGTATATTTCCGTCATCTACTGTAAAAACTGATTGCAAGTAATTGTTAAAGGAGCTTCCAAGGACGTTGCGTCTTCAGAGAAATGCGTGTTCTCGTCATTTTACTTTGAATTCAGATAATTCCCAAATTTATTTGGAGCATTTTTCAAAAATATGGGAAAAATTTTTGCAATGCAACTGTATTTAGCTACCTTAATTTACACCTCATATTATTAACGGCTACTGCATGATCACTTCTAGCTGCCCTTCTTGGTTTCGTGTTTAGTTGTCTTAATCGTTTGACATTTCGCTTTGCATGTATGTCGTCACGCGATATCCAAGGATTTAGTGTTCTTATTTTATTTCTCTCGATCGGTATGTCGTTTTTTATGCATGACGTCACGATGTCTGTAAATCTACTCCACAGCATTTCGATATCAGTAGATAATTTATGTGAAATCGCTACGAAGGAATCATACTCGAAAGAAAGACATTAGATCATGCACGCGTCATCAGCATGGCTGAAATCAGGATAAAAAAGCAATGACTGCTGTTAAAATCACGCTTCATTCACAGTTACAGTGCAGAAGATCAACCGATGGTCCGAGATGCCCGGTATAATTTCCATTTTCGTGCTGTGATGTACGCATCCGTCAGAAAAATAAATGCGTGCGTGCGCGCGTGCGTGCGCGCGTGCGTGCGTGCGCGCGTGCGTGCGTGTGGGTGTGTGTGTATGTGTGTGTTATGGTGTTTTCATCTTGTAAATAACAACGAACCGGCTTGAATCCCTTCGCGAAGTCCGTGTCAACGAAACCGCTTTCTTATGAGTGTTGGCCAACTCATACGCGGCAACGGGCATGTTCAACTTCCCCTCGATGCAACTCGCCAGAGCAACAACAGTACATACATGGCACCCTGAGTGCTGCTGAAATGACCGTCGTTGTTATCAGTATTGTTTCGCAGGGGCAAAGAGCGCTTGCGGTGCCGCTAGCGAGCCGCATGGCGTGATAGCGTTTTACAAACCACGCACGTGGAATTGCATTCATTTCAGCCGCCCGGGCGAAGAAAAACTGCCGTTGTTAAAAGAATGTGATGGCGGCTAATAAAATTTTTCCTTCTAGAGCTTGTTCGCGTGCAGAACATTGCGTTTGTGCTGTCTGAATGTGTTCATTCTTTCACGGTATATTTTCGCATTTAATTTTTGCCTGTCGTGCGGTTAGGAGCAGCCGGCGCCACCTACCGGCGTCAGCCTCTGCTTTAACATCTCGTAATAAAGTAACGGGATGGCATTTCAAGCTAAATTCTGGTGAGTACGCGGTAAGGCTCGTTCCCAGCGTAATTGATTCGACTGGGTGATCAGATCTCGATTTCCTGGGGATTATAAGCCCAACTATAAGCCCAGTTATAGGCGTCACCATTTTTTATAAGCCTAAGTTACGTCTACTGCAGGATGAAGGCCTCTCCCTGCGATGTCCAACTGTCGAGCTTCGTCTGACTTCATCTTATGCCTGCATTTTCAAAACACATCTCGTCGCACCAACCAATCTTCGGCCGATCACGGCTGAGGTTCCCGTCCCTTGGCACTCCTTTTTGTGAACACCGAGCGGAAGTTCAGCGTACAGTAACTGCCGAGAGAATTCGCATTGCGTGTCTTTGTTTTTGTTTATGACCACTGGGAGATGCCGCTTTCCACGAAGTCTCAGTGCCCGGCTGTCGGAGAGATCAAACGAACGTGAAGCACTCTCCGAAGAAATGGTTCGGGTGTTTTCCAATGAAAAAGAAAAACAGTCTGCTGTAAATATAAGCTGCCTATGTTATTCTGTTGATGACTGCTTCATGGCCGCCGACCATTAGCAGGGGGAATGCTACGAGCGCAAGCTCCAGCTTCACTTGGCTCCTTGAGAACGGAAGTATAGAAAATAACATTTACTTCTAGACCCATGGGGAATCAAAACAACCCGGCGAGGCGGATTAGTCGGCCGTTACGGCTGTTCCGCTGCTGAGTATATAGGTTGGGGGTTCGACTCTAAGCGCGGAGGCCAGACGAAAGATACGATTAGGGGGTTTGACGTGCCAAACCTCTTTAGGGGAGGGGAGAGTTCTTTGTCCGTTTTGTTCACACCGGGTTCCTTAATGTTCGTACGAAGTTCGGCATGCACCTGCTTTGTTGCATTTCGCCTCCTTCAGAATGCGGCCGCCGTGGTGGAGCCGAGCCCGCTACCTCGTAGACTTATGCGGCAGGATGCCCTAGCCATCTTGCCGCATGTCTCTCCCTTCTCTCTCTTCCCCTTCTCCCTTCCCCCAGCGTAGGGTAGCCAACCAGACCCTTGACTGGTTAACATCCTTGCCTTCCTATATTACTCTCTCTCTCTCTCTCTCTCTCTCTCTCTCTCTCGCTTTATACGCTAGCCATTGAGCCGCAACGGTGCATGCAGCGTTCCTGTTCTTATGGCAGTGGCCCATATGTGGTGTTGAAATCCACGTCACAACGACGTGGCCTCTGAACAACGGACACAGATCCTGGAGGTTATGCCTTCGCGTGGCGTATGCGCCGGAAGTGACTGTAGAGCCGGAAACACGTCAAGGTCGCCATGTCTTAAACATCACTTATACAGTACTCACAGACCGGGCTTTATATGCATGCTAAAAAAAACGGCGTGTCAAAATTTTCCTTGAGAACTTCCGTGTGGCTCAGCCTCTTTGTTGCTTCCTCTAGTTAGGGGCTATCAATTGATAGATGAATTATTTACCATTTCGCAGAATCGAAGTCTTCAAGAAAGGAAGCCACTGTTGAAATCAGAGAATCTTAGGGCAAAATTAGTTAAGAAGAAAGGTTAAGGAACGTCGACGAAAATAAATTGGCAACCAAATCCCACAAATATCTGTACCTCATAAGTGTGGACACAGAATGGAGAAAGAGGTCAAGAATGTTGGCAACCAAGTACAGGGTAGTTGAAAATATAAGTAGACAACCAGGAGCCATGAAAAATAAAGTGAGAGAAACAGACACAGTATTTTGGATGCAAAGAATGGAAACAAAAAGACCACGGAGATTTACAAGAGTGGCATGGAAAGAGAAAACGTAGAGACTTACTAGAGTGGCAAGAAAGAAATTAGAATGAAGAATCTGTATCCTAACAGAAAGGGCAGTGGCTTGCTATTTGAGGCTCTAACTGGCTGTCTAAGGACAAAATCATAGTGGAATAAATATTTGCAGCAAGATGAGGTATGTGTTTGCTGCAGCAAATGTCCGGGGACCATTCAGTACATCCTAATGTAATGCAAAAGTATTCACCCAGTGAGACAAGTAGGTAACGAACACCTTGCAGAAGCGCTTGGATTCCATCCGCTGGGAAAGTGAGTGGAAACATCAGACAGTCAGCAGTCGACATAAGCTACAGACCTTCAGAGTCATCGCGATCATGATCATCATCATCATCAGCAGCAGCAGCAGCCTATATTAATGTACACTGCAGGACGAAGGTCCCTCCCATCGATCTCCAAATACTTGCGATAGCTAATTCCAGCTCGCACCTGCGAATTTCCTAATTTCTTCACCCAGCCTTATCTTCCGCATTCCTCGAATGCGCTTCCCTCCCTTTGGCACCCATTCTTTAACTCTGATGGCCCACCGGTTGTCTACCCTACGCATTACATGGCATGCCTAGCTCCGTTTTATTTGTCTTCATGTCAACTCGAATATCGGCTATCCCCGTTTTCTCTCTGATTCACACCACTCTCTTTCTGTCTCTTAACGTTATGCTTAGCATTCTTCGTTCCATCGCCCACCGGTTGTCTACCCTACGCATTACATGGCATGCCTAGCTCCGTTTTATTTGTCTTCATGTCAACTACAATATCGGCTTTCCCCATTTTCTCTCTGATCCACACCGCCCTCATTCTGTCTCTTAACGTTATGACTAGCATGCTTCGTTCCATCGCTCTCTGCGTGGTCCTTAACTTGTTCTCAAGCTTATTCGTTTGCGTCCACGTTCCTGCCCCATATGTTAGCACCGGTAGAGTGACTGCACACTTTTCCTTTCATCACGACAGCAGTAAGCTCCCAATGACGATTTGATAATGCCTACCGTATGAAATCTAACCTATGTTTATGCTTCTGTAAATTTCCTTCTCCTGATCAGGGTCCTCTCTGAGTAAAAGACCTAGATAAATGTTCTCCTTTACAGACTCTAGAGGTTCACTGGCGATACTGAATTCCTGTTCCTTTGCCAGGCCATTGAAGTTTACTTATACCTATAAAATAACAAGACATTGAGGCATTACAATGACA
The DNA here is from genome assembly GCF_038994185.2 of Dermacentor albipictus. Classification (NCBI taxonomy): domain Eukaryota; kingdom Metazoa; phylum Arthropoda; class Arachnida; order Ixodida; family Ixodidae; genus Dermacentor; species Dermacentor albipictus. The sequence continues at coordinate 75,604,036 of NC_091828.1, forward strand.
ACCAAGTTTACGCAAGATCATTGAGCACACCAACCATAACACAAGCAAAGGGAAGTACGAAAAAAAAGAAAGGTATACCGAAGACCTAAGCGCGATTACTGGCAAAAGTCTCGTTTAATGGGCTGGATGTGCTGCACAAGTGCGTCGTACGTGTCCTCAAACAGGCATCAATCACGCTGACCGTCGCCCACTGTCAAAGAGTATGGGAACACTGTGGCCTCGATCGTTCGCAGTATTTCATGCCTCACCCTCAACGGCATTAAAGTTTGATGGCTGTTACTGGGGTGTTTCGGATACCATAAGTGCATTTTGTATTCTTGTCTGCCCGTGTTTGCAGGATTAGGCGGTCGTTCGTTATGATCTGCCTTTGCTGTTTCTCAATCACATATTATACAGGGTGCTTTATTTTAGCTGCACCGAATTTTCAAATTTATAAAAATATCAATCACGGTAACGTTAAGTTAACCACTCGAGTGTACGGATTGGCAGCCTTTAGATACGGAGCAATTTTTGCAATTGCGTGCGTACTTAGCGAAGTTACGGTACTTAACTTTCTCATTATCAAGTATATGTGGCTACAGCAAATGAGTATTTTGGGGGCTCGTCCTCGAGACTGCCTCTCCCAACGATCAAATTTTGAATAGCGGTGTCCATGTGGGAGCTACACGAACAATTAGTTCCCCTTGGTGGGCTCCTGTAAACCGAAACCGGCTGGCCAAAGAGCGCCCGTCTCCTCGATGTTGCCGCCCTCCCGCCTTTCGTCACGTCTCCGAGGTCACCGCCGGTCCGGGTGCGTGACCAGTGTGCGTTATCTCCTTGCTGTCTGCGGCGTTGGCCTAGCGCTTCAATGCCGGCGGGCCGCCACATTTACTTCGTCATTCTGTTGGCCGCCACGTTGCGGCTGCAGAGTCAACCCCGCAGAAAAGATGTTCCACATCCGCCGCCAGAGTTTGTGAGTGGTGGTGCTGGCTAACACTCCTGGAGTTAGTTCTAGTAGTAACACATGAATACCCCATAAAGTAGATGGGAGAACGGAGCCGGGGTAGCTCAATTGGTAGAGGTTCGCACACGTAGTGCGAAGACGTTTCCCCACCTGCGGCAAGTTGTTTTATCATCCACTTTCATTTCCAATAGTTTATAATTTCTTTTATTGAAACAGTAAGTACAAGTAATTTCTTTGTGTACAAGTAATTTCTCCCGTGACAACAAATTGGCTACAAAAATTTCTAGGAACGAAAACCACACCTTCATCAACTACATTCTGTATCGCAGTTATATTTTGCTCTTTTCTCTGTATTGAAAGTATTCGCATTGTGGGGTGCATAGGAAACGTAAATTTACGCATTCTACTGTATGGTGCGTTCTCAGTAGAACGACAAGTGGGCGTCGGGTTACAGACCGATCGGCGAATATTTGTGTTGGTTTGTATATTGTTAGTCACGCTTGGCCTCCGAGCACAGGAATTTCCACGTGAAGGCGTGCAGATTGTTTCGCTCCTCTTGAGCGGGGTTGGATGTCTAAATTCAGTCATAGTATCATAATTTACGTAATGCACAACCAAGCGTCCATTTTTTTTCTTCTTTTTTTGGAGTAGGTTCCGAAGTGCTTGGCGGACTTATATGGAAACGCCTTCTGTGCAGCGCTGCTTTCTTGTCGACCAAACTGTCTCATTTACATGCGTGCACAATAATGCACTATACATGCTTGCGATAATCTCCTGTTTGCGCTCTTTGCGCGTAGGTCTCGGAAACGTGTATTCGCAGTGTACCTTGTCAAAAACTATCGGCTACGCAAAGTGACGCGCACAGAACTCGACAAAACACTCTCCGCCATAGGAACATCCTCGCTCCATTCGTCGGACGTGTGTTGTCTCGAACGTGGTGCGAAGAGGGTACATTTTTCGTTCCCTTTGTCAAACCCCTGGACGGGAATCTCAGAACAAAACACTTCGTCACTCTTCTCATTCACCATAAGACTAGCCTAACCACTTCAAACATCGTATGCCTGACCAGCAGTCACCCTTAAATTCACCAAGGCATAGCGAAACCGATGTTGCTCTAGCGCAACTCTCAGGCGATGGATACGCAACAGCATATCGCGAGAACTGCATAGCGTGACCGGCGCTCAAGGAGGTGCCATATAAAAGCGATCGATTTAGGTTTGGAACGCTTGTCAAACAACCCAGCAAAGCGCAGCACCTTTTTCCAGTTAGGCAGTGCGCGGCTTCGTTCTTGTTGCCAGCTGCGTAGGAACGCTCGGTCCGCCGGTTCAAGCTGGTGCTTTCGTATCCAATTTCGACGGCACGTGGGACTCTGTAACTGCGCTAGCAGCCTCGAGCAAGGGAGGAGGGCAAAAGCACTTGGGAAAGCCTGTTGTAGATAGGGTGGCGAGCAAAGGCAGAGAGCAAGGTGTTGTGCCACGCGACCTGAAGGCGAAGGGATTCGCTGCAGCTTTAAGGGACCAGAGAAAAAAGCACAAAGCATCGGCCGGTGCCACAGCCGGCCCTCTTGTATATGTCACTGCGTGGTACCGCTCAAAATGCACCGTATTCGTCCGTGTCAGTTACACGTGTATCATTCGTTCAGCCCGCGCAGTTCCGGCAGCGCACCTCTCAGCTTCCACTCGCATGACAAGTCGTTATGAAACAAAGCATTATGCGGTTGCATTTTGCAATGATCCTATCTTTGTACTCTGTTCGTTTGTACGATGCGCCGCGCAAAGTGGCCGACCTTGGTGATAACGGCGACGCAGAGTGGTGCTGCAAGTGTTGAAGGACAGAGACAAGGCGAAGTAGATGAAATCGCCCCAATACCTGGCCCTCACTATGCATATTTCGTAACATTTTCTGTTTATCATTTAATTTTTTTTTACCTTTTCGTTTTTCATTTCTTCGCGTCCTTCATTGCCACGCGCCGAACCGCGGTCCTACTGCACCAGTATTGGCCACTCTGCACGATCGGTGATGTGGAAAGAATAGAAGGATAAGGATCGTTCAATAGTGCGGCAAAGAGACGTTACGAATATAGCGACAATTTCGAAGTAGAAAATTCTCGAAGAATATGACCGGTGGGTTACGTGTATTGCAGCAAGTGTGAGTGAGTCAGGGAAAGAACTTTATAGACAAATCGGATGAAAAGTAATCGCAGAATTGTTATAAATCGTAAACGAATAAATGTTTAAAAGGGAATGGATAGTTTCGCGAGAAAGCTAGGCGAAGCATACAAAGCTATAGGTTGCTTCATTGTTGCGCTGAAGTCGTCTGGGCACGCTGGCCCGATGAGGAGCGCCGCCAGCGGCGTTGCAGGCGTGCCACCTCGATGTTCCTTGAGACGAGACCGAGGGAAAAGCGTCGGCGCTTGTCAGCGTGCAAAGGAAAGATCGCGCGAGTTTAGCTTGACGTCAACTGTCCGGTGCGCTCGGACCAACGCGTGCACCAGGTTGCGGTGCGCACACAACTCCTCAGCAGGAGCGGTATCATGTGTGTTCGCACAAAGCTCACGCCGGCAGTGGAAGCCCTGCCCTGGCTCCGGCAGAGCCGATTGAGCGCTGCGCGTTACCCGAATGCGCTTCAGTTGGCTGCGTCGCTTTTGCAGCCACACCCGCTGCGCGTCCTCTGGAGGCTCGCTAAACCTAGCGCGCGGGCCGCGCATGCGCCGTCGATAGCAGGACAGCACGACGGCGCAGACGACGACGACGGCACGAATGTGCCTCGGGCGTCGGTATAATTCCTATCGCAGTAAGATGCGACCACTGGGTGACATGATTGAGCCTTCGTCGGCTTACGCACTAGCACCGGTTTCGGCCAGCCTTATTATCAGTAGAGCGAGAAACCTGCAGCGGCGGGCGGAGACAGAACGGGGCGCTGGGCACTGCTTGGGACGCGAGAATAACACGCTTTGTATATATACACACGCGGCTCTTGTTAGTATGTTTTGGTTTTCTTCTTCGGGTATTCCCTTTGGTCGTCGTTTCGCGGCACCCTGACTGGCCTGTAGACACGTGTTCGGCCCCTGGCAGGTTTATCTTTAGAGCGGTCTCGCGCCGAGTTGTTGACACGCGCTGCCGACCAGCACGAGTCCACTGAGCCGTCCGATGCTTTTCTCGGACGCCCGCCGGACCTGCTGATCTATTTCTCTTCCCTCCACGCATCTCTCTCTCTCTCCTTTCTCTGGCCTCTCTCCTTGCTCCGCCCGCGCCAATGCGGCGATTACCGGCTACTATACACCATTGCACACGACGGACTTCGCGTGCGCGGTTAGCATTGCGACAACCCGTATACCACTGGATACACGAAACGGCTCGTCCCAGATTTTGTACCGACACCGGCACCTGTCGAAGGCGCATCGTAAACTAACGTGAAGCAACCAACCAGCTACGAAACAAAAAAATGACGGAAGCAATAAGTCATACGTACAGCAACATTGCATCATTGTTAGACAAAAGATTACTCGATGAACAATGGGAACACTGCGGATTACAAAAGTTGAGGCGAAATCGCAGATGGCAGGCTCGAAATAATGCAAAGGCACACACCCACGCAGAATGGCTGTCGCAAGGTTGTAATTTTTGCCTAGCATTTTGTCCCAGGTGACGTTATACGAGAACTCAATGGAGTGTTTGGCATTACTGGTCATTACTTGAACAGCTGGAAAGGTTGAAGGACCAGCTGGCCGAGCTGTATACATCTCACTCAAAAGGCTCTGGCTGTCCTTTAAATATCTAATGTAAGCCCCTTTCCACATACGAGGTAGGATAGTGCGATACATTCTTACGATAATGATTCGGGCGTCTTAGTGCACTTTATGTTTAGCGCTTTAACACCCATTATGTCTCAATGATGAGAGAGAGAAAGACAGCGCAATGGGAGCAAAGACAAGAAGGTCAACCAATTAACGTCCGATTTATTACCACACACAAGGCGAGATAGAGTGTGAAGGGGAAAAGAGGGAGGGAATTACCAGTGAATAGGGACGCCCTGCAGGACGCGAACGTCAGTTCAGGATGATAGTGAATAGCTGCACTACCGCGCATATATCTTTATGCGCGAGGGGTGCATGCCGCCAAGATATATATATATATACAGTAAAAGCTCGTTAATTCGAACCGCAAGGGGAAGTCGCTTCAGTTCGAATTAACGAAAGTTCGAACTAACGAAAGTGAAGGAGAGCAACAGTACACTGCGATTTGGAAGCAGTAGGGCATGTCAAAAATTTGGCAAGTCAGTGATGGCGTGTGCCGCGGGCACACGCCATCTTCAAATCAAAGCTCTGGGTCCGACTGTGCCACATCACCGATGTCCACCGAAACGATACGTTAGCCGAGGCTTAACACCATCACAATGAATCGCGACGGCCGATACCTCCTAAGCTGAAAACACAGGTGCACAACCGATGAAGACTGCCGAGACAAAGACGCCGAACATGTGAAGGTGGCGAAGGTCCCGATTCGTTGGCTCTTGATTGCAAGCGCAGCTGCGACGTACTTGATTCGCTGTGTTTTGGCGCTTGGTGTGCCATCTCCGCACAACATTAGCAGCTGTACAAGATTTGCAAAGCCTCCGAGATTCGCAACGGGCAAGAAGTCTCGGAGGTTACGTAGAACGGAGAGGCGGCAGCCGCCGCTGCCTTCTGGCTGACCCCGCGTCGGTTAGATTTTTTTCCGATTTTGCCTTCTCTCGCCGTTCTCTCCGTTTTGGAGGCAATACAGCCTTGTGTGTAGGCAGTAGGCGCGTTTCTCTGGCCGTGTGCCAGGCGATCGTAGTTCGAATTATCCGTGAGGGAACCTTCTCGCGTTCGAATTAACGGACTTTTTTATACATAGACTTCTCTGGAGCTTGGCCGGACCAAATCGTACAGTTCGAATTATCCATAAATTCGAATTATTGAAGTTCGAATTAACGAGCTTTCACTGTATATATATATATATATATATATATATATATATATATATATATATATATATATATATATATATATATATATGTGTGTGTGTGTGTGTGTGTGTGTGTGTGTGTAAGGAAGGCAGGGATGTTAACCAGTCGAGAGTCTACGCTGGGGAAGAAGGGTAAGAGAGAGGAGGAAAGAGATATGGTATAGAGACGTGCACAGACAGTCATAGAGTCAAAGCCCCTCGTGCAAACCAGACATTGTCAGAGCGCATAAATATAGAATATAGAATAGAATTTGTTTACAGGAAATACAGAGAGGTCGACCTCAGCTAGTGCGCTCGAGTCTGCTACTCTGCATTGGCGAAGAGGGAAGGGGAGTGAAAGTACTGGGATGGGTGATGATGATAAGAGAAGTGGTGAGTGCTTATGTATATGAGACAGTTGCCTTGCTAGAGCCGCTCGTCGAGCTTGGTGTCCTGCAGAAATTTCAAGAACACTTTAGTTGCACGCACTGAAGTTTCAGTGCCAGGTGTTGCGTACTCCAGGGTAGCGTACCGTACTGCTGCTGAACAAGGGAAGGAGAAGTCAACCCTCATTTCGACGAATCCTGGTAGAAGGCCCTCTGTGCGCAAGGTGCCTGACGTTAACCCTCGCAGGAGAAGTCAACCCTCATTTCGACGAATTCTGGTAGAAGGTCGGGCGAAATTCCTGTCGCCACGTGGTGTCAGACGCCAACCCTAACACAGGCCATGGGCCGAGGATAGCTTCCTCCGACAGTGGTTGCCTGCCAACGCTGGCTAGGAAACTTTCCAACGTCCTTTGCCCCAGCATGTATGCTGGGTGATCGCACAGCATGTGTTCCAGTGTTTCAGACATCTAGAAGCGTTCGCAATCAGGGCTGTTCAACTGGCCGATGAAAAGCACAAAATTGCCTTCTCTGCCTTGTGAGCCGATGATCGGTGGGGATCGTGCTCTAGTACTGCCTGTTCACTGAGAGGACGATAATCTAATTTCCTCAATGTGTTGTACAAAGATTTTCTTTGTGCTGGAAACTGAGGACAGTGGCAAAGATTCCAAGATGTCAGACTCAGCCTGTGTTTCGGTGTGCAGCCTGTCTAACACGGTCTGTAACAAAGGGGCGCACTGTGACGTCCCGTGTAGGGCAGGTGCACATCAGGTGTTCAGTGTTTTCTTTTCTTTTTCTTTTTTTCTTTTTGGCATCCACAAGTGTCGCATTTCGTACTCAGCGATACGGAGAGAATAAGCGTTCGTGAACATCACTCCTGGCCGTAGAGAATACGGAAATGTTGCGTTGCAGCGGGGAGGGCTACTTGGTATTTAAGTTGGCAGGTAGCTGGCACCGCATATTCGGTGCGGCTGGTTAGTTGAAGCTCTAACTTGAAAGTGCTATTCGTTTTGCTCTGAGATTTAAACATAGGTAGATAAGGTAAAGGTGCGCTGCAGCTTTCACAGGTGCGTGTGCTTTAATGTCATGTGCAACGTCAACTACAGGCTCGTGGTCAGTGCACAGGTAAATGCTGCAGAGACTGCAGCTTCGTACATACGCACAGGTATAGTCGGTTGTTTGAAAAAAGGCACACCCAGTACAAACTATAGTGTGAACTTTCATCAACCTGCAATCTCACACAAACTCCCCGAAATCTCGTTTTTATTTTTTGGGATGATGAAATGAGAAAGTATACTGCTTAGAAGCCAGCAATAGTAGCGTTGCATCGCGCGGTTGCCCCCTCATAAAAAAAAGCGATAAACTAAGAAAATTAGAAACAAAAAGCAAAGTCTCCCATACTCGAAGCCAATGGGGACGTAGCAAGGAAACGCAAAGCTTTACAACGTCGTGGGAAGGATGCGGGAGCTCCCTGCTGGGCGACTGTCGTAACGGAAACTTCCTTCCCTCGCAGTTGCTGCAACGCACTGACAAAACGCGGGAGCGAGCCGACGGGTCGTGATCACGTGCCCACAACAAGTCGCCGCCTTTGTTCTTTTCGTCTCCTTTATTTTCACCTTCGTTTGTTGACCCTCGCCTGTGGGACCTGGCACCCGCGCGCGATCGGTGGCGCATGCGCACACGCTGCGCCGAACGCCGCGTGTCGGTTCTCGTCACCCACGGTTGACGTCACAGTGCTGTCTTCGACCGCGCGGCAGCCTGCGTGGCGTTGTTTTCGAGACAGAAAAAAACGTCCTCGTCGCTGCCATGCGTCACGGGAGGATGAAGAAGTGTGTCTGTAGGGGAAGCACCCGCCGAGAGCCTCGCTGCGGACCCACGCGCTCCGAGTCAAGGGGGGGCCGTGTTTATGTAAGTTTGCGCGGCGGGGAACACGCTATACCCGGCGGATATTTTCGGTTGTTCGTTTACGTTGCGCGCGACCCTCTTTGTATTCTTGCGCGTCCTCGCGCGCGTGTCTGCCGCTCGGTTTCTGTATCGACGCTTATTCCTGCGCCTCCAGGAAGCTTTCCGTCACTGCCCACTGAAGCAGCGGCCCGTTGTGTCGGCGGTCTGTTCGGATGACGCACGGGGTTCGGACGGAGCGTGCGCGAAGTCTTGGCAGCTGTGTACTCGTCCTGTTGCGACAGCGCTCAACAAAGGCGGCATATTGCATAAGGCGTTCGGTTCTGCTCGTTGAAAGCGGGCCGCAGCGCAGTTAGAGGCGCCTTCCAGTTGCGCGTCCCTCGTACCGAAATCGTGCTCCGGGGTCAAAGAACGCGCCTGCACCCGTTTCAGCGATCCGTGTCCGGCAGTGCCGAGATTGCCATCTTTGAAAGTAATCGTCCCGCGCGAGGTAGCAACCCGGAAATTCACACTTTGTTAACATTCCTGCCTTCTTCCCCTCTCTCTCTCTCTCTTTCTATGTCTCTCTGTGTCCAGTTGAAAGAGGGCACAGCACGTAAGCATTTGTATTCGGAGGTTTGCAGCGCAGGCGAAATACTCAACTACTTAAGAACGAGTAAACGAAGCGCCACGTGCAACTATACCAACGTTGCCTTATTGTCACAGCACACATTTATGCATTCCACCATTCCTATTCCTACGTCCCGCCAATCGCAAACATTTAATCCAGTCTTACTTCTATACAGTGTGACTGAAGCTATTACAAAATGTCACGAGAAGTAAAAATAATAAGAGCGCAGTTGATACGATAGATGAAATCTCCCTCCTTTGCACACATGAACTATATACTGCACCCTGCGTCACTATAAATATAGTTTTTCACGTAAGGTCTCCACGGGAAAGTACTAAGCGATAATCAAAGATTGTACAACATTCGTTCGTTTCGCAGTTCCATAAGCAATACGGTGTTCTGTTTGTTCTTTTTTTATTGATTGATTGATTCTGCGGTCTTTTCAAGACCTTAGCAGAGTCCTGCGATACCTTACAAGACCTTATAACCCGCATATTGATGACCTTAGACCCTGCAGATTGATGAAAGACGCTTAACAGCGCTCCAAGAAACCTCACGGCAACAGACGTACAGCTTGTCGCTTCTAACTGCATGTAGTACGTACTTTCTGTTTCCTCTTTCTAAAATGCACACAGCTCGCCATATCCTGTTCGCTCTTTAGCGGCCGTCCCTTGAAGCCTCGACGTGACGTCACTTGGGGATCACTGCGTCGCCCCATCCTATATCTCGATAACCGGCGCCACAGGTGCTTTAGTATTCACCTCAATGCGCCGGCCAACGTTTGCCTGTTACTCCCCGTACGTACGCATAAAGTTAAGCTCGACCAAGTGGTGTGGGTTAACGCCTGTTACCGGGGACGGGAAACGTGACCGAGGGCACGGACGTCCTTGGCAAAAATGTGATGCTCCAAAGGACAAACGGTCTCGTCTCATTTGGTTTTTTTTCTTACGTCCTTCCGCGAGCTGTGCACACGCTCCGGGATGATAATTGTGCGCCCCGTGCACGTTGTATTTACCTGTCGGGTCGCTCCGTGAGGACGTTCGTTAATAAAGCGCGCCTTCGGGAGTGCGCTCAAAAGCCCTTTGTATTTTCGCTCTTAATGGGCAGTGGAGCGGCGCCAGCTAGTCAAATATGCAGCGTCACGCCAGCGAACTATGAGCCCATGCGCGTTCGAAAAACAAAAGAGAAACTGTCTGTCCTATTCCGACAGCTTCCTTTCGTAGTTTCTACCAGTCAAGTGGGCCTTATCCTTTTTCTTCGTGCCCTTGCCATGCGGGTGCTTCCTTGCTTCGCTCCGTTGCAACTTTCTTTTATCGTAGGTGGACGCCGTTGTTCGTGCTTGGCAGAGAAGGCAGTCCGCCGAGGGCGCGGCGTAACGGCTCGGATAAGCGAAAGATTTTAAGCGCAGCTTTTATTCGACGCTTTTGTCGCTGAGGGTGCGACTTCCGCGACGTGCTGACAGAATTAAATCGAGTGTTTAAAGGACGAGATGGACGGCGCCGCTCACTTTGTCTCGTCGCTGTTCGCGCCGCTGCAAAGATTGCGTAACTGAAATTGGATGTGGCCGCGTTTCAAACTGGTTGCAGCTTTGACTTTCAAGTTGAATCTGCGCTCTTCTTTTAGTTTGTTTTATTTCTGAATTTGTAACGATGTTAAAAAGCAAAGTATAACTATGCGTATTGCACGGCTAAGCAGCGGCCAAACGGTGCTCAATAAATAGCTTTGCAGACCGCGGTTTGCTCTAAGTTGTCTCGGGTGCTCCATATCTTTTTTGTCATTCTTTTCAATTTTATTTTAATGCGAAACGTTATATAGGAATCTCTCAGCATGGTCAGGCAAGCTCATCTTCAAATTTTGGGTTTACCTTAAAAAATGAATTTACCGCCCACAAATCCGGTAAAATGACGCTACAATCGTAGGCTAGACCCAATAATGCCCTATATAATAATAAAGTCACAAGTATATATGCACTACTTACTGAAATTTAGAATAAAGGCTACCCGGCGTGGTTGCTCAGTGGCTATGGTGTTAGGCTGCTGAGCACGAGGTCGCGGGATCGAATGCCGGCCACGGCGGCCGCATTTCGATGGGGGCGGAATGCGAAAACACCCGTGTACTTAAATTTAGGTGCACGTTAAAGAACCCCAGCTGGTCAAAATTTCAGGAGTCCCCCACTACGGCGTGCCTCATAATCAGAAAGTGGTTTTGGCACGTAAAACCCCATATATTATATTATTATTAGAATAAAGGCTGGATTTCTCGATTTTGTGACGAGTGTGAAGTGATAAGCTAACGTAGGAGTCTCAAACAAGCGAATCTCTATTATCGACGTAATAAGGCTTCATTTAAGGGGAGTCACCTGAGCGTACAATTATTTCCGAGTCCTGGGTCCTCTCGGCACCAAGGCCACATCGCCCGCAACGATGTCCGTAGCTCGGCCTCCTTCAGGCACTAGAGGTGCAGCTACCCAACGAGGTTGCAAACCTCCTTGCTGCCGCTACTGCGAAACTGGCGCGAACCTGTCGCGCGTGCGCGCCCTCATTGGTACAGTGATTAGACACCGGGCGCCGCTTGGCACTCTTCACAGCTGCTCCAGGTGGTGGTGGTGGTGGTGGTGGTGGTGGTGATGTTGAAGCAGGCGGGGTTAGCCTGGCATACATAGCCGACAATTGTTCCGCCTGATCCTCCTTCGAGTTGAGATCAGGGGTGTGTCACCAGGGTGTCGATGAGCCCCGTGTCTCGCAGGAAGGCTATCAGCAGTCGTTGCGCTCTCTTCCTGAATGCCGCGGGCCCTCCGGGGAAAACAACGTCCTCAAAGGTCCTGTGCGTGAGACCGCTTTTTTGTAGGTTGTCGACCATCGCTTTTCTTTCTGTGTCAAACTGCGGGCGTAGCCAAATGAAATGTTCGGTGTCGCCAATGTCACCGCAGAAAACGCAGAGTCGGGAAGCGCGAAGCCCAGTCTTGAATAACCAAGCTGGGGTGTACGCGGAGTCGGTCCTGATGCCGTGTAAAAACGTCGCTTGTTCACGTGTAATCCTGCTCTAGCGAGGACTGCAAGCATGCGTCAACATAGTGGCTCTATATCGGTGATACCATTAGACCCTTCCATATATTGTTCGGTGATTTAGACAAGGAGCTACTGTCTAATGCTTCGCGCCGCGATAATTCTGCTTAAAGGAGTTTTTCCCGTAATTTATTCCTTTTGGAAAGTTTGATAGAGATAGCAAATATATACGCGCACTCCAGACGCATTTTTGCCTTCGCCGTGAGAAAAAGAGAGAGAGAGAGAAATAGGAGACAGAAAAGGCATGGAGGTTAACCAGACGCACGTCCTGTTTGCTACCTTGCACTGGGGGAAGCGGTACCGGGATGAAGGGAGAGAGAGAGGAGAGAGAGCACAGTTCCGCGCACAGTCGAAGGTCAGCGCCGAGTCTACACACGGTTCCCCAGACCTGTCGACTTGAGGTATTTCAACAGCGATTTCGTGGCTTTCCGTGCCATCGTCCAAGGGTGATAACACCGTCGCCGCGCGCGTCATATGCTGAATGTGCGAGTGAAAGCATGCCAGCGAAGCCGACAATCGCGGCTCCATCTGGCGAGGGCGAAGGAGAGAGCGGAGATCAAACGCGCTGTATTCCGTCAAGCGAAAGGCCGTGCGGGATGGTAGTAATAATAATAATATTTGGGGTTTTACGTGCCAAAACCACTTTCTGATTATGAGGCACGCCGTAGTGGAGGACTCCGGAAATTTCGACCACCTGGGGTTCTTTAACGTGCACCTAAATCTAAGCACACGGGTGTTTTCGCATTTCGCCCCCATCGAAATGCGGCCGCCGTGGACGGGATTCGATCCCGCGACCTCGTGCTCAGCAGCCCAACACCATAGCCGCTGAGTGGGGGGTGGTAGGGAGGGAGGGGTGGCGGCATTGTGCGTATTTTGCGACCGGACGCAAAGAGAACTGACGATAGCGGCTCAGTCTGGCGTGCCATATATAGAGGAAAGAGGGGAGGCAGCACGGGAGGGAGGGTCCGGGCCCGTGGAGTGTGCACGTGTTCATGTTTGCTTGTGCGCGCTGAGACCCTGCTTGTTAATTCAGTTAGTAGGCGAATGTTTCCAAGTTTACACGGCCGATAACTCTTACTTCATATAGCTGTGTGCTAATTTGCTGTTGAAATTGATACTTCGCCTTTCGGATGAAACTGCGACTTTTTCCTATCACTGGGGTGGAAGCAAACTGCAGGCGCTGCTACTTATCCTCTCTAGTTCTCTCTCTCTCTTTCTCTCTACTATATTTCTGACACAGCAGATGACGGTTAATTTTGCTCGCGATATATCTAGCTTTCATAGCTATATACTGCCGTATAATCTTTGTGGGTATATATAGGAAACTGGATGTGAAAAATGCATCTTGCCTCCAGCATACAGTTCATTCAATCCTGTGACATCGAAAGCCAGGTGGGTGTCCTTACCCCCTTCCAAGCGCACCAGCCTCATCTAGTCTGTCATGAGAATATTATAGAGCTTCAAAGTACGGGAGGCACGCGACTTCTGTTCCATCTCAATGTATTATACTCTCGGCTTCGCACCTCCCAATCCCGCCACCTGCACTTCTGCGTAATCATCAAGGCCTGCACACGCCTCTGCTTTATATTGTGGGGGAAAAAAATATGAGAACAACGTGTCCTACTCTTTCTTATCTGCGGTAACTAGTTCGTAGCGCGACCATATCGCATTTACGTGCCCCTAACCAAGTGGGTCGGGCAGTGTCAGGAGGACACGCGCAACTGCCTTATACTCGGTGCGACGCGGTGATTTCTCACCCCGATAGGTTCAGCGTTTGCGGTACGGGAGTTCAAGAGGCGAAGCTTGATCCCACAGTCCGCGTTGATTATACCTTCTGTACGTGCAAACACTCCCGTGTACTGCAGAGCTCCGTCGCGCCGCTGTAAGGATAACGCACAACAATTAAAAGAGTAAAATAACGAAAGAGGGCGCCCATAAGAGTGACGTCATGCCCTCTCTGCGTCACATTGCGCCTAATGGGTAGGGCTTCTATGCGGCTCAGAGGAAGGAATGTGGCGCGTATCTCTGCCGTTTCGCGTTGAGAATGCAGATCTTCTCTATACGGAAGCGACCGCCTCAGGCGGCCGTACACTGGCGATGATAACAGAAAACACACATACAAGGCGAATCCTTCGAAATGGGAAAGCATCCAATATGCTAATTCCGAGCCGCAACAACGTGCGCGCCTGCGTTGCCAGGTTTTCATCCAAGGCGCAGTCGGCGCGGGTGAAAGTCGGTCTCGCGTATCGGGCTCCTTATCTCGCGAATGATCACGAGTGCGTGATAAAAATGAAGCAGTGCCTTAGCCTCCGCTTTAACGGCGACACATTTCCTCGTTCGAACGCCAACCCGTTGGCCTGCACAGCTGCCTGCGACGAGCTTCGTTCGTAGAACTGCAGCCAGACGAAAAGAGGTCAGATGGGACCTCTTGACGTCATTTTTCGGTGTTCAGACCGCGGAGTGTAGTACTAGAAAAAAAGCACAAATGCAGATGTGGTCATTGCTTATGTACAGAATCATCTATAGCGTTTACGCATGCCTCACCTAGAAATGGCAATGCACCTGACACGCGCGTTATAGTTCGTTTACCCTACAGCTCGCATATATTTGAGAACATTGTCGCTTGTTCCCGTTATGACGGCTGAACGTTCTCTAATCCCAACAGAGGCTTACGCCGATACACGTACGTCTCAGGTCGCATTCTCGATCGCTAACTTCAGGGGGCACCTTTACACTCTAAGATAAAGGTTGCACCCCTTGGGCCTTGTCTTGTTCCCCAAGCGGTTATCCCTATCTACACTGCGCACATGTCCTTAAGTGGACACTAAAGAGAAAAAGGATTTATTGTGCATCGGTAAATTACCTTTCTATGACACGAAAAACACCACTCTTACCACGATAAGACGCTTGGTAAACCAGAAAAGGCGCAAGAACGAAAGACGGGTTGCGACGCCTCCTTGAAGTTCCCGCACCTGGTCGCTGTGACGTCATCGATTTTGATGGCATGTTCTACGGGCTACTTAATTAAACAGCTCGTACAGATTGACAACATTGTGTTCTAATGGAACCAGATATTAAAGATCGCATGTTTCGGCTACCTTTACTCAGCCAACGCGGCCCTAATGCGTACATACTTTGTAATCCCTCACGTCCCGGTGTCGAAGAAGAAGACGAAGACGAGTTCTCGATCAACTGCTACTCCTGCTTCGCTCTAGTTTTTTCGGTGAAATTTGTGCGTACCGACGCCCCTGTGGCGGGTACGATGTCAAAAGAAATGACGGACATTCCGCCTCCTCTGCCGCCAAGGTTGGGGCCTGGCCTCCAAGCTGCAAGTCGGTCTGCTGCGCCCGACCACCTAAACGCGACTCTGCCAAGGTCATCGAGCTGCTCGGACGTCGACGACATGGATTCTGACGGCGGATATACCGAGGTCACAAGTCGTCGGTTGAAGAGGAAACTTCGTAGGACATCAAGCGTGAGTGAGCTTAACTACAATAAGCCGCCCACACAGCAAGCGTACACAATCGCCTACGTCCCCGTCGCTGCTACAGGCAACCTCAATTCCCTCAATAGGCAAACTCTCACTGCCTATCTCGAGAGGCTGGCTCCAGGGCAAATCAGAGAGATCCGAATTAATCCCAGAAGAAACATACTTACTGTTGATGTAACTACACGAACCATCGTCGACACTTTGAAAGCTATAACTGAGCTAGGAAATATACTTGTCCGTTCATTCATCGTACATGGAGGCAGCACCACCGCCGGTGTTATCTACGATGTCGATACAGATATCGATAATGACGATCTCGCAACGCTAATCTCCTCGACTGTCCATATCACAGATATACACCGTTTGGGACGGTCGAGGTGCATAAAACTCATTTTTGAGGGAGAGACCTTACCAACACATGTAAAAGTGGGTTATGTGCGCCATCCTGTCCGTCCGTACATCCCTAGGCCCTTGCAGTGCCGTAAATGCCAGAAAATCGGGCATGTCAGTGCTGTGTGCATGAACAAGATGACATGTCCGCGTTGTGGTGGTGATCACGATGAGCTGACGTGTGCTGACTCTGACTTGAAGTGCCCTAACTGCGATGGGCCGCACAAGGCAACGTCGAAGGACTGTCCAAAATTAAAGACTGAAATGTGTGTGCTAAGGAAAATGGTACGAGATCGATCTACCCACAGAGAAGCGGCTACCAAGGTCCACCGTCGCCAGAGGCGCTCACGTAATCGCAGAAGGAGATCAGCATCGACCAGAAGACGATCAGCATCGACAACAGGACAACCTGTACTCCAGGAAAAGTCGTCGCGCGCTCCTGCTTGTCCTCAAACGTCAGAGCCACCTTTAACCACGTCTCCTCTCCTGAACACCAAGGACACTACTATATGGCCTTCCCTGCCATCTAGGAGAACAGAAGTGCAGCCGGAACGCCAGCGTGACCATGAACCTTCATCGTCGGATGGGAAAATCAAGGCAATGCTTGCACAGATGATTCGTACCTTGCGAATGCTGCTCATCGGAGTTCAGACGCCCGTTGCCAAGGCTGCGGTGCAAATTCTTGAGGCACTAGAACCAGTGCTTGCTGCTGTATAAAAGCTAGCAAACGCCATGGCATCATCAACTTCAAGGTTGTCATTACAGGAAAGGATAAGCAGTTCCGTAATATTCCAGTGGAACGCACGCGGTCTACGGGGTCGCCTGGGAGATTTTAAACAGAGAGTGCTCAAGCATCGGTTTCCAGTTATCGTAATATGCGAGCCGAATATGACATCGCCATTTAGACTCTCTGGATACGAACAATTCGCGTCTGGGACAAGTGGCAATACTAGCAAAGTTTTACTATGTGTGCGATGTGACCTGACGTATTCGCTAAACCAAGTTCCGGTGCATAACAGCAACGAGTACGTCTCTATAACACTGAAGCTAAAGCGCCGGATAATCTCGATCATTGGTGGCTATATTTCCCCCAGGGGAAGATTTGACTCTCTACACCTAAAACTTGTTCTTGACTCTTGCCAAGGACCTCATATTATTGTAGGTGATTTCAACGCGCACCACCAACTTTGGGGTAGTAGGATCACAAATATTCGAGGAAGACAACTTCTTGACTTCACAAGCAGCAATGCTCTCACCATCCTGAACGACGGCTCACCAACATATCTACGTGGAACAACGTACAGCAGCTGTCTCGATTTAGCTATCGCTTCACGATGCCTTTCGTCTTCTGCTGCCTGGTGCACAGATGCTGAAACATATGGCAGTGATCACCTACCTACGTATGTACAACTGAGGTGGTTTACAAGATTTCCAAGTTCTCATACGCGACGCACTGACTGGGATGCCTTTCAGAACAAGCTAGAAGAATCCTGCAACTCTATAATTTCACCGAAAGAGATTGAAGAGCGAATTACAGCAGCAATGCACGCAACAACATGCATCATCCAAGCATCAAATTCAAGAACATCCGTCGACGTTGTATATGAAGAGCTGCGGGCTGTTCGTCGTCGCGCCGAGAGGAAATACAGGCGAACTAAATTGATATCCGACTTGAGGACGTCACGCCGTGTGCAAAAGAAAATTCAAAGATACTTAGACAAGCTCGACAGACAACGTTGGAGGTCCTTTTGCACCAGCCTGGACCCAAGAAAACCGTTGTCCACAATATGGCATGTTGTACGAGCACTACCATCTGCTCCACAACAGCTACGTCCCTTCCGAGCTTTGGCTATCATCCAGAAGCGCAGTGAGAAGGAAATCGCGGAAGATTTCTGCATACACCTCTCTGGATCTACAACATCGGTGGCTTCAGTGCTCAGGTGCGCTCCTCCAACAATGGACGATCGTCTCGACCTCCCATTCACGCTGCAAGAGCTGCGTGCGGCGATTTCCTCTTCAAGACACTCAAGTGCGCCTGGTCCTGATGGTATTACCTATTCTACCTTGCGCCATCTAGGCCCTCGAGCGACTGAAGAGCTCCTGGCTTTATATAATCTCTCTTGGTCCTCGGGAACTGTGCCAGCACATTGGAAGACAAGCAAAATTGTGGCATTATTGAAACCAGGCAAGACACCCCATGCTATGCTTTCCTACAGACCTGTGGCGCTTGCCAGTTGCATAGGTAAAACCATGGAACGCATGGTTTTGACGCGCCTGGAGTGGTTTTTGGAGAACCGTAATATATATCCAGACGCAATGACAGGCTTCCGAAAGGGTAGGTCGTCAATCGACAGCGTCGTCGACCTAGTAATAACTGTTCAACATCAGAAACGTCGTCGTCGATTAACGGCTGCTGTCTTTCTAGATATCAAGGGTGCTTTTGATAACGTTCTACATGATGCAATTTTAAATGCCCTAGAAGAATGTGGCGTCGGGGGACGTATGCATCAGTGGATAGCCAGCTATCTTCAAGGGAGAACAATATTCATGACAACTCCAGACGGTGAAACAATGAACCACCCCGTCTATCGTGGAGTGCCTCAAGGAGGTGTATTGAGCCCAACTTTATTTAATATCGTTCTGATTGGACTGGTCAAAGAACACGCACGCACAGTCTCGGTCTCTGTGTACGCAGACGACATCTGTATGTGGACCACAAGCTTAACGTGCTTGCAAGTGCAAACGAAGCTGCAGCGCGCGGTGTCAATAACGTCGACATACCTAAACAGTCGCGGACTGCAGCTCTCACCGGAAAAAAGTGTAACCATGGCATTTACACGGAAGTCAATGGCCTGCTACCCCGTCATGATTAATGGGAAGATTATACCTGCAGTAACCCACTTCAAGTTTCTCGGAGTCACCATCGACCGTGACTTATCTTGGTCGAAGCACCTCTCTGGATTAAGAAGAAAGCTGGACAGCTTTACTCAGATCATTCGACATATGTCTGGAAATTCATGGGGGCCATCCAAGTCATCTCTTCGGCAGCTCTACCAGGCACTTTTTGTTGGCTACTTCCGCTACAGTGCGCCTGTACTTTCTCGGCTAAGTACAACTGCTATACGCACGCTTGAAAGTGCTCAGGCTCGCGCACTGCGAATTTGCCTAGGTCTACCACGATGTGCGTCTACTTGGGGCACTATTGCAGAGGCACGTGCGTGCCCAGCTCGAGTTTATCTGCAACATGAGCCATTGCGAGTACATCTAAGGCTACTGACTAGACACAGGAATCATCCACTCGCGAACATCACAAGGGTACGGCCTGTGTCCGCTTACTCAGAAGCCGTGTTGTCGCAGCAAGACTTATTGCCGTCGGACTTCGAACCATATGACACACCCAAAGTTCCATTCTGGACGATGGCAAAGCCAACGGTGAGACTCTCAATCCCTGGAATAACGAAGAAGTCGAAAATGCCGCTTGCTGGTCTCAAGCATTTCGCGCTATCATACATTGCTTACATGTATGGACATTATGAACATGTTTTTACAGATGGTTCCGTGACACAGACCTCTTCCGCGGCTGCCTACACGGTGCCAGGAATGGGGATCGCACAACGGTTCAAGACAGGACACAGGACGTCGTCTACAGCGGCTGAGTTGACCGGAATTCGAGAAGCAGTTCGCTGCATACTGCAACAGAGTCTCGAGAAGTGGACAGTGTTCTGTGATTCAAAACCAGCACTGCAACTCATCAGCAATTATATGAATGACAGAACCGCATATAGTCCTCTCCTTTATGACATCATGTCTGTGCTTGCTGAGGCGTCTCATTCCGGGCACACCATCGTGCTGCAGTGGATTCCTGGCCATTGTGGAATAGCTGGAAATGAACAGGCTGACGCAGAAGCAAAAAAGGCGCACACTGACGGCACCATTGTAAAAATACATTTTTCCCGGTATGACATTAACACCTTGCTCCATAACACCATTAAAACTTCTACGGCACGACATTGGGACAACCCCGAACATCGACAGGAGCGCCTATATAGACTTGACGCTGGACTACAATTCCGGCTTCCACTTCGGTTGCGGAGAAGCCAGGAAACACTCATTCATCGATTACGGCTGGGTGTGGCATACACCCACCGATACCTTCACAAGATTGGACAAGCACGGGACCCTGAATGTAGCGTCTGTCACGCTCTCGAGACAATAGCTCACGTACTTTGCGTGTGCCCTCAATATGCGACCGAGCGAAGACAACTCAAATCTACTGTTGACAGCTTGGACTCCCGCCCCTTTTCAGAAGAAAAGCTTTTGGGCGCGTGGAGGAGTGTTGACTGTGCCCAACGTGCCATAAAAGCACTTTTGAACTTTTTAAGTGAGACTGGTTTAGACGATCGCCTCTAGAAGCTGTGAGACGTGTAGTCAGTGCGAGATGTGTTTGCGCAAAAACTTTTTGTGGCAAGATTACTTTTTGTAAGGACAAGATTACTCTTAGTGTAGTGCGTCTCCAGTGCGCACCCGCATATTGGACAACGTGTATATAGTATGTCATTGTACCATATCATAATCATCCGCCACCTACCTTTCCCTGTATTTCCCACTTCCCCATTCCCCAGTGAGGAGTAGCAGGCTAGAGACACGCTCTCCAGGCCGACCTCTCCTCCTTTCTCTTCATTAAAATCGACTCCTCCTCCTCACGTCCCACTGACCTTCCGGCGTCGGGGTTTCGGCGTGAAATTCAAATACTGCTGCTTCGACCTTCATTTACTCATCTAATAATCAAACTATTATTTTGAAATGACTGCCTGCAGGTTCTCAAACAATGCTTTATTAATCTCAGCTGATTTATTGTTTCGCTTTAAAGGCACTTTAACGCTGAGCTTCCTGCACCTTTAGGTTACGAGCGGCCTGCGCTTACTAGCGCGACATAGCATTCCTGACTAGAAAGCATAGCGAGCACAATATGTTACGTAAAGGAAATGCGCGTAAGATTGATGAAGATTCATTTAAAAAAAACATTTTGTACGCAAAACAAACAAAAAGGGACAAAGAAGAGGAGCAACACAAGGACGAGCGCTAGACCAACCCTAGGCAACGATAGAGAGAGAGAAATGAATTGAAAAAATATGCAAGAACGCTTGTGTATGGCGTATTGAGCGCGCGTTAAAGAACCCAGGTAGTCAAAACTTTATGCGGAGCTGCCATAGCGACGACTACAGCGTCGGTATGGCACATATCGTGGTTTTGGCAGATAAAACTCCAGAATATAATGTTCTTTATAGCGCTAGGCATAGCGCCCGCCAATTTTCTTCGTCTCTGTCGACGAGGACGAAAGTCCCACACCACAGTTTCCCATAGCAAAGAAGGAAAATAGCGCCTTCGTCAGATGCTCATTTGCCTTGCTTGGCGAATATAGCTTCGGGCGGTCCGCGTAGTGTGATTGCTGTGTCTAGCCGTTACGCGGAACTCCAATGGAGGGCGCAGCCGATAGCCATGTTTAGCTGAGCATCCTGGCTTTCGCGTGTGTAAATGCGTCCGCGTCGGCGTGGTAACAAGCGAAGCAGTCGAGCGCGATGGCGCGTGAGAAAGCCCTCCATTACTCGCCGTGCTTCGATCGAGAGACGCGCTCGACCTGTTTGGATGTCGTACGCGGAACACAGAATGTGGGTGTGCCTGTACGTAACCCAGGAGCCGCGATTTCGACTGGAGCACCCTGCTTGTCGAACTAAAGCTACCCCAGCGTGTAGTTCCTCTTTATAAGACGTTGATCACTGTGTTGTACGTCCCTACAGGCGACACTGGCACTGTGTGCGACTACTTGGCGGCTTGACCGACTGTGGCAGTGTTCGCACAGATAGTCCTATGTTATTCATTCCTCGTTTCCCACTTTTTGTTTTTCTCTTTTCTAACAACTTCGGTATCCTTTTTTTTTTCATCCAGGGTAGCTAACCGGAGATGTCCGTTGGTTAACTTCCCTGTCTTTAACTCTTTAAGAAGTAAAGCAATAAGAAACAGGAAAGCGTGCTGTACTCCAACAAAATGCATGCAGACCCAAATGTTAAATATTTAAATTGTGGGGTTTTATTTGCCAAAACCACGATGTGATTATCAGGCACGCTGTAGTTGGGGACTCCTGATTAATTTTGACTACCCAGGGTTTTGACCACCTGGGTTTAACGTCCCGAAGCTGCACAGTGGACTATCAGGGACGCCGTATAGCAGTCGACGGAAATCGAAGCCTCCACCTCCTGCTACGCAGCTGAACGACGTACCCGCGAAGCCACCATTTCGGCTAAGCGACGCTATGGGTCAAAAGAGCGCTTCTCCAAGAGCAGTTCCTCGTCAGGTTCTACCTTAGAGGAAGCTTAGTGCGTAGTTAAGCAGACTTTGTTTACACCCAGGTAGTCGCCACTTGTTGCTTCATTGGTGTGTTTTCACCTCTGCGAAAAGTCGTCTGCTCCAAGGCCGCGGCGTGAGGAGCCAAATACACGGAATGCGTTTTAACGCGCGTCATGCTGTGATGTCCTGACGTCCGCTTTGCCGCGTTCCTTCGTTATTGGGGAATACACTTTGGCGCTTTTATTCAGGCGGCGTTTGCAAATGATCGTTTCGCAGCTTTCAGCATAAAATAACTCGGACCGGTTGGCAACGCCGACCGGCACGGGGATAGCACGATGCTGGCAAGTGAAGAGAGATGCCACCTACTTTAACGCCTTGATGGTCTCATCAGATAGGTAAAGGTGAATTCGCACTTTTAACACGTGCGCTAGGCATGACCGGGTGCAACTTGGGCAATGCGGGTGGTACTATGCTCGGCGGCAGAACAAGGGTGAGCGCTTCCTGGCAACTGGAGCGTATGTAACCGTAATGTTTGCCGGGAAATCGTGGCCGTGAACGCTATGCACGAAGGTGAACTTTCTTGTGAGAACGTGGCCTCTTGAGTGGGCCGCCATGTGGCGGAGGCGAGCGTCACGTGTAGGTATTGCGAGGAACCGGGCGCGCCGCTCCGTGGCCTCCAAGATACTCGCCTGGCGGCGCGTGCAAATGGTGGACGCCATGGCCGGTCTATGCATGGTAGAAACACTGGAAAAGGAGTTTCTTTGAGTTATCGCGTAACATAATTATCTTTTCTCGTATAGTCAAATTACAATACGACGCTATCATATCTGTAGGTTGTGTGTAAGAAAAAAATCGGCAGAACCCAGACTGTCGTCGGTAATACTCTTGGCAATGAAACAATTTAGCGGCACAACGTATTGTCACCGTTGAAACGCCTTATGTATGAGGCGTGTACTACAGCTAGACTCCTCTCTCTGGCTTCCCTATGAGTAAGCTGTGCCATCTAGCGTCGCCTTTCCGAACTCTGCGCGTGGCCTCCGAAATGCATGGCGTGTTAGCGCGTGCGCTGAAAAATGCATCATGCGGCAGCGGGTTTCCTATCTCGCACTTCTATCTTGACACGCTGCGTCATCTAGTAGCACTGCCGAGAAGTCCGCACATGGCATCCTAGATGCGTGAAGTGTCGTTGCGCGCCAAATTATCAGATTTGACGTTCCAAAACCACGATCTGATTGTCAGGCACGCCGTAGTAGGAGACTTCAGATTAATTGGACCACCTGAGGTTCTTTACCGTGCACCTAAATGTAAGTGCTCGGGTGTTTTGAATTTCGCACACATCGAAATACGGCCCCCGTGGCCGGGATTTGATCCCGCAACCTCGTTGTTAGCAGCGCAGCACCAAAGCCACTAAGCAACCACGGCGGATTGTTGCGTGCCAACGCTGCGAGTTGTGCCCTTTCCGGCCAAACAACCAAAGGTATACATACTCATTGACCCGAGTTGGCGAGAGGTTCGTCGAAGAGTAGTACGTATCCAGTGCATTTGAGGCAAGGCTCGTCAAGGCTTTGGCGTGAAAGAGGTGAATTGAAAAGCGGCACATACCCAGTGCATTTGTGATTAGTGAGTGGTTAGTGGTTAATGCGCGACGTCTCCTCTTCTACTCTAGCTGCGGTGCCTGAGCGCCAGAGCGCACTTTGTATCTAGGAAACAATATAGCTGCGAACTTCGTGTGCGCCGTCTGCTCGCACGCGTAGTTCGCGTTGAAGCGAGAGGTAGCACGAAGGAGGATCCGCTCGCTGTTGCTGGTGTGTTCATGTTTGCCTGTGCGTGCGTGACAATGTTCTTGGTAATTTAGTCATTTAACGAATGTTTACGGCAGTGTGTGCAGCTGATAAAACGACTAACCTTGCTTCTCGTATCCGCCTAATAATTTCCTATCGCAATATATACAACGCGTGTTGGTCCGAACTGTGACACTTTTTTCTGATAGTGCATTCGGCTGGTCACGATCTCCCATCGCAAAATCGGCTGGTCAAAAACGCAGCCGGGCTTATTTTCCTCCGAACTGCTGCTTCTGCGCGCTGCTTTGGACTGCAAACGCTGCGCCCTCTGTCGGCGCCGCCGTTAGGCCCGCGCTCGGTACGAGTACGATTCCACCGAGCACAGAAAAATAGGCAAGCATCTTTTTTTGCCTTTGCAGACCGGCCCATTCCCAGTGTCATTTACTTAGTCACCGAAGTTGGCTTCAAATGCGTTCGTTGAAAAGCGGGACACATATACTGGCACATGCTCAGTAACCGAAGATGTCGTCAAACAGGTGCACTGAAGAGCATCACAGACCGAGTGGCACATACACAGTGATCCAAGTAAGCGTGAAACAGATTCGTTGAGTGAAAGAGATTGATTGAAGCGTGTTACATAGCCATGCCACATACCGAGTCCCGCGACCCCGCAGTGACCCATGTCGTCGTCAAGGAGGTACGTTGAAAAGCGGCACCTAGGTACACGGTGCCACATGCCCACTGACCAAAGTTTACCTGACGGTTGGTTTTGACAACGTTCCCTCAGCACAACAGCCCGACGCGCTGCCCATTCAACCTTAGACTACCCAGAGACCCAGGTATGCGGAATAACGGTTAGAGACAACCGTAGATAGATAGAGAGAGAGTTAGCCCCCGCGAAAGTGCGTGAAATATCCTAAGAATGTTAATCGCATTGAATAGTGCTTCCCTTTCTTTGTTTCGTGCTTCAACTGCACTCATTATCCATGCTGCTTAAATATAGTGACTAAGGCTTTCTTCTTCAGCTTATAATACCATTAGTAAGAAAAGCTTTCATTCGAATTGTTCTACACTCTGTGCGAAGCAAAACAAAATCGCTGTTTCAAAAAAAAAAACATCGATTGTTAAATTGATCTGCGGTAGTACTTTCACTAGCGGCACAATCAGTTATCGCAAGCAAGAACATTCGACAAGCACATCTATCTGCAGATCTTTGGTTGGCATTGTGGATCCCTTCTGGACTTTAGTGAACAGAACAGGCCATACTTATTACCTGTTTTCTATCACTGACACTTCGTTTATGTAATTTACTTTTGTAACACCCAGTTTATAATTCCGATGCCTTGAAGGCCACTCTGTAACAGCCTTACGGCCAACAATATCGTAAATAAATGTTCGTATGCGTTGAATGCTTCACCTGATTCACGCCGCACGGTAACTTTTGGAATAAAACAAAGAAAACAAGAGGAGGCGTATTCGTGATACAGTTAAAGCTTTGGACATGAAACCGGGACAACTCACGCTACTGACCGAAAGGCAGCGGTCCCCCCCCTCCGCCCCCCCCCTCCGTCACATCACAAAAAAAATTTAACCGTGTGCCGTCAGCGCAGTGCAGTTTGCTTGGCTTTGACACACACGGGGGGCCGCTCGCCCCCCCCCCCCTCCCCATTGTCCCACGAAATGCTGAATAGACCCAGCTTATGGCATCAGGTTTACAGTGCGCGTGTGTACGCGTCAAAGGTGTCTGGCACCACGAGACAGCCATCTGCGGTTTCGGTGACGTAAATGGTCTCCTCCTTCACGCCAACCCCAGTGCTACAGATGGCGCTCGTTTTGAACTGTCCGCAGTTGAGTGTGACGTCCGTAATTAACTATTTGCTGTGCCCTCGAGAAATAGAGGCTCTGTAGCGCAATTACTTGGTCGTCAGCTATCCACTAAATAAAAAATAGTCGCAGTTTCACCCAAAAGGCGAACACAGTGCTTCAAAAATGCTGAAATATCAATAAACACATTTCTTTAAAGGCGTAACATGAGCGTGAGACCTAAGGAAAATCACATTCTCGCATGACTAGAGTGTACCAAAGTGTCAAGTATGCGCTTGACCGGTACGGTCTAGTGACATACATCTGCCTTGCTGACTGTTGATTGCACCACGCCGTAGCTGCGTATCCAGGCGCGTGAAAACTCTAGCGTTGAGCGTTTGCAGCTGGTCAGTTCCGCTCAAGCCGCTGTATACGCGCCCGTATGCGAACGTAGCTGCTCAAAAGCAACGCTTGTCCTCGTGCGAACAACGCTTACGCCGGAAGCGGAAATGCAGAACGATGCCCCGGCTCACCCGCGGAGCCGATTGAGCGGAGCGCGAGGTTGCGTACACTTGGCACCGTCGTTTGCGCAGCCTAACACACTGCGCGTCTCTCGCGTTTCTGGAGACCTTGTAAAACATCCGGGCGCAGGGCCGCACGAGCACTGTCGATGTGGTGGCAGCACTGTCGATGTGGTGGCAGCACGGCGGCGTCGGCAGCGTCGACCGCTCATACACGTCTTGAGGGTCTGCATAATTGCTGTCCCAATAAGAAGGCACCAAGATTGAACGGGCGAAGTGCGTCTCGTGTGGTTAACGATCATGCCTATCTCCCTACACTTATTATCGCACGTTGTAGAACTTCTGAAGCGGTGTGCTAGTCTTTTTTTGTTAAGCTACTAGGGCTAGTGGATTTAGTGAGTAAAACACCAGGATTTCAAGCAGTAAGAAAGTTTACGCATGAGTTCGGAAAGGCAGGAAAGACGTTGGACTTACAACTGAGTCTTACAGCTAAAGCAATACGGCTGTGTCAAAGGAAGAAGGGGCTCCAGGAAGTCAAGTTTGTAGGACCGGCACCTTTGGCCGTTCACTGCTGAACGCTTTGCTGACACCCTCGCTTTTTTGGTGCTATACGTACCCTCGGCAATTTACGGACCTCAGAGGCATTTATTAGTCTGCAAATCTGTCCTGCTACAAAAGCGAAAGGGTAATTCGGTATTCCTCCTATTAGTATCTCAAAGAAGGAAGCGAGTTACCCCATTTGAAGTTTGGTTGTTGACGCACGTGCGGTATTTCTTTTTTTGCCTTGTTTCCTGCCCGCATCTGTGCCGCTTCAGTTAAGTTCGGCAAACCTTGCCGCCCTCCTCTCTGCGTTATTTCCTCCGTAAACTGAAAACTGCGACGAAATAGTTTGTTTCCCGGTGTCATGGTTTAGCCGACGACACAGCAGCGTCACGCGGTCTCGCAAGCACCTTCCGCTGTTACGACTCACACCAGGCTCACACAAGTACTAAAGGTGATTCACAGTTCGCGACACGGGTTGTCATCTTGGCGAGGGGCCAGGAATGCAGCGTGTGTCACGAGACATTACCGCCTGACCTCGACGACGAATGTAACTACGCTTAGTAATCCATCTTTCAAGCGACAGTTAACAAAGGTTGCTAGTGTTGCCTGCTGGCGAGCACCGGATGCTCAAGGCAAGCGTTTCTGTGTTACGCTTGTGACTTCATCTCTTCCTTTCTCTCTCTCTCCCTCTGTGCGTGTGTGCCTGAGATAGAGACAGAGAGAGAGAGAGAGAGGAGGGGAGGGAGATCTACTACTTAGCGTAAAAAGTACACGCTTCGTTTCGTTCGAGTAGTGAAGTTTGTGGCGTATAAATACCACACGTTACGGACGAGAGCGTTGTCTGTCATTCGGCGCTCTGTGTTCTTTGAAAAAGTCCAGAAATGTCCAAGAAAATATGTGCGCGTCGGCGCAACAGTTTAAGAAACACGCGTGAAATACTGTGGCCCTTCGCTTGTGCATGCCTAACAAACGTGCACTGTTAGCGCACGGCGCCTGACAGCAACTTCCCAGTTTAAATACTTGACAGGAAACACGTGGGGGATGTCAGTAGAGGCAATGCTTAAACTCTACAGAGCTCTCTTTGTCGGTTTTCTAAAATATAGCCTACCTGTACTGACCAACACCTGCAAGACAAATATTCGTGTTCTGCAGGGAGCACAAGCTCAAGCACTCAGAGTCTGCCTTGATTTGCCCAGATGCACGTCAACAGAGGCAACTCTTGCGATTGCTCGGGACCATCCAATGCGAAGTCACATTACGGTGGAAGTCCTGAGAACGCACATCAGACATTTTGCACGTGCCTCCTATCACCACCTTGCAGCACTACCTTCAGACAGGCACCAATCATCATTCTCTGAAGCTATCATCAAATACAACGACAAACTTCCATCGGGCTTCACCGCTGCATCTAAACCATCGATACCCCCTTGGTGTCTTATCAGCCCCACAGTCCATCTCAGTGTACCAGGAATCGGGAAAAAGCCTGAACTATCGTAGCCTGTGCTGAAACAACTGTCTCTGCTTCTTCTGCACGAGAGGTACGCGGACAGTGAACACATTTATACTGATGGTTCCACAAACATCCAGTGTTCGTCCGGTGCTGTGGTTGTCCCAGCAAAAGCTATTGCCATCAGCTTTAGGTCTGACGACCCAACAACATTGACATCTGCTGAACTAGCTGCTCTTCGCGCTGCACTTCGCTTCGTCAATCGGGAGCCACCTTGACAATGGTCAATCTTCAGCGACTCAAAGGCAGCCCTACAATCTGTACTATCAGCTATGCGTCGCGGGCCATTCGAACAGCTCGTATTCGATATTAGATGCCTACTCCATACATCACAGGAGAAAGGACACCACGTGACGTTTCAATGGCTGCCAAGTCACTGCGGCGTCACTGGAAACGAAGACGCCGATATGCCGCTCGGGCAGCTCTTGAAGACGCACAAGAAGAGGCCATACCGCTTTCACGATCCGACGCAGCTAGCAGACTTCGAGTGCTTGCACAGGAGATCACGCTATCTCTATGGTGCACACCAAACAGCCAGATCAACCAGAGCAACCGTCAATACCATCTGCCCTCCTTGATGCATCTCTATATGCCAACTGGACTCCGCCGAAGAGAGGCGACTCTGCTTTATCGCTTATGGCTACGGGTGGCTTTCACGAAGTCTTACTCCTTCCGCATTGGAATGGTCGACAACGCTCTCTGCAATGCCTGTCTTTGCGAGGAGACGCTGGAACATGTTCTGTGCGACTGTCCTGACTATAACGTTCAGCGACAGTCCCTGGCATCTGTTCTAGCGCGCCTTGACAGTAGACCATTGTCGCTCGACACGATTTTCACATGCCGCCGACAGAAGACATCGCAGCTGAAGGCGACAAAGGGACTACTTCGGTTTTTGAAAGAGACGGGATTGGACAAGCGGCTGTGAGAGTGATGTCACGTACCATGCCAGATTGATGGACTCCAACGGACGATGTGTGTGTGCTGTGCTATGTGCTCTCTCTCCCTCTCCCCCTTCCCCATCTTTAATCTCCCCCATCCCTCTCCCATGTGTAGGGTAGCAAACCGGTTAAGCTAAACTGGTTAACCTCCCTACCTTTCCTTCTCCACTTTTTCCTTCCTTCCTTCCTTGCGCACATTACATTCCTACCTTTCAGCACCACGTGCCCTGAATTTTATTTCGAGTCACTGATGTCACATGATTTCATCAATGCCATCATCACCATCATCATTCTCATCTTTCACGTTTCCTGTCAGGCCTCTTCCAGTGATTCCCAGTTATCCCCGTCGTATGTCATCCAACTCCCTCCTCTGCCTAATGAATTTCCTGTTCAAACCACACCACCTTAATCCTCTGTCGTCCTCATTTCCCAACCTTTATCGCCCATGCTGTTACTCCGATAAACTACCGGTTATATACCATCCACGCCCGTTGCATGGCCGGCCCAAGCCCACTTGCTGGTAATTTCAAATAGAGTGTCTCCCATTCGTTCTCCGATTCACGTCGCTGTCTCCCTGTTTCTTAACGTTATGCCAACCGTTTCTCGCAATTGTTGTCGTTGCACAATCCGTGTATCTTTCCAGTAATAAAAACCATTTCCGCAGGAAACCCTGGAGTGCTCATGGCCAGATGTCTCAGAAAAAAATATTCTGCGCTTTCTTTTCTTTTTCTTTACAAGTGAGAGAAAATTGCATAAATTGTTCGCAATATCTGTCTGAACATCTAGTACGCGCGATTGTTCATCGGTGCGAGATCGCCCGCCTCCTCCTCTTCCTCCTCCTCCAGTCCCCATGAGTCACGCCATCCTCACGGCGGCGCCTCAGGGCTTCCTTGTGTGCTTCGTTTTCCGGGCCGCCCGGGCGTAAGCGGCAGCGCGAGTCCGTGCCGAGGAGCTCCGGGCCGCGGCGAATTTCCTTTCGCTTTTGATTTAAAGCAGGCCGGGACCGGTTCTCACGTCGTGAGTAACAGCCCCCCTCCCCTCCCCACTCTCCCCCCTCTGGCCGCAGAGGGCGCCTGATTCGAATGGCGAGCACTCGACAAACAACCTATTATCTTCCCGTTTCCATTTGAGGGCGGCCGGAAAGAATGGGAAAAAAAACGGGGTTGTTTATCAATAGCCGCTGCCGCGGCTCGGTGGTCATGGCGTTTTGCTCCTAAGATTGAGGTCGAGGGCTCGATTCCCGGCCGTGGCTGCTGCATTTCGATTGGAGAGTGTAACGCAAACAAAGCCCGTGTACCATGCCAGAGGTTCAAATCGCTGCACGCAGCATCTCGCTATACGGCATTCCTCTGAGCCCGCGAGTTGCTTAGCGACGTTAAATCCCACAATGCGTAATTTCTGTCGACCAACCGCGTAATATTGCGCTTAGCACGACCGATATTACAAGAGCCTATCGCGCTCTGACTTGGAGATAATCTCGGTAAAGAGATGTTTCTATTCGACACGGTGCGTCTTAGAGGGCGTCATCGCGATGCTTGTTTTTGGTCCGGAGTTACTGAACTGTGAAATTTGTGATTCAGAGTAGGAGAAGGAGTTGTGCTCGCTGCAGGCGAACCTACGGACCCTAAAGATGTATGCGCAAGCCGCGGACACAAGGAAAACGACAAGGACAACAGAAACGCGCCTGTATCTCCGGATGTAATATGTTATACGTAGGATGAGGGATGAATCATTTAACACGTGGCGGACTACGGGAATGTGAGCACTATGCGGTATGAGGGATTAAAATTATGGAGCATAAGACGTTGCACTCGCTGAGGAAATACAATAACGAAAACACGATAAGAAGGCAGGCGCGCATCAACCATGACGCCACGCGCAAAGCCCGATAACTTGTACGTACGCACTCTTAGCGAGGGATACGAACGAAAGATTTAGCGTACGTGCAACTGCGACTTTTTCATTCAAACGGACGTGATAAGCATAAACTCTCCATTTCGGAGGAAAAAAGCTGCACCGATTTGAGTGAAATTTGTCGTGTTTAGGAGAGAAAATTATGTTCTACGGGCTGTTCTACAGCAAATGCTTTATTGCTGCAAAGTCGCAAATGTCGTTGGTGATAGATCTGTTTTTTTAACTTGGCAGATCTCTACAATATTTTTTAAACATATAGCACATTGCCGAAGCAGGATTATATTAGCGCATCGTTCGCAGCTTGTCTGATAAGAATCGGCATATATTAAGTAAAGGTCTTTGGAACGCTGTTGGGAGCCCGCACGGGATGCACATCGTCTATTATCTTCTGCCATCTTGTGGAGTCTCCATCACTCGGTAGATTTATTGGTTCTGCAGTGCAAACATTGCATTCAGTGAGCAGAACTTGTTGCTGGCAGAGTGCTGCATACATCAATAGGACAACGTGAGAGGCGCCAACACATGCACGTGCAACCTATAGCGTACGCAGAAAAGGTGAATGCCAAACGAAGTGCCAAAACCAAAGGCGCTTTGTCTGGCCTTCACATTTTTTTTTTCGAGCCCAAATGCATGCATGTGCATGTGTTTGCGCCTTTCACCCTCTATTTGTATTCGTATACCGTGGAATAAGTATACTGTGATATGGTTCCGCAGTTTGCGTATGCAAAACTTGTCGTTATGCGGCTTTGGTTCCGTACTTAAATTTTGCATTTAGGTTGTGCGCTTTCTACGTTACAGCGCCAACATTGTCAGATTACTATGGTGTTGGCGGCCTTTTTTCTTCATTTGCCATCACAGAAAATGAATCGCCATGACGCCAATTCCGCAATCACCTCATTCGCCACATCGTGATTGGAAAGCGTGTCGTCTTACGAAATCCTGTCGCGCACGCCTAATGGCTGTGCGGACGCGGTGATTGAGTTTCTTGCGATCCGTCTGCCGTGTGATGCGTCGTTGATGACACCGCACGTCGTGCTGGAGACATCGCTTTAATTCTTACAACCGCCAAGACAAAGAAAAGAAAAAAAGAAATTTGTACGCGCATTATATGCGACAGACAACGACACGACGTGTAACGTTGCCTTTGTATCTCGTATTTCGAGCGCGTATGCCAACCTCTTTGCGCAATGCTGGCATAGCATGCACGCGAAAACCGGCATTAGCCCTGTCCAATGTGTTACGGAAACGAAACTGTCTCTCATCGTGCGCCGCTGATCCTGAGAAATGAGCCTCGTCGTTTCGTCACCACCGTTCTTCCATCACCGCGTGTCACAACATGTCTCATGAGATGTCCCATGTGCCGCGTTGCCGCGTTGCGCTATGTACATACGTAGTCTGAGATCATGAATGGGCGAAGTTTAGGCGAACCCATGTACTATGCGCATCATCACCGTGCTGACACGTGTGTGTGTGTGTGTGTGTGTGTGTGTGTGTGTGTGTGTGTGTGTGTGTGTGTGTGTGTGTGTGTGTGTGTGTGTGTGTGTGTGTGTGTGCGTGCGTGCGCGTGCGTGCGTGCGTGCGTGCGTGCGTGCGTGCGTGTTGCAAGGTATTGCGTTGTAACTGATACTATTTGCAATGGGTACCTTATGAGTGGAGGGGTGTGGCCTTGCAGTATACAGAAAATTATAATTTATTGAAAGTTGAATGAGGAGGAGGAACAAACTTTAAGTGCAAAAAATGAGCGGACGGTGGAGTCGTCCGAGGTGAGCGGCGTCCCTATAGTCCAGGATACCGTGGGCCTGAGCCGGTAGCTTGGCCCTGCTCACCAGAAAATGCTGGTCTTCGGGGTTCGGACTTGACAGCTAGGCGTCCCAATGTTCGACGGACTATAAAAAAAGAGGTGGTGATCCTCCACAAAGCACACACCGGCACATTCTCTCACGGCACCCTGCTGCGCCCCATGTATCCTGCGAGTGGCACTCACGAGCGCGCCTTGTGCTCTGCGCCCAATACTCTCTATCACATGGTATCGGAGTGTGGGCACAACCCATCGACTGGACACATAACCGGACCAACTGTCGGTTGAGCGAATATTGAAAATTTCAAGTACGAATCGGCTTGGCTACTCGATTCGTATTCGATTCGACAGTTCACTATTCGAAATTTGAGAATATTCATTTGTGATCAAATGAAAGGTGCTTGTAGTTATTTGCAGTAATTATTGCAGCACGGCGCAGATGCCTGTACTGCTCAATAATCTCGGCTCACACGTACAGCCCTTAAGCACACAGACCTGTTAATGTAATGGCGCATTATGTTCGACGGATTCCTTGATTAACTTCAACTTCTTTCATTTAGCCATTCGGTATGTATGCCACTACCTGTGCGCCTATACTTGGTCAATCCTCCGCGATGGGAATGGGCCACTGTGAAACGAGAGGTGCAGAATCGTTTAGGGAATAGCCAGATATTTACTGTACTTTTCTGCACATACTCGTGCCGTCGGCTTTCTTCCGTCGGCAAGCGTCAATAATCGCATTCGTCCTCGTCACATCGCTGCCTATGTGCATCTCATCATATACTGTGCATCCGCCTGATCTGGCGTTTGCATTCCGGCATAGCTTGTGAGCGGTGTAGCCCATGAAGAACAAAATTGCATGATATTGCAGTTGTGACACATGTGGTGGTTAAACGCAAACATTGCACAATTTCGCAAGCTGCCTATAGGATGAGAGAGAACACGATTTGAAGTACCGCAGTTAGTCACACAGCGCGTGTTAGGCGTTGATCGTTGCCGATACCGCTTGATTTGAGCTACGCTTCGCACGGATTGCACGTGCGTTGTATCCGGTTCGATATGCGCTCCACACGAACTTATGTTTCGCTTCGTTCACGAATGAGAAAATGTTGTATATTCGTAGGTCATTTTTCTTTCACGAATATTGGCATGCTATTCGATTTGGAAAGGTCCCTGTTCGAAAACCCCCGATAAAGAGCAATAAATAATGTCACAAGAGCATTTAAAGTCGCAAGCAGGAAGACTGGAACAATCCACGCATTGCCCATCATCATCGCGGTGGCTGAACTATCGAAGCGCCGTGTTTCCTGCTAGCAATTTCTTGCAGGAAACTCTACGGCAGGTATGCAGGTGTGCGTCTGCTTCCTTGGTTTCTGGGCTTTGTGTGCCTTGGCGCGTTTTTTTGGAACGCCGAATATGCGAGCGCTGCGAATCGCCGCATACTAATTGACGCTTATCGCAGTGCTTGTGGCATAATGTATATATACCGTGTCGTCGGGTAGCTTTCATTCGACGTAGACGCGCCTGCGCATTCGTGCGAGCCTGCAGCTTGCGATGCGCGCGCATATATAGGTTGCACCTGACGCGCATTATGTTCGCCGCTGGCGGTGTTCCTTGTTTGCGCCTTAACGGGGCCACGGCCGCGCGATCGTCCTCGACCTCGCCTTCGGGTGCAGATATTGCTCGCCATGTGATACGCTATGGAGGGACGCTGTTTCGCTGGCCTCACGGACGGCGTCTCTTACGGCGCACCGCTTCCAGCGCTCCGCGAGCGTTTAACGTTAGCGCCCGACTTTCCGGGAGGGGGGAGAGGGAGGGGGCGGGGGAGGAGGCTGCACGATCGCGACGTTTTCCCATGGCAGTAGCTACGTAGCTGTACCATGGCACTGCAACTGGAGGCGCAACATCTTGCCCGTGGTGTATCATTTTGGGTGCATTGCCAGCCACTGTCGTGGCGGCTCGCAAGCTCTATCGTATGCAGAAGTGAAGGAAAGGGGTCCTAATGGTGTTAGCTTAGCTTCGCGCGACGCTCGGCATATCGATGCGGATTACCGGAATGGATCGTGGAACGGCACGCAAGGCGCATACTCAAATCACAGCGCGCGCATTGCGAGCACACGGAGCTCGCTTGAAACGCCTGGCAGGATGCTGTGGTGTCCCGCAGCAAAGCCGTCCTTGCGGGACACGTATACACGCGCACCGCTTTCTTGACCACCGGGAACGCGTCGTATATCTCGAGGCTCTCTAATGACGTTGCGGAGACGGCGCAAACTGAATGTCGGGTATAGCTGTCGAAACATGTTTGCTCACAGATTTGCCTCTACCTTTCAGCGCAATCGTGCAGGACGCGATATGTCTCGCTCGTCCGGGTCGCGCGGCGTTTGCGGCGTAGCCTGAAGTCGAGGGTCTGGCGAGCGTAACGTAACGTCGTGTACGCTCTAACCACACGTCGTTTAGCTGCAAAGCGGTCGCCTCCTACATTGATTTGCCAGGCAGCGCATTATTCGTTTGTACAATGGTGACTGCGGATGTTGCAGAAATGCGTGTGCTTGCTTCGATCGAGGAGGCACAGCAGGCTTTGTAGTCTAGCTGCGCCCGCCCCGAGTGAGGCGTGACATCGCCTCCTCTTCAAGCTGGATCGCTCGCGTTCGAAGACGAACACTTCGCATGCAGGTCAACTGTATCTTTTGCCACAAAAAAGACGGGAGTGAGAGCGGTGATATGGTCAGTGTTAGCACTCAGCCGGCGCTGTAGTGTAGGTCTTCTTCTTCCGCACCGCTCGATACCAGCGTGGCTGTCCGCTCTAGCTGAACTTAGTACTGAATCCCTGCACTTCTCGATGTACCGGGTAATCACTCTTAAGTTTTATGGAATTTCGTAAAAAGGTCGTCTCAAGCAAATAGCATAATTGTTCAGGAGCTGGATTATTAGAAAAGGCGGACAGTACTAGCACGCGAAATCGAAGCGAAAGTACGACTAATTAAGCAAACTGTAGCAATTACCTTCTTAACTAATTACATTATTGCACATATTGCAATTTACGAATTGAAGCCGGTGACCTTGCAAGACGTATATACTTGAAATGAAGTTCCAGCATGACACCACTTTTGATATTATTTCCCAGAGCGTGGAACGAAATACATGCATGGGCGTTCCATTTACTTTTGCGGCTTCAATGCATAAAATAATGTTTCGTTAAAGAAAGTAAGTGGAGCAGCAGTGCGTTTTTATGTCAGGTTTCTTGGCGCATATCTCCGAACTGGCGTCATACTGTAAATTAATTCCAACTGGATACTCCTAGCAAACTTATACCGGCTACAATTCGCAAATTGCAATGTCTAAAGTAAATAATGCAAAAGATAATTAGTAGATTTTTGTTGATTAGTTGATTATGTGTTTCGTTTTCTCGTACAAGTAATGACCGCCTCTCTGAATAATTTCCCCTCAAAAGCTTGAATTATGTTACCTGCAACAGGCTATCTTCTTGAAATTCCATAAAACAAAAATGATCACCCTGCACAGTCGGCAGAGCTTAAGACTCTCACATTCGCTCCCCACGTTGCACGTCAGTAGGGAAAAGTCGCGGTCCCGAAGCACAGCAGTATTCAGCCGGTGCTATAACAGGGGGAAAAAAATCTCAGCGCGATTGTGTGAGGACGCACAGACCTTTCGCGGCGAGTGAAGGGATTTGCTTATGCATACAAATAATTGTGACAACGACGAACAAAACGTTATCCTCGTTGATAACTGTATGTTTTCCACCAAAGCAACAGGGATGGCTAACATGCCCCTTTTTTTTTATTGAAATGAATATTAGGAGAGGTTGGCGCCTTTATGGTGGCACCGGCTACTCCTTGTCACTTGGCAAGGGAACCAAATTTGCGTAAAAAGGGAGAATAGCGACACGAAATATGGCACTCAGTAGAACACTGGATGAATAAAAAATATACAATACAACAGTACATGAGTCGCAAAGTTCTGTGCATTAGTTCAGTCCACGTACGCTTATATAAAGTCAGACGTTTTGAAGAGCCAAAACACACAACACATGCTATGCACTGCAAGTACAGAACAGAATTATACACATTGCGTAAAAATTGCGATCATCACATAAAATATTTATGAACCACGAACAACGTTTGTGTTACTCATTTAGCGTATTCGGATCATCTGATCCTTAATATTTTCCCAAAATGTTGGTGTCCTCTAAAAACTTTTCAGAGTAAGAAACGCTCTTTTTTGAAGGCCCGTAGTTGGCCATGGGCCAAGTGTCTTTTTTAGAGTGAATGGTCTTCTGTCTAATATAAACAAATTAGCTTGCAGTGCCGTTCTTTGTGTATCGTATTTCGTGCACTCGAGAAGAAGATGGTGCACATCTTCGTCTGATGGCCACAAGAACACTGCGGACTAGAGACACATTTTATCCTGTGCAAGAAGTGTTTCGTAAATGCAGTACCAAGACGCAGGCGGTGTACCAACGTTTCAAATTTTCTCTTGTCTCTTAGATTTTCCTGCATTGATAAGTTTATACATGGGTCTATAAAGTATAACTCCGAGTTTTTAGTTCGCTGATCAAACCAGGCAGTTTTGCTGAGGCAACAAGAAAGCTGTCTCAGGAGCAGACGGACTTCACTACGCAATAGGGGAAGATTGGTTGTCTCCGCGTTATTGTGCGCCCGATTCGCAGCTGCGTCCGCTGCAGTATTACCAGGAATAATGCAGTGCCCAGGTATCCATTGGAATACAATTACATGGTTCATTGCACTCGCTTTTGTGTGTCCTTTGAGTGTCTCATACAATAGCAAAGTGTTCTAAGAATTTTTCTTATTGATCTGTAGTAATGTGAGAGCGGCTTGCGAATCGCTAAACATGACCCATTTTTGCGAATGTTTTTCTGATGTTATGAAACGCAAAGCACACGGGATCGCAAGCAGTTCTGCCTCGGTGGAAGATGTCTCTCGGGATAATTTGAATGTTTGCTCTAGCGCTAAATGTGGAATGACGAATGCTGAAGTCGAGGAATTTTCATGACTCCCCGATCGGCAGCTGCTAGTATCGGCTGGCGCGTATGCACGTCGCTCGAGAGTGTCCCATGATTGGGGCCACAACGCTAACCTTCCGCCTGGTGCGCACGCGAGGCCCAGCGGCCATTTAAAGCTCGTTGGCGCGCGTGGCGGCGTCGCTCTCTCATTACCTCTTGTCACGATAAGGTCACCGGGGCGAGAAACAAAACAAGAAGCGGCGAGGAGCGGGCACTAAGCTTCCCCGTGTACGCGCCTCGCTGGCAGGTTCCGCCTCGGAGACGTCGCCTGCAGTGCGGTTCGCTTTCTAACTCGCCTTCCGTCTTCCTTATCGCGGAAGGTGCGCGGTAGGGAAGGGAAGTTGGGCTTTCGTTTTTTGGCCTCGACGACCTCCCAGTCCTGCAGGACATTATATAGTCTTTAGCTTTTACACAACCTATATAATGCAAACACACCTCTACACCCTGCCCTACTACTGGCAGATGACCCGCTAGTGCCATTTACTAACCTGCTCCACTTTTTGGAGACAACTGTTTATTTACACGAACTATAATGCAGTGCAGGTTAGCCTGCTCTAACCTTGCGTTTCCTTTGTCTTGTGACTGGCGCAGCATGGCCTTAGCTGCCTTTGTGCCATTAAACCCCAACTAACTAACCAACTATTATATAGTCTTCGCATTTTCGCTGAGCGCACAGGAAGAAAGAAACTTGGATCAACTCTAAGCAGTGCGAGTGGCGGGTGATTAATTAATTAAAGGACGCCTCCATTAGCGACGAGGCTGCGCTGTGAGGTGTCTCCAAAGCCAAGTGTCAGGTTTGCAGCACTTAAAGACAGAAGGCCACGGAACCTAGACGTCCGAGACGCTGCCAGCGCTTACGGCGAAACGAGGGGACACGTTATGAGCAGAAAAGACGGCAGGCTATAGGGAGGACGCTCAACGTCCTTGCAACGTCCTTGCAGTCCCCTCCTCCTCCTCCTCCTCCTCCTCCTTCTTCTTCTCGTCCCAAAGCGACGTAATGTTTTATATGTCAGGGTTGCTTCCCCCAACAGAAAGAAAAGGAAAGAAAGAAAAAAGAAACGTAAGGACAACCCAGTCGCGTTGTATGTGTACACGTACACGACAACAGCTGTAAAACAGGTCATTTTAATTGCTGTCAGTATCTGCTGCACATAACAGCGCGTAACTCTGAGACTGTCGCAACCGCTGTACACGTAAGTCTGGCACAGGCATACTATGCTGGTGCGACTATACATCACAGATGCAGTCGTGCCACGTGAGTGCGCCATGGATACTTCGGTTCCTGACCAAAACTATCCATAAAGAGAGTCGTCTACAACAATAAATCTCGATGGAAGACGAGGAACATCTCAGAAAAAGCGCTCTAATTCAACATTGTTTATGCGCGTTGCACCGAACACTTGAATTAAGCCTGGAAGAAAATGTGAACTATAGAACTCCTTCATTCTGACCACTCAAAAAAAAAAAAAATCGCTCTGCAGTTTGAAGCGCCTTCTACCCCATCAGTGCTGTGACGGCAGACTTAGCGTCAGCTGAACTTCCGATCCCGAATCTTCCGCTCAAAAAAAAAAAAGATTCATACAAAAGAAGTCATAGGCCTGCGAGGCACATGCAGCACAGTCACAGCATAAGCTGGAGGAGCGGCTCCCTTCACTTTTTGCAGTACGCGCTAGAGGGTCTTCGCAGCGAAGTCTCTTTGCATCGTTTTCACGAGAACGAACGAACTGAACGAACTGAACAGCGAGCAGCGGCTTGTGGTGGTCTCTGCCCTGCGGTCAGTTGAGCCCGACGTTGCCTGGTTGCAGCCGCGCGCATATCTCTACGATTCGTTTCTTCACCAGCGGTTCGCACCTTGTGAGAAGGCGCCATAGCGTGTACCAAAGAGCAAACACAGGTATTGAGACTACGCGGCGCACACGTCACATCCCTCGGCACGTGACGCGGTACGATGCAACTGCTGCATGTTGTGACACCTGGCGGAGCACAACGCAACTGCAATGCAAGATTTGCACATGTCAACGGTATACGTGGTGTGCATCTCTCATCGCGTGACAATAGACCTCTCCCTTTTTTTTTTTTGCAAGCAGCGTGACGTCATTGCGAGTGTCCCTCCCATCTGCCGAACATTCCAAGTGGGCGCTCCTTGGCAAGAAATGTTCATTCGACCTGTTCTTTCTGCATAAGGGCGTCGCTTATATATGAACTGTCGGGGTCGTAATTACGGCATATTGCTATTTTTTGAAGTGACATCATCTACGAGCTGTGCTTGGAAAGTACAATAGTCCCCGTTTCACCGGCACAACAAGGTAGCGTAGTCGACGAGTGCATGGTTCCCTTAAGTCGAGCATGTAGTGATTTCGTAAGAATGTGCGTTTTCCCTGTGTCAAAGAGCCACAAAAATATATGGCTCTTCGAAAGCGAACATTTCATAACAGAAGACGCGCATTTTCACGGTGCCGAAATGATAGTGTAGTGTTAAAGACATGTAGATAAACTTCGTCTACAACTATCAGTCATACCCTTCCCGGCGGTTCAGTGGAGCCGCGTACCCAGTGGCGGCGTCTAAATTGATGTGAGGGAGGAATGCAAAAACACTTGTTACTGCGCTTTATGAGCACGTAACAAACCCCACGTGGTCAAAATTAATCCAGAGCCTTTCCATACAGCGTCCCCCATTAGCCGCAAATTAATTTTAATTATTAGTCAT
This sequence comes from Dermacentor albipictus, assembly GCF_038994185.2. NCBI lineage: Eukaryota > Metazoa > Arthropoda > Arachnida > Ixodida > Ixodidae > Dermacentor > Dermacentor albipictus. The sequence goes on from NC_091828.1 coordinate 75,644,684, forward strand.
GGTAATGTGAATGTACAAATTAAAATCGTGCATAAATACATAATTCGTTGCGTGGTAACCTCGTTGTGCCTCACGCCTCTAAAGTGTCTGCTGCCTCTCTTTGCTTCTCTCAACTTCGTAAGACGCAACCTTTGCATATTTAATTGCATAACAGAATAAAGTTCGTACCACAATGGTAAGTATAATAATAAACAAAGAAAGTTCGGTTTTACTTAGGACCCATGCGATTTGAGTTAAAAAGCGATAATATCAGTGGTTTGCCTTTTGTGCATTCCCCGTGGTGAAATGAACACACACAGTTTCGGCAGTGGTCAGAACGTGCGAGGAGCTCACTTACGCTGCACCTTTCAGTCGATAGAGCATGCTCAAACGAAGGATTTTTTTCTGCTCTTTTTTTTCTGCAAACAGCGTAGATGGCATCGAGACACATGCGCTCACTAATCATTGCGTCTCATTCATTCTCACCTGTTCAGAAATTACAGGTAATGATGTTCTATCGGCGGCTGATCAGTACAACTGGCTCTATTACACGAAACACGTGTCCGCAGTCTCGCAGGGAAGATGTATTGGTAATCGCGTAATATACACACACGCACGTACATAATGTGCTCCGTTTTCTTACGCAAAGATGAGCCGATATCGTCGCCGCTTTTCACCGCGCACTTCACCGCGCCACAACCAACGTGGCACATTTCCATGAAGAAGCCGATATTCTTCACCGCACAATCCATCACAGACTACCATGTGGTTTATCACACACCGGTGTTCTCCGACACGCAATACTGCTAATCTGGCTGACACACGAGAATTGTAAAAATTCACGTAAAAAAGAAAAAGAAAAGAAAACAAAACGCGTCCACGTAGCGCCCACCTACACCAAGCATGGTGAAACTACACCATGCAGAAAACCGGTGGCGGCTGTGTTCTGCCCATCAGGGTCACTGCAAGTGCCGTGACCTGCACGTCGCCGGCACCTTTTGACGTACGCCAGGAGAGGTCTATTGGCACGGACCGATATTGATGCTGATAAGAAAGAAGATCTTGATTTATTGGCATCCCCTTTGAAACAGAGCGGTGAAAAATAGTCAGCTAGCCTGCTTGATTTAATCAGGTATGCTATACATGTTTTTCATTCTAGAATGTTTTGCATACATCTCCTTAATCTTCTTTTTCTTACTCAAAACTTGTCAATCTATGCCTTGTACCGTTACTTATGCAACTGCTGCATAGCGTGCCACTTGGTGCAGTAATATGCAACTGCAATGCAAAGTGTGCACCTAGGGTTTTTTGATGTGCACCAAATCCGTGTCAAACGGGTGTTTTTGCATAAATCAATACAACAGAAGATTCCTGCTGTAGGGACAGCTACAATTTTCTGGCGCATGTCTAGGATGAAAGCTGCTCCGCCTTCACCGACTTCTGCGTACGAGACACTAGTAGAACAGAGAAATGTGGAAAACCCAATTTTTGTATCAGGAACCACATGCACAGGCTTCAGAGAGCACGCAGCGGCCCAAGCTACCGTGGTTGCCGTGGTGATAAAGATGCTGCCTAGGGCGATAGTGCCGGCAGAGGGCGTATTGCTGCTTCAGGCGCACTGCGTAAAGTTTTGGCGTCTGTATATAAGTGGAGCTTTCGGCGCCTTTCATTTACAAAGAAGGGGTCCTTTCCATACCGACACTGTCCGTATTTACGACATGTACGTACATGGACTTCTAGGAACCGTATGTGTTACCGCCCTCTCTACACTCCAGGCAGTGACTTTCCACATTAAAAACGCAGGAGAGAGAGATAAACGGGATGGGCAGAACAGGGAGGTTAACCGGACGAAATTCTGGTTTGCTACCCTACGCTAGTGGAAGGTAGAGGAGAAATGAAAGACGAAAGAAACAGCAGAGAAAAAAATGACAACTATTCCACTCTGTGAAGATGGAATCACAGCGAACGCTGACGACAGTCAAGCTTCTCAAACGAAAAGCAAAATGCTTTCGCTGCCATTCCATCTTCACAGAGTGGAATGATTGTCATTTTTGCGTTGCGAGTCTGGCGTCGTTGCTCGGTCGGAGGTGCCCGGGCTCGCCATTGTCGTTTTGGTACAGCATCACTGGAACGTTCTTCGTCAGCGGTCGTTTCGCACCTGCACCGTTTACATTCTCGTTGCTGTTCCCTCCGGCGCCCCTCGTACGCATGTTGTTCTTTGGGTGTACGAACTATACGTGTCCGCCCCATCGATAGCGCAGCTGTTGAATGGCTCACACCCCCTTAATCAATGGCGCATGCCCCCGTAGACGCTGCCTCCCAATTACGACGACAGAAGTGAATTCTGCGTTGGAATAATGAGCGGCAACGGAGCCAGCTGTGGAAGATGATGACGCTCACGCCATTGCTGTCCTTATTGAAAAATTTGTAGGAAACATTTTTTTTCAAAAACATCTGTCCTTACCCGTGTGTCTGGGACCTCTGTGGGTCCCACGTGTGACAAGAATTGTTCAGGGGCGCGTTGCAGGTTCCCGATATGGCCTCGAGCTCCACCACTGGGAAAGCTGGCGCCACCGTCGGCGTGACGTGCTAGGAGGGATCACGTGGACATAGCGGCCGCGTCGGCTGCTTCGAGCGCGCCGAAGCGAGTTGAAAACGAGAGTTTAAATTCCCTCGTACGCTGCGGTCCTCATTTAGTGGCGAGATTTTCCCGCTTCGAGTGTCTCCTTTACAACGCTTGAAAGCACTACAATAGGTAGTGGCTGCCTTTGAAGGCGCACAACATGGTAGATTACTGCTCGGTTGCCGCAGTGCCGGACGTACGCAACGGAGGCCGGTGTCAGCCCTTTTTCTCACGTAGCCGCAGGACAAGAAGCTGTGTGAAGCTTGGCTCGCGAAACATAATACCGGCAAACAGTCATCGGCTACAACTCGGGTATGCAGCAAGCACAGACGCGAGAAAGATTTCTGCTACGGCGCCCGGTCTGCGATGTTCTGAAAACGCGCACTGAGACGCTCGCTCGAGTCCGCTGCCCGACTAATGCCATGACGGTTTGGTCTATGAACTTGTCGATGCTATAGATACTGGCAAGTTCAGTGGAGTGGAAAGGCAGCGGTAAGAAGCACATTTAAAAAAAGCATGGCATATGGTCATGTTTGTGTTATGAATTAATGCACTGGATTACAAAAAAAGGAGCAGCGGGGAATTGCACGCTGAGAACACCGATAAACATACAGTGCGACGCAACTCGAGAAATAGTATTGAAAGGTAAAATAATTTACAAGAAAAAAAAAAGATTTAATCGTCGCGACAGCACATCACAGTCCCCGTAGGCGTCGAAGTCTCTTCAATGAAATTATTTTTGAACAGCTCTGATAGCGCCCACGCAACAATGGTTGCTTGTATACTGTCAAATGCTCATATTCTGCGGCCCAAAGCTCATGGCACGGTGCGAGAACGCGCGCGCGTGAGAAAGCGAAACAGTGCGCGGACAAGCATGCAGACGCGCAATCGGTCGCTGCGAATCTGCGCGATCGCTGCATTGAGGCTTCATTCTATTACGCTCCGTTTAGTTATACAAACACTATAAGAACATATTTCAGATATTTTGCTCTCAGCGTTTACCTACCTTTCACGCAAGAAGCCGGTTCGGGAGACTCCATCGCGGCGACCGCGCGCAGTGGCGTTCACTGTACGTATTCGGTAAAGAGATAGCGTCTGTAAACGATTGTGTGCTTTCAGTTTGCCCAAGATTATTATTTAGACAGTAAGAAACTTCTCTCGTTTCGAAAGTACTTACAGAAATGTCCAGGAGAGCTCGCGCGTGGTGTTTTCAGTGAGCGCTGACAGCAAAACCTATGAGGAGCGTGCCACGTGATCCCTCATACTACGCCAGCGAGGCGCTTCCGATAGATGGCGACTCCGTAACTCCTCGCCGCCAATATGCGCCAATTGAACTTGGACTCTTTCTGCACTATCACCAGGATCGGTCCACATGATGATTTCTTCTGTTGCCCGTGCCGAAAAAATGGCTGTGGCTTAGCTAAGGTTAAGCCCAGGATGCGAAGCATACTAGCCTTTATTTTAGTTGTTGAACCACTGTTTAGCCTGGTGAACTGCTGTTGCTTGGCTATATTTGGTTCGGCTAGACGAAGAAACAACTCATGCGTTACTCTGCTTCGCCTTCAAGAGTGGAACGCGATAGCGTTCCCGTCGCCCCCCCAAGGGGTGTAAGACAATGGGCTACGGCGCAGCGACTACGCGCCCCGCATTGGACGCGGTGAGCGTCGAGCAACGCAGCGTTCGGCACGGCAACGAAATGTGTGCCTGAGCAAGCGACGCACGCCTGAGCCTTAGAAACAGCTCGTTTCTAAGGCAACACCGCATTCACTAGAGGCGCTTTTGTACCGCTTTGAAGCATCGTACTCGTGGCTCATTAAAGAAAGAAAAAATACTCGTGGCTCAGTGGTAGCGTCTCCGTCTCACACTCCGGAGACCCTGGTTCGATTCCCACCCAGCCCATCTTGCAAGAGTTCAGCCAAAGCCACCTAGAAAATCAGTCTCTGTAGCACGCCGCAACCTTCGCTTCTCATTCCAACGAGCAGCTCTGTCTCCAGGAGGTATCTCACCTCGTGAGTGTCTAGCAGAGGCAAGCGCAGCTGCTTATATACTGCCGCGACGCCGCGAGCGACGGCGCTAGTTGGAGCCCCGTTTCTCCTCTGTTGTGACGTCACGGTGTCACGTGGTATTGAAGGCGACACCGCCGCGCCTGAGGAGCTGGGCTGAGCTCTCGTAATATGCTTCGCATAAAAACTACAGAAGGTTAGTCATATACAGCTTTCGCTGAAAAGCAAACAAACGGGGAAAGAATGTAGGGAAGGTCGTGAACGTCCACGAGAATTGCAATCTCTCCGATAGGCCGATCGAACGTAAAAATCTGTCTTGTGGTGTGACGAATGTATATAGGTCGGCGTTCCAGGACTGTCCGCTCCGACAGCGGCCGGTCGTCAAGACGCGCCAGCGCGGTCGCAAGCGACTGCTTGTGTGCCCTGTATCGGAGACAGTGACAAAGAACGTGTTCGATAGTTTCTTCCTCGTCGCCGCAGTGGTCACATGCAGCGCTATCCTCCCATCCGACACAGAAAGCAAACGACTTCGTAAATGCGACACCAAGCCACAATCGGTAATGTGCCGTTGTCTGTGGTCGGGATAGTCCAGGTGCAGGCTAAAGTTGAAGACAGAGCTCCAATCGATGTAGACATGTATGGATGAAACTAGGTGTGTTCCATAACGATTATTAAGGCATCATATGCAAACACTCGAAGTTGCGCTGCTGCATCTGTTCTTGACAGCGGGACTGGCTCCTTCTGCAAGCCGTCTTCATGAGCAGATCGAGCAGCTTCATCGGCCCATTATGCCGCAAAAACTTCATTGGAAATGTTGGATTGAATTCTGGGGTTTTACGTGCCAAAACCCCGGTTTGATTATGATGCACGCCTTAGTGGGGGGCTCCCGAATAGTTTTGACCACCAGGGAATCTTTAACGTACCCCCAATGCGCGGAACACGGGCGTGTTGGTATTTCGCCCCCTTAGAAATGCGGCAGCTGCGGCCGGGATTTGATGCCGCGATCTCATGCTTTGCAGCGCAACACCCTAGTCGCTAAGCTACCGCGGCGTGTATTGGAAACGTTCGGTGCTCGCAAAGATTCTTCACGCCCGCAAAGCATGCTCACAATTAGAGTCGCCCATGTATTGGCGGTGGTCATAGTAACGAGGTACGACTGTAGTTTTCTCGCGCCGTGAAGTGGCCTGCGTCCACGGGCCTGTCTGCTTGCTGAAGAGAGAGAGAGAGAGTCAGAGGCCAATGCGTTTACCGGCTGAGTTCAGGGCCGTTAGGTCACGCGGTTGTTGACAACGGTGGTCACGTTCGAGCCAAGTGCTCACATTTAGACGCACGTAAATCAACGTCGGCGCTAAAAGGAAATAATCGTGCGTAACCTTAGAGATCGCGCAGCCTGCATGCAAAGTGTGTAACTTCGGTTCCCGATCCACCAGACGTATAGGTTATATATCTCTGGGCTTGCTTTTCTACTTGCTACGGAAATTAAGAGGAAGAAGTGGTGTTGGCTAGATCATGTAAATGCGTAGAAGAGAGATACCCGATGGTTTATCAGAGTGATAGAAATAGGTGCCAAGAGAGTTGATGCCCAGTTGAAGATAGCAGAGGATTAGGAGGTGTGATGGGGTTAGGAAATGTGCACATTCACGTGACCTGTTTTAAAAATTACGAAATGTGTGCGCGAGTATTGGCGCTCGGAATGTGAGTGCGTCGAGCATTCCCCCAGGCCACTGTCACTTCTCAATCACTAAATAAACAATGTTATTGTCGTTATGTATGTATGTACGTATGTATGTGTGTGTGTATGTATGTATGTATGTATGTATGTATGTATGTATGTATGTATGTATGTATGTATGTATGTATGTATGTATGTATGTGTGTGTGTGTATGTATGTATGTATGTATGTATGTATGTATGTATGTATGTATGTATGTATGTATGTATGTATGTATGTATGTATGTATGTATGTATGTATGTATGTATGTATGTATGTATGTATGTATGTGCCGAGGGTCCTGCGTAGCTTGTGCTAAAATTTCAAAATATGCGAACGCCACGCAGATGAACAGAACGAAGGAAATGTTGTTTGCCGTCGCTTGGAGCAAGTCAGACAAGTTTTCTATTTTGCCTATTTACATAATTAGTTATTACTGATTAGGTTATCGAATGTTTCCATCAGGGCAAAATCGCCGATAAGAAAATTGTAGGAGATCGTGAAAAACTCCCGATCCATTTTTCTGTTGCTCTATACGTGCTACATAAAAGCTTTTTGCAAGACGGAAAGAAAGCGCGTGATTTACGAAAACATGGAAACAAATTAAAGACAGTGTACTGCAGCTCACTGCACTCCGTGCGACGAGGGTTATTTTACTTTTGCTTTGTGGCTAAATAGACGATAAGAGACATCGAGCCGTTCACTTGCTTTATTGTCGCCAACTTAGCTTTCACTGCAGCTTAGACTTTTAGGGCGTGGCTCGTGCTTGACCAGCTGCAGGCGCGAGGCAGAAAGGCTCGGGGACCAGCTCTTTTTCAACGGATGAAACTTCAGCCGTGAACTGAGAATGCCGCACGCCTGCCTGAGAGCGTTCACGCAGAAAAAAAGCTTCAGCTCACGATTGTCTCTGACACAGATGCTCCCTAATTTGGCATCCTAGGTTCCAACAAGAGTGGGTGCTTGGGCCTGTTGGTGTTGCATCAAGAAAAGTAAGATCGCGAAAAAGAAGATACAGCGTGTTCAGTGAGTGGTGTTCAGCTGTGCGTCCGCGTCTGAGTTTTTTTATTCCGCCCCTGGTTTCATCAGCTGCCGACCTGTTCTTGAACGGTGCTGTCTGAGTTGGTCTCCTACTGGAGTTCCGTTTCTCACTCTGGAGCAAGGTTGCTATTGCTATTTCACGCGAAAATGGCTACTTGTGAGGTTTTCTAGCTATGAATAGTGCGGCACGGCGTGCCTACTTTTGATACTGTGGCGATATCAGTATCAGGTGATGGCAGCAGCACTCGAGGAAATGCTAGTGTATTCTTTGTCTACGGTCACAATTTTCATTACGATTATAGAGTATGCCCAGCTGTGCTCCATGCTCTTGTCTTCGTACATTGATTGTACGACACTAAATCATCGTTAGAACGTACCTGACCTATACCTGCGTTTAGTGGGCCAAAATTTAGTTTCTGTGTCAACGGCTTAGTCACTGATTGGCTGCTTTCTGTTACTTGGTTTGCTATCTTTGCTAATTGGCCAACAGTAACTCTCATTTTTTTTTTACGAAAAAGGTGAGGGGAGGGAAGGTGGTGCAACGTTTCATCATGCCGCGGTTCTTCTTTCTTTAGAATTTCTCTGCCATGTTGCAACGCCACTCACGCGGGCATACGAGTTGCAGTCACGCCACTGAATGAGCACGCTCGTAAGCTAAGTATGCGACCTTGACGTGGGCCGCGACGCGACACCATCGTGTCGGGCCGAGAACCTCGGTATGCAGACGTCTCCGCTGCTGCCGCTGCCGATGTATCTCACGCGCGACGGCTATGTAAACGCTCTCACCTTGCGACACGCGCTCGCACACCAGGAGCCTTACGCACACCTTGGAACGGAGATGCCACGGCTATACCGCTTACCCAAGAGGCGCCCGCTACAGGCACATCGCGGGTGCGGAGAAAACATCGCCAGAGGCCTCAGTATAACCGTCTCCACGCAGCCGAGGTCCTCAGGGTGGCGATGTGCATAATGTGGGGCGTCGTGCGTTCATCGCCTGCTTCGCCGCTTATGCATGTATGGATGTCTGCGGCTCCTTTAACGCGCCTCGTCAAAGAAAAGGACCTTGGGTCACACCCGTTTTGCGAGCGTGGCGCTAGCCGTGCGTGGAGAGAAGTGCCTCTGGAGTTGAATTGCGAATCCGGTGGCTTCGCGCGCGGGCTCCCGACGTGATGACGCGACCCGCATTTCGTCATCTGCGTGCGCCCCTTTACATGAGCGCGTCATATTTAGGGAGTTTTCCGAAGATGTAACAAAGTGTGTTTCGCTAAGCTCTCGCCGTGCGGTCTTTTTCGAACGCTTCAAGGTTTTGCGGCTGCACGCAGTTATAGCAAAGCGCATATGCTCTGGACGAAAAGCGTAACTATGTACGTGGTCTTCTGCTTCTTCCTCTTTTACACGCGATATGCGCTAAAGGGATCGTTGGTCATGCGGTAGCTTAAGCAGCGAATGAAATACGAAAATGAATCCACAATGAAACCTTCAAGAATACAGAAGAAAGAATCGAAACTTCCTAAACATATAAAGACCCTACAAAATATTTTAATCTTTCTTTAATCTTTAATCTTTTAATCTTTAAATTTTAATCTTTAATAACACCTACCTGATAACACAGGTAGGTGTTATCAATATGAATTGATAACACCTACCTGTGCACCGAAACACGATAAACTTACGTAAACAAGGTCGGAGCATGCGCCCAGCAGCTCCTGAAAAATATAAGAAATTTCCATTTATATATATAGTGTGTTAGCTAGTTAAGAATGATTGCATGCATGTTGACTACAAACGCAATTCCAAAATGGAAACAAAATCACGCAAACTTTTCAACATCGGTCAGTGTCTGTGCCAAGCAGCTTCGATGCCGTAAAACCCTCCGAACGACCTACCAACCTCAAGCATACGACCAACCGAATGTTAATTAACAGAGGCACTACTGAATGTTTCTACGGCCTTTTTATTCCTCAATTTGAAATTGATGGGTAGTGTTCCGACTGAAGGCAATGAAAAATTTGTCAAGCGGTATTGCTGGCAACGTGCATACTTGTGTGTTCAGAAATCTGTAACAATTACGGCTGCATTCTGAATCTTTGAGATTGACAAAATCAAATTAGAATGCGGATAAGTGTGCTTGCTCGGAGAACTGAGTTTTACTTGGAATAATGTTCCGCAGCTTTCCACGTGCGAAAGTGACGGTAAAGCACAGTGGAGCCTTCAGAAGCAGCCCCGCACATTTTACTTAACAATAAATCATTTTTTGCTCGCGCCCCCCCCCCCAAAAAAAAGAAAAAGAATATTCCCGAGTTTTATGTTCAGAGGAGCGAGATATTCTTGAGATCTCACACTTTTAAATTAGTCCCACAAATCATGAAGGGTGTGTCGCTGAGCAATGCCTGCTTCATTCCTGTTTCTTTCCTTGCTTTGCCAAAAAAGACAGATGCACACTCTTAAAATTTTCACACCCTTATGGGTGTAATGCGGGTGTATTCATCTTTTCACCCCTTGTAAACACCCTTGAAACACCCTTTTTCAGCGCAAAAGGGCGTTCAACAAGAAAACACCCTTGGAACACCCCCAGTCTTTCTAATTTACACCCTAATTATAAGGGAGTAAGTGAACAAGCTTACAGTATATGATAAATGAACATTGCCAGTTAAGGCGTTGATATTGGCTGTACATGAAACGCGCGCTACCTGCGCTTGAATAAGGTAGCTGGAATGATTAGATCGGGGCACCTAGGCAGCAGCGCACTGGCTCCGAACAGTGGTCAAAAACGAAGTTGCCCACGAATGTTGATATCGAACGGATGACACTAACGCGCAGACTTTGCATAGCCAGATATCTGCAAAAGGCTTCATATGATCAATAGCAAAATATTTACAATGCTATCACTCAATGCTTAAAGGTGTGCAACCAGTTAGACTAGGAATGGTTAGAAGTGAGGGCTAACGGTAAATAGCTCACCAACTTACGGTTTGTAGATGACATTGGCATACTCAGCAACACTGCAGACTATTTGCAACAAACGTTTGAGGAACATGTCGAAGAAAGTGTAAGTCTGACTGAGAGTTAGTATGCAGAAGAGAAAAGTAATGTTCCGCAGCGTGGCGAGAGAACGAATGTCATGGTCGGCAGTCAGCCTCTAGAACCTGCGCAGAAATACGTTTATTGAGCTTAATTAGTCGCAGGGGCCTCTGATCAAGGAAATTAACAAAAATAAAATATTAGCTGGAGAGCTTACGGCAGGCATTACTAAATCATGACCAGGGAGCTTACTGCTAACCATTGCTTTCTACCGGTAGTAACGTATGGGGCCGAAACTTGGAAGTTACCAAAGAAGCTTTGGAAGACGTTGAGGACCGCGCAACGAGCGATGCAATGAAAATTATTAGGCATGATGATAATAGACTGGAAGACAGCGATGTGGATTAGAGAGCGAACGGGGATAGCTGATATTCTGGTTGACATTATGGGGAAGAAGTCGTGCTGGGCAGACATTGCAATGCGTAAGGGAGAGAACTGCTGGTCTATTGGAGTTGCAGAATGGGTGCTAAGGGAAGGGAAGCACAGTCGAGGACGGCAGAGAATAATGTGGACGTGATGGAATTGGGAAACTTGAAGACACGTGGAACCAGTTAGCACAAGACAGGGGTATTGGAGATCGCTGGAGAAGCTTTCGTCCTGCGATGGACGTCAGAATAAGCTGATGATGATGATGACGTGACGACATCCATGCTAGCTTCGCGGCATGTCATTCATGTTATGTCATGCATGCGTGTCATGCACGTTCTGATAGCTCGATTTGCGTCGATTGCGCGGGGGGGGAGGGAGGGGGGCTAGTAGCGGCGTAGCCAAGTGGGGCACGCCGGACACTTGTAACGCTCACTAACAGTAAAATTTTTGCTGCTATGGCAATGGCCCCGCTCCTTCCCCCTCCACGGCCAATTGGGACCCCCCCCCCCCCTCACACGAAAAAATTTTCTGGTTACGCCACTGTCGGGAGAGGGTGTAAGATTGCTCTAGACCCCTCCCTGTAACTTGTCAACGGAAACGGGGGACGGGAGGGCAGCTGCCGCCGGGCCGCAAACCTTAGGCAGCCCAATTACCGGCTGCATTTCCCTTTGCACGTGAATACTGCCCTAATGCCATTACACTGTAGGATCTGTGGCGGTTCGAGGGCATGCGACATTAAAAAAAACCCATACAGCCATCAGCAAGTCTTAGCTTGAGCAGATCTTTGGGAGCTGGGCAAGACTCTCACAAAAAAAAAAGAGCTTGGCACCCCTCTTACAGGCATTGTCAACTCTGGGTCCCACCGCTGACTGTACATTTCCGGTAAAAAAAAAAATCACACCGGAACTCCTCTCGGATTTGTCTAAGTGTGCGTAAGCATTGTGACTCTTCCTCATCTACACGCAGTCCATGTCGTTATCAATGTTATGAGACTTGAGCCGACAAGTATAAGCGACAGCGCTGCGGCGACACGAGCTGCTCTGGTCGGCGGCGCAAGCAAAGTACTGCAGGTGGCGGGGCCAGACGCGCTGGTGACGTTCCGTTCGTTTTGAGCTGTTATCGCTCTTTAGCCCTCCTCATCCGCGCCGAAACATTATCAACCGTTCTCCGGCGGCGGCTGCTTGTGGCACGGCCGCGCGAACCGTATCTTGAAAGCGAACTGCATTGTGGACAGAGTGTGCCCACTGCTGAAACCTTCCCGCGCTGTGTTCGCACCGTTTACTTCGCTTTGAAAACAGACGCGCGTACACCTATCTTGAAAGTGTTCTGCGAAAAGCGCATAGTGCGGCATGAGCTGAGAGCTTCGTGAGCGCAGTGTTCTCGCCGCTTCGGTCGCGTTGAAGCGAGAGCTAGCACGAAGGTGAATTCACTCGCTGTAGCGGGTTCTATTTTGAAACGTATCGTGTGGTACGGACTGACGGACGGATGTTTTTTCTTGTTGGAGAAGTATAGAAATGCTTACGTTATAAAAAAAATCGCAGGGTTCGCGAATTTCGCGATAAGAACCAACACCAACCCACTCCTCGGCGCCCCGCGGAGCGATGCCGTCTTGATCGCCCCCTCCCAACCCCGGGAAAAGGGACACTACCTATCTCAGTTGAAGAAACGATGATGAAACAACGACAAGAACGGCATCTCCTAACGAGTTGTCTTATGGCCTCTGAGATTTGCGCGCGCAGCTGGCGCGCGCGAACCTGGGAGGCCCTAATTGGCCGCTTAATAGCATAAAAAGACAAAGATAATGCCAAATGACACAGTTAAAAATTCAAACAAATAACTGATCTTAATTATACTGTTTGGGAAAAAGAAATAAAAAATTAGACAGCCGCAACACACGCCACTAAAGCCACCACCGCCGGCATAACGCGGAACCAACAGTTGGCAACATTCATTCGCGCGTCATTGCTTCGTTCGCTTCGTCTTCGCAACGAGAGCCGCCATCTTCTCGCGCCTAACGTTTTGTATGGCTTTGTTCTCTGCAATCCGCGCCAAGGTCCGCGCACGCAGCTCATCGGTGGATGCACGTCTGCTTGGCGTCGCAATGCGGCCTGCGTCATTTTTTGGTGTTCGCGCAATCGGTGTGAAGCATGTCGCATGTGAAATGTTTGGTAGAAGTGCCTCACGTCCAAGTCAAGCCGCAGTACGGGTGTATGGCTGTGCGCCCTGTTCTCGGAAGCGTCAACGGCTTTCCGGCATGCGGATTTCAGGTACGTGCAAATGCGTTTCGCCCTCCTATTGAGCTCCGGCGCAAAGCGTGCAATATTTCATGTGAAAGATGCAGTGCCCGTCATCATGGTGTGAATTTCGAGCGGCAAACGAGAACTTTGGCATTTAGAGCACACCGCGGCTGCTAAGTTAGCGTGGAAATTGTTTTACCTTACCGTAATATGTTGCTGTCAGTCTAATCTGCGGCTTGTGGACAGCTAGCCCATTGACTTTTGCTTGTGGCAGCGATAAGTATATAAATTGAGGCGGTAATAATTTTCGAGAGCAGAGAGTTGTTTCGCTCGATGTTTGGTCGTGTTCATGGCGTTATGAAAGCTAGAAAACTAACTGGCTTTATCGTGCTTAGTTCCAACTCCACGGGGCGTAACGTTGGAGCTGTATATGCTTGTTTTCGGTCTCACGAGTACCACTTTCATGCTTTTGTTGCATGAGAGGTAGCTGCTGCATGCCGTCTGGGCAGAATACAACAAAAGCAATTTCCTCACTTTCATACGTATGCAATGTGACGTAACAAAATTTCCAGCGTTTTATTCGGAGCGTAAATATCCAGTATAGTTTAGTAAGAAACTCGAATTCTGTCTTAGCTTAGTAGGCGTGAAACAAGTGAAACTCTTTCCTTTTTGAATTCGCCCGCAGATGCGTCATCGGGTAATTGACAGTAGCTTCGCTACGTGAGTTGTTTTATGCGCCAATATTGCCTGGTTAAGTATCCTGTTAATTTATGCCGACGCTCGTTCATCTTGATTTTAAGCGGTTACTATCCCCGAGTACCGGACGATGCCAAACTTGTGAGGTGTAGCAAACGCGGGAAATTCAATGTGGCGTGGCTGCAAGTTCCTGTTTTTACGTTTCTTGCATTCAAAGCCAACAGAGTATCACTGATTTATTTTCCATTTCTGCTGTACTTGATCAATCTAATGTGACAACTGCATTTGCTCTTTAATGTTCTCCATTTACTGTGTATTCAGCTTGGCTGCCGTCCTCTCTTCAGAGGATGCTGCTGTGATAGCTCTTTCGTATAGCACATGCCTCTAGGCTCTTGTGTTTCAAGGGCTCTGGCGAGGCAGCAGTGCTCCAAGTAATTTTACCATCCTGTATATTTTCTATTTTGCATCATTCTTCCACGATGGATTTTAATGTTCATACTATTTGTCATTAGTCATCGCCATAATTTTATAGCACGTAGATTTTACGCACTTTACAGCGACAATTTTTAGGCCAGTTTACAGCCAAGTTACATCTTCCATAATACATCGTCAACATTACCACTTGTCATGGCCCTCTTTGGCCAAACCTGGCCCTTGCGCCATAAAACACCACACATCATCATCATCAGCTTGGCTGCCAGAAAATGCTTGAATTTCTTTCAGTATCCAAGTGACGAAATATTCCACTGACGGCCGTGTGTGAAACACGCAAGATGACAAAACTGATAGCAAAATGATGAGATATTTCTTTTATAGCGTTTGGACTCGACTTTTGGTGAGGCTGTCGATCGACCTTGGGCCTGGTGACAGCACACCCGACATCGCCAAAGTGCAGCCTCTCAGTTGAGTGCCCCCGAATGGACCATCAACATCGGAAACTGAAGCAGAGCCAGGTAGGGCCAATTTTTACTTTGGAACAGAATACTGACAGCTGCCTCTTTTTTTAAGAACTAAATAACATATTTACAAACCAATCCTTTCCTTTGTGCAGCCTACATAGAATTGTTTTTTGTTCTTATACAGACCTTCAGAAAGCAGTTCTTCTGAACCCTTTTTGCATGCACAAATAAATAAAGGGGAGTTCACTTTCTGAAGAAATTGATGCACTGAAATGTGCGTTCGACACACAATGAGATGCAAGGTAACCAACAACTTTAAAGCGGTAAAAAAACAAGTTTGAAACAAGTTCTAACATCATAACCCGCCTTGGCATACGGATCTAAATATAACAGCAACAGAGGTGCATGCAGAGAAGTGTTTGTAAATGTTTGCAAGATATGTACATTGTCCATGAAATTGTTTTATTTACTTAGAGCTTCTTGGTGCCATGGCAGTGCAGTAAAAGCTCAAAATGATGCCCCTGCTCCTAATAAAGCACCTTTAGATATTAAAATTAAATTATGGGCTTTTACATACCAAAGTCACAGCCTGAAGTTTTGGGAACCTGGCCTTCTTTAATGTACACCTGAATGTAAGTGCATAAGCGTTATTGCATTTTATCCTCATTGGAGGGCAGCTGTCATGGCCTAGATTGAAGCTGGGACCAGCATGACTGAGCAGCATGGCATCATAGTAAGTGGGCTATAACACTAGGTCAAAATGAGAAATACTGCTTAGAACTACCAACTTCTTGGCTCACAAGCACTTTGCACTAAGTTAAAGGAGTATGGAGTACTGACAGCGACTGTTTATGTACCAATTTCTTTTTAACCTGACTCCATTATTAAAGTGCGAAGCTTCAATTAGTCAAAACCAGCCTAAATTACAGAACCAGCTCAAAACACGCACCATGTATAGCTGGATTTGGACATGAAAATGGAGTCAATTCATGTCGCCGAAAATGGAGGTGGCAGTCACACTATTTCATGCATTTTGCCTAAAACATAGTCAATAATTATTCAATTTCCAAAATATTCTTTTCAAAAAGTTTTTTTTCAAGCATGAAAGGAGGAGCCAAATGGTGTTCAGGTGCACGAGCGGTTAGTTGCACGGCACTTGCATGTGTTCACTGGCTTCTTTCAAGCTTGAAAGAAACATTTGTTGCACCTATTGAGCAGTAGAAAGCTGGATTGGGAATTTTTCATGGTGCTCTACAATTTTCGCACTGACACTTTTGCTTTGAATATAATATTTGAACAGTTAAGTAATCGTTGTTAACTAATTACCTAATTACGAAAAATGCAAGAATTGGTTTCACTTCCTCAAAACGATGGCAAACGACATTACCTTGGTGCTGTCCAGCTACGTTGCAGTTGTACATATTTAAAGCTTGCATGTGTTATACAGACCACCTGGTAATTACAAGGCATATATAGAAGTGGCTAAGTTGTGTAAGCCAGCCATGTGTAGCGAATCATGAGAAACAGCCATGTTTCTTTGACTTAAGGGCATGATAAGATTGACATGCTCGACACCTTGTATCAGTGTGTTCTAGGCCTGTTCGTAGTTTAGCAACTACATAAACAATATTTCTCCACGTGTAAGCTCATATGCATCTTTCAAGTATATTGCCTCGTGTGTCCAAAATAAACCATCCTCGCGCTTCCTTCATTATGTCTTTATCTGTTGCTGTGCTAAATTTTTAACATGCAACTGCACAAATTTTCATCTAGTTTTCATGTTTCCTCGTTGTTTGGTGGCTTTATTTCTGAACAAGTTGTTTTCGTTAAACCCTGTTGCACACAGCAGTACACAGCATTTCTGCCTAGAGTGGAAATGGTTTTTTTTTTCAGATTGACATAAATACACCTTGCCTGGGCAATGTAAGGCATTCTACATAACACTGCCATGCAATAATGTTTATATTGTATTCCAGCATCATGCAGAACTGTTTACTTACCAGATTAGAATATGTACAAGTGTTGGAAGTAACAGAACTGGAAGAAGCCAGCAGATAATGAGGCCAAGGAAAGCATACAGGAACATGTGTTAAGTTTTTTTATATGAAGTATAGAAATGATAAATTCTGGGTAAGTGAAAGTGGATTAAAAGATATCCACCTGTGGGTGGAGAACAGACCCATAACCTTCACATTACACATGTGATATACTAACCACTGTGGTACTACTGCCGTGTTCGAGCGTCGACAATCTTAGGGGCCATTGTGGACGGTTGAATGCTGCCTCGGTGGCACAGTGGTTAGTGCATCGCATGCCTAATGCAAAGGCTGTAGGTTCGTTCTCCCCCCATGCCTGGTTGTTTTTTTTTTACCATTTTCGTTTCCCTTTATCATTTCTACATTTAAATAGAAAATTACAAATAAGTTTCCACGTGCCTTCCCTGGCATCTTCCAGCTGTGATTCAGAAAAATTTTGACCCTCAGTATCCTTTCTTCTCCTTTGGAAGAACAGGAGCTTCATTTTAAAAATAATGAATTCACCTTGTTCAGTATCTCAATGTGGTCTCAAATCTTATCATAGCATGTGTATTACTAAGTGAAGTTTTTGTTAAGATGATATAGCATGGGACCTAATTAGTAGCCTTTGTGTACAGATATATGACTAGTCTAATAAATAGGAGGATTTTAAGAAGCACTTCTAACATGGTCTGAGCATGTGTTTAAAAAAACTAATCTAGCATGATTTCAGGCATAACTGTTGCCCCTGAAAAATATTTGGATAATATGCATTGGCATTGTTTTTAGAGAGCACCAATACTGCTTTGATAGAGGTAGCCTCGTGGAACATGAAGCATCGCTTCTTGCTGAGTCAAGGAAATATTTGCATATCTGAGGTGCATGTGTCATAAGCTCGAATGCTGTTTAGAGGCTGCTAATAAGAAAATTACTTGACTTGCCTTCCAGAGATTGCTTCAGTAGTCTATGCTACTCCATCATAAACAATTTACCAGGGTGAACATTCACCACAGTTGGCTTTGCAATGTTTATGCAAAATACCGCAATTGGTTACTAGACATGTGACTGCACTAAAACTTGGAATTAATGACCAGTAAGATTTATGGGACCAGCAAAACTTAGTTTATTACTCCAGAACAAAATGCGAGGCACTTCGGTTATTTCTGCCATAGAGTTTCTTACAGTAATTACTAGAGGGAACTCTGGCGCTGCAGTCGTACCACCATGGGAATGATGGGAAGCACATGGATTTGTCGGATAATCGTGCTTGTGAATTCAGACGTTCTTGTGGCTTCGTATATTATACGCTATATAAATCTCATTGCCGTAAATTTCAGCGCAGTCTATACTCTTCGAAGTGCAGAATACGGCGTCAACACGCACAATTGCTATTAATTGCAACGATTGAGCTTGTCCAGGTAGCCAAATCGAAGGGCGCCAAGCGTCTCAAGGCACTGGTATGCCCGCGATAAATTCATCAGGGCGTTGCACTCGCTTGTCGTTACATGCCTCCGTGGCTTAATGGTTTCAATATCAGACTTCTGTTCTAGAGTTCCTGTGTCTGAATCCTGTCGTCGGACGATTTTCATGTTTATTTATTTATTACACAGTATATTGTTGAGAATGACTAGTTTACAAAGTCACAAAGCCGTTTGAAGCCAAACAGATGAAGTTTAGGCAAATCCATGTACTTCCCATAATTTCCATGCTGCTACAGCCGTTCTTGTTTGATCTCCTGTGGACACTAACGTCAGAGTTCCCTCTAGTAATTATTGTATGAAACTCTGATTTCTGCGCCTCACTCGTGCAGAAGCGGCACCACACCTGCTGCGTAAACATGCACTACCTTTCGGCCAAGTGCAGGGAATGCTGTGAACTCGCCCTGTACAAAGCCTGCACTAAGTAAAACGAATCACAACGTGCAGGTGCTGCCACGTTGAACTGGTGGAATGAGGAGTGAAATTCAGCACCTCCTGAACTAGTTCAGAAAGTGCAGGTTAATCTAGTGGAGATTATATAGTAACAGAAGTTGAGTGATTCTGCGTTACATTCACGAAATACACTTCATGATACTTTTCCATTTATTTCATCAGTTATTAAGAATCCCTTTTGCATTGTTGGACAAAACTACAGAATGCCAACATATTTTCTAGCATTCACTGGTAACAAACATGTCAAAACTTGTTCTAGTGTCTGGATTGCCGCTTTAGCCGTTAACCCCCAAGTTAATTCCGGAAAAATGCACCAAATTTTTTACGTACTCAATTTTTCGGCGTCATTCTCATTCTAAAAATATATTACTTCATTGGTCTCTGGTTAGAAATAACACAAAAATAAGAGCTGCTCTTGAGGGCAGCTTTCCCTCAATGCCGACTGTAACTCATCTTTGACAATACGAGCAGCATAACATCGGGCAGAAAGAGTGCAACTCGTCATTGGCGATATTGGTACTACCTCCAGTCACTAGTACAGCTTGGGATCAATGGTTAAATGTTGCGACTTTGTTGATGCCCAATTTTAATTCTGCAGCTGTTACACTTGGGTGTAGCATGTGTATGTACGTGTGCATGCATTAAAATGACTTCACGCTAGAGCAAAGCAACTGTAGTGCAGAGAGGCATTAGTCATCTTTATATATTTGCTTTGTAAAGATGCACTAAGTTTATTTTTTGCAGTATAGGCTTGGCGCTAATTGGCCAAAGATGCCCTTGTGCTATTAAACCTATCAATTAATTCGCTTTTTGCAGTAGCAGGTGCTTATTCCTTTTTCAGGATCGGTCTGTGAGTTTTAATTTGTTTTTCTTGAACTGTGCAATTTCCACTCACAGGACTGCATGTCATGTGAAGTGTTCCTTTTTCAATCAAGAATGTTGAGGTTGTGTTTGTGAAACTCGATTTCTTGCCTCAAACGAGCTTGTACAAACTGACCAAGCTGATAATTCTACCTGCTTATATATTAAATGTGTTGCGGTTATGAACCCTCATAATGAATGACACACAGTATAAAAATTTTATCTAATAAAACGATTTAATGAAATTTTTCATGTTTTTCGCGTTCGTGTTCACTTCTCTACTCTCGTGTCCTGTCTGCATGTCTCGCCTCTTTTTTTTTGCATATTAAATATCGTATAAACTTAACCATGCTTTTTTACCACAATGCAGGGGGAAAAAGCTCCGGTAACACCATGCATTCAGTATGGTGGCCCAGACGTGTATGCAAGCAACCTCCTTCATGTGGACCAAGAACTACTCTGCAGTGTCTCACAGTCTTCCATGCGAAGCCCTCAACATTCTCGTCTCAGTGGAATGGCTGCCCATCTATCTGCGTGTCCATCACCAAGACGGCTAGTTGTAAAGCTCCTGTACCCGTTTAAGAAAGCTTAATGATTTTTTTTATTTAGTTTTCACGGTTGGCCGTAGAATCTTAACATTTTTGATGTTTCTAACGTTTTTACCTGGCACAAAGTGGCGCAATAACTTTAAACCAGTGTAATGTATTTAAGTGAAGCTCACTCTAATGCCTATGTGGTTTTGTTTGTGTTTAAGAAATTTGAATGTCTGATGAGGTAACAGCATTTAAATTTGTCATCGTGGCTTGGTTCAATGAGCCGCTAGGAAATAAGATGCAAAACTTATCACATGCCAGTTGTAGCATTTTTGTATTCATGACTAAAGTATACACGTTTCAAAAGATGGAAAGTGGGGAAAAAAAGCCTCAAGAACATAATCATCCTAGGATTGTCATGTCCTTACAACTCTGCAATGACTAATGCCTCATGCATATTGGGAGCAGAATGGTCGCAATGCCTACAGGTATACTTGATAAGAGACTAGCTTGCAAAAATTTAGTTGAGAGTTAGCGCTCATCCTGTCTGCTTCTAGTCTGTGTCCATGCCACTTCGCGCTACAATCAAAGATCATGTTACTGTACCAACTCGCCCAACTTTTTATCCTTGTGTTAAAGACACACTCAGACTTGTTCTTACTTATGTGACCGGTTATTTTTGTGCTTTATAATAAGATGCAGTGCTTTTCGAATGAAAACGTGATATTTAGTAGTGAGGTTATTTAAAAAAACTGTTCTGCTTAAAATTTAATTGAGCAAGCCTGTGCCATTATTCGGTGCTTATGTCTTTGTATTGGTATGGTTTTACTCATCTTCCTTTTTACTTTTAAAATGTGCAAACATTATTATGTAACCATTTCTCTTGAATGAAATAAATACTTCTGACATTTCGTCACAAATTTTACAATGATGTTGTTCAATTACGTAACCTTAGACTAGCTGATTGTTGTTCTGGTAGCTTAACTTACAATGCCTTTGCAATATTCAATGCAAGCACATGGTGAAAAATAAACTAAGTTATTGGGTATAAGCAGGTATCTTTCAGTAAATGGAGCATACATATATTTCAGGAAATAGTGCATGCTTATATATTGAACAGCAAGGACAGCTACACATGCTGTTTTGTTCGTAAATGCTGAAACATGATTCGACGTGGAAGCACTTTGTTCTTTGGCTTTGAGTGCTACCTTTAAGTCATGTGTCAAAGTAGTAGTAGAAGCATCCCGTGGCGATAAATGACAACTTTGATGAATAGAGGTGTAAAATGTGTGCTTAAAACGGCAAAAAACTGTTTGACAGGCAAACATATGCTGCTGTAGTACTGTACTTGTTACCGTTGCCAATCCATGCATTGCTTGTGCTCTATTGCATTCAATATGAGCTACAACAACGAGCTGTGGTGTCTTTCCCTCCTGGTCTCGCTGGTGTTGCGAAAATGTTTGACCAAGAAAAGTGGAGGTTTTTAATTATTTCTGAAATGCATGTAACTATGCTTTTGGCTGTGTGCTGTTTCCACGGGGTTATAAGTACTGGTGCACCAAGGTGCGGGAGATCCTGTGTCCTTAGTGCAGCGCGCATTGTTATTGCGCTCTGCATCCGACCGGCAGTGTACTATCACTGCAGAGGAAGATTACGAAAAGCATGGCCTGTGTGCCTTGCTGCAATGGTGAAACCTTCAATTGTTTGCCTGAAAGGGACGCGCGTTATGCTACCATATGACGGACCAGAAGCGCAATATGACGACGCCTCACAGATTCTGGCTCATACTGAACAAGGTAGTACCGTAGCTAAGGCTAGGCAGCATTCACAACAGCTAGTCTGCCCATTAACTACATGGCTGTAGTGAACGCTAAAATACTTCCAGGGATAACACCCTTTTGGAAGCGTGTTGTCCATGCTACACCCATATTGAAATGGTGGTGTCTCTGTTACACCCCATATAGAAAGGGTGTTGTTAGCTTTACACCCATAGGCGAGGTGACGTCATATTAACACCCCTTCTCTTGTAGGGTGTTAATTTGCACCCTTTGCTTGAGGTGTAGCAATACACCCAAAAAGGGTGTCACCCATGGGACAAGTCATTTACACCCTTAAGGGTGTTAAAATTTTTAGAGTGCAATGCGTTGGCCGATATGGTGCGGCAAAGCTCTACCATTGATTGCATCCTTTACAGTCACCAAAGTAACGTCATTTCTAGAGCTTGGGTATATACAGCATTCTGGTGCGGTCGAAGAACAATGGAATTCTACGAAGTAGTTTCAACTCGCGTCCGGACTCCATGCACCGTTAGAAACACATTCTGCGGCAGCCTGGTATACTTATGAGCCTGGTATAGTAATTCATTTACTTGTTTAATTATTTATCATTCATTTATTCATTCATTCATTCATTCATTCATTCATTAGCATGTAAATAAAGGAAAGATAGGCTCCTTTATTGCCAGCAGCTACCCATCTTCTCAGGGCAAGCGATACCAAAAGCAGACAAAGATTGAAAAGCACTGAAGACAGTCACATAATCACGAAAATTTGCGCACTTCGGCATGCTAGTAAAGGAAGCCTCGAGAGAGAGAGAGAGAGTAAAATGACTCGAAGAGACACACACAGTTGCGTAAACAAGTGAAAGTGCGCAAGAGAATCAGAAAACACGCACCTAAGTTGACAGTTTCGCAGATGACAGGGCTCTGCGGTAAACTTGACGCCCGTTGGACGCGAGCCATCGGTCAAGAACCGCAGATGCTGGTACCTCGAGCGTCTTCGCCGTAATCCGGTTGCAGTCCAGGAAAACGAAAGAATGCAGTGAGAAATATACAGCCGTCCAGCTTGGGGAAAACGTGTACAGATGCGCCAGCCAATTGCGTCGACTCATTTACGTGACGTCACAGTGAAGGCGATCTTCTTTCAGTATCGGCACTTTTCAGGAACTATGTTTCCGAGCGCAGAGGCACAACAGCAGGTGCAGTGGGGTTTTGTGGGCGGAGCTCGTACTCGATTAATGAGGTTGTCGCGAAGTACGGATTCATCTAGCGGTTATGAAAGAAATACTAAAGTAGTAGTACACTTTATTTTGTTCAAGATTAGGTTTAAGGAGGAGAGCAGTGGGAGGGCTCGCCCTCTGCTTCCTCAGGCGGCGGCCAGGCCTCTTCGGCCATCTGGACGACCAGGAGTTGCAGATCCGGGTCTGAGCTGTGCAGTTTCCCACTGCTCTAGGGTGGTGATGGAAACGGGAGGTGCATATTTGGGTGGTGCATATTTTGGGGTACTTGTCAGGGGCGCGCTTACATGATGTGGTGAAGATAGGCTCTACCTGCACATAATTTACAATCTGCTGCATATACCACGGCATAGAGGTGACTGTACGTCACTAGGTTTGGGAAAGTGGGCGTCTGTAAGAGGCGCCAGGTTACTGATTGCTTTTTATCTAAGTTTTAGTGAGCGGCCAGATAATGCCCCCTGCCCTGGTGGTAAAATTGTAGAATCTCGTTGTAGAAAACCATCTGGTCCCTGCCTGAACGACGTAGGGATTCGAACTGCCCATCGGAAGAGGTTGTCGTGCGGCCGCGGATGACAACTTCTCGGGCCGCACTGTGAGCAGCTTCGTTTCTCGGAAGACCGGAGTGCGCCGATGCCCAAGCGAGTTACGTCCATCTGCACCGGGTTTCGGGTGCCCTGGCCAGAATTTCGTGGGCTTCGGGCGAAATACGCCATTTTGCGAAATTTCGTGTGGCTGTCTTTTTGTCCCTCACTACGAATTTGGCCGAGGAGGAGGCGAAGCGTACAAGGAGGAGGCGTCAAAAAACGGTTTGACCTGTATTAGAAATTTATCCTTCCACAATGCCAATAAGACCACTCTTACTTGCGATAGTACGTTCTGCAAGCCAGAAAGGATTCAAGATCGAAAGACTGATGGCGACGTCATTCTGAAGTTCTCGTACTAGCATGCCGTAACGTGATGGATGTTGACGGCGTCTGCTCAGACCTAGTTGAATTTGTTTTTATCGCCCAAGATGGACTGCATTATATGCTCAGATATACAAAAGACGAACTTACTTAGCAAGTTTTATAGGACACTTACTGAGCCACTGCGGCCCAGATACGAAATACATTTTATTGAAATTCGAACATCACAGTGATGTACCGATTCTGGCGTTCGACGCTAAATTTTAAAGATGAAGATTCAACCTTCAGTTTCACTTCTAATAATAAGCATATTAGCACCAAATTAACGAAAATTGAATTTTGCGTGAATACTTTCTCAATCTAAATTTATGTAACGTTTCTCTTTAGTGTCCCCTTAAAGGATGCTTCTGCCCGGACGCATTTGAATGCACAGTGTACGCTTACAGGTTTGTGGCCTCAGCCACAACACCCCTTCTCTCTCTCTGTCAGCCGCTCCTGGACGATGGATGAGGGGGGGGGGGAGGACGGGGAAAGGACTCTCAATATTCCCCACTCCTGACCCCATCTTGGATAATCAATAAAGTTATTCTCTCGTTCTCTCTTATAGGTTTGTGCGCGCACTATTTCGAAAACACAATGCCTTCTTTCCTTTCTACCCGCCATGGTTGCTTTATTGGCTTTGGCGTCGTAGTGCTAAGGAGGAGGTCGCGGGATCAAATCTCGGTGGCGGCAGCCGCATTTCGATGAGCGCGAAATGCGAAAACGCCCGCGTACAGTGCATTGGGTGCACGTTGAAGAACCCCAAGTGATCCAAACTAATGCGGAGTTCCCCAACTACGGCGCGCCTCATAACCATATCGTGGTTTTGGCACGTAAAAAGCCCAGAATTTAATTCTTGGTTTCATTTCTGTGTATTTTCCGTTCCCTTCTCCCAGTCTAAGATAGAAAACCATTTCAAATATTGTCACCGGGTTCTGATGACGCCAAGGCTCGAACATTTGCAGAGATAGTGAATGACACACGCTAACTTCTTATTAGACGAACTTGTGCCTAGAAGTCAGAAACCTCTATGTCAGTCTACTTAACTCCGGTGCCATTGTTATTATACTTAATAATGTGACTTGAGTTTGGGACTGAGCGTGTCTCATTTATGTGGCTGGACTTGAAGTGTGTGTAACCTGTTCTTATGCGTTTTTTGTTAAGTTTGAATGTGGTTTTATGTCCTGTGTTAATACCTCGTGGTTTGCATTTCTACGTGAAAAAGAGTAGTTCTATTCTACTTAAAGAACAAACAAAGCGCAATACTTTCAGTGCGTCATTATATTGGACATGAACTCCTTTCTTATCAGGCTAATACGAAGAAGAGCATCGTTAATCTTCATCCGAGGAGAATGTAGGCTGATTAATTAATTAATGCAAATCAGTTGTCGTGCCGAATGTTCTGGAATCGATTAGGCGAGCGTACCTGTCAGTGTAAGCTACCGTGGTTGCGTGCAGGTAGGTTTTATTATGCCGTCTGCGGGAAACAACCTACGTCGGAGCTTCCGCCAGCACTAACGCGATAACGTTTGGCATGTGCCGTATTAGCTCTGGCACGTCGCCTAGTCGTGCGTCGACGGTAGGCGCGCTCTCGTTTATGTTGACGTGGGCCGTACGCTGGCTCGAAGCACGTTTGCGGTTGGTTGCGCATGTGTGTCCCCGTGCGCACAAGCAAAAACAAACCCCGGGGGGGGGGGGGGGGGGGGGGCACGCGTTTCCGTTCCACGTGCCTCCTGACTCCGTGAATGCGGACGTGAGCCGATCGTTAAGACGAGGGAGCAGTGATTTTTTTCTTTTTCTTAGCACTGAGAACCGCAGCTACTGTCTTGGCTGCTGTGTTATCCTCTCTCTGTGTGCTCTGGAGATACACGCCCCCTTTCCTATGGTCGTAAAGACGGTAGCTCGTAAAATCAATTCAAGCCAGCTTTCCTCTGCGCTCTCTTCTTTCTTCTGCCTCCGGGCTTATTGTTTTCGCGCAGATATACCGCGCGCTTCTGGCTGTGTGGGTCCCTCGTCTTTTGTTTCGTCTGGTCCGTGCCGCCAAATATTTTGCTTTGCTGGCGATTTACGCGAGCGCTGGGTTGCCCGACACGGCGCCTTGTTTTCTTACGCCGTTTTCCTTGTTGTTTTGTTTTCTCTTTGCAAGTGTCGTTCGCTGGGAGCCCGACATTAAACCCTCCCTTTGTTTTCGCAGCATCGTGTGCATTGCCGTCCGCAAATTTGTCATTACTCGGCGCGCGAGCTTGTTATTTCCGTCGTCTGCGAGCTTATCACGCGGTCGTGTCCTTCCTTTATCACCCTTTGTGTTCGTCGGCTTCATCGCGCCCGTGACGCTTGTCACCTTTACAGGTGACCGAAACACGCTTTTGTTTTGTCGCCTTTACGTATCTCGGAGGCGCTACGTGCGTAGGAGTCTTTTATTGCTTCCGGCGGGAAATCGCTCACGTCCTCGCGTTCCTAAATTCACCGTGGAAGGGGCGTTTCGAACTTTGACGTCACGAGTTCTTGCTTTAACGGCCGCCTTATCTTTACGAGGCGTCCGCGGGCTTACCGGGCTGCCCGACTCGGAGACTTGCGCAAATCCGGCTCCACGCGCCCTGGTGATAGCTCTCAAGCGGCGATCTAAAGAGTCCTAATACTGCGATTGCTTAAGTCGCTTTAATTGCCTCATTAACTAAGGATGGGGGCGGCGGCTGTGGGTTCGCTTTTTTGTCGAACTCCCCAGTAGAGGAGAGACGCGCGCGACGGCTGTGTTGGGGGGGCGTCGGATTTTCCGGCGCTGGCGAGTCTCCGGCTCAGGTAAATTCCGTGACTGTTTCCAAAAATGAATCACCGTTGGCATTGCTCGTTTCTGCCGCGTAATTCCCCTACAAATATATGGCCTTGGTCCGACTAATTGGAATACATGTTTAAGCTAGCCTCACATCCACTCCATTTGCGGTTGACAGGGATAGCAACAAATGTTTTCGCAATTGTGGAAAATCTGTAGAAGGATCGAAATTCGGGCGAGCTGGCACTGGTTGAACACCTGCGCGCTTTTCGAACGTCAAACAATGACGCATACCGAGTATATGGAAGGTGACGAACATTTATGAGATACGGTCACGTGATACTAATGTTGGTCTCGGAATGGCGGTCCTGTCGTCGTTGACCTTATCGTGGCGTCAATAAGCGGATCAGTATTCGCGGACGTCGTGTAACAATAAGGCTAAATATAATGGCCGTGGTTGCGAGAAAGAAAGAAGCCAGTATGCTGTGCGTATTCGCTCGCTGGTTACCGAATGCGAAACTTGTTGGGATGTCTAGGTTTTATAAATAAATATTTAGAGTGCTTTGACGCGCGACATTAAGCCGCCACCGTCGGCTCACCCTTTCACTCGCACATACAGCAAAAGGCTCGCGGCGACGATGTTATCGCCGTTGAACCTTATGGGGAACATCACGGCAACGGCGACGGCAGAAATGCGCCTGGAGTGTCCATGTAGTTGCTGCCGCAATAAGATGTATGACCTCAAGGAGACACGGAGTGAGGATTAGTCGCAGTATAGGTAAAATTATAGGTATACGGTCGTATTTAGCACCAAAATGAAGCACATTGCACCACAGACGGCACCATCTCTAAGGTGCGCCCATCTGGCGCCTTGGTCAAAAAAAAAAAAAGAAGGCTTGTCAGTCGAAGTCGACGCGAAAGACGACAACGTCGACGTACGTGGGCGTAAACAAGCGAAAGAAACAACCCCGACATGAACGAAATAAATGGGGAGTCCGGAAACAAACGCCAAAAGTTTGACAATGGAACAAAAAAAATATTGGAAGTAAACGGAGCGTTTGGGCGATGACTTTTGTTGTAGTGCTTCTTACCGCTCATAAATGTGTGACAATGTGCGATCGGTAACGTTGCCACTGTGACATGAAATATGTTCTGTTCTGTTCTGTTCTGTTCTGTTCTGTTATGTTATGTTATGTTCTGTTCATTCCCTCCTGCCCTCCATGTGATACCCAACGAGTAGTGAGAATTAAAGCCTGTGTGTGTCAACTAATAATTTAGAGCGCAAATATGGCGCTATGATTGCTACTTCGCACACAAAGCGCTGTTTCCGACTGCAGCACTCACTCTGCTGCGTCCGAGGAGCACTACGAAAAGACTCCCGTTAGTGTGGACCGGCACACAACTTGCAAAATTCTCCACGAGTGCGCAAGTCAGGTTCGATACAGGCTGGCGGAATACGTTATTCATGATGGCATCGTGTCCGGGTGCCACGTCGGGCGAAAAACAAGAGACAAAAGAAAAAAAAAGGAACAGATATAGGAGGCTTTCGTCTAGGTAGATAATGCATTCGGAACATGCCTCGCAACCACATCTTCTAATCTTGATAAGGAGACTCGCATTCTCAACCAATATGCATACGTGCGACGCCTGGTGCTACTTCGGAGGTGTTGCCCAACATGGCGACGGTAAAGTGATAAGCGGGATTCCGTCTGTCAAATTATGGCGCCCACCGGTCGTAAAATTTCGGTCCCGAAACGAAAAAGAATGCGGCGATCGAGTGAAGGCCCGTTGGCGTACATCTTAACTTCAACGCTTGCCCGCCCGCCCGCAACTGCGCGCCACTTTGCATCCAGGCAGCATTTCCCGCTCAGCTTGTTCCCCGCGCATTTCCTCCCGTTTCCCGCTTTTTTGCCAACTTTTTAAGATGCGAGACTTGAGGTGTGGAATGGCCGGTTTTCGACGCGGGTGCGAGCCGATAACGGGACATATTCTTGATTTTGCAACGCCCTGACGAACCGATTGTGCTTGCGGGCATCTCTAAATGGAATGTGGTTTAGAGGTCTTCTTCTTTTTTTTTTTTTTCGTTCCCTTCTTCAGACTCTCACGAGACGGAATCTTAGCGAAAATACCGCTCTGTCTCCCGAAGTACAAGAAAGAACACTGTTGGTCCCGACATACAGATATATACTGTATTTACCATTTTAAATAAAACACCTAATTGGTAGTCAAACCAACGTAGCACGAAATAATCAATCTAAGTTTTGTAGTTAAACCGCTGCACAATGGGTGTTGAGGAACACCATAGTACAGGGCGCTGAATTATCTTTAACAGCTTGAAATCCTTTAACGTGCGCCTGAAACACAAGCTCTATTTCTTTCAGCAAGCAAACGAACCGGCGACCTCCTGCTCCGCAGCAGAATGTCATAGCTATTAATTGAGCCACGGCGACTGTATGCATTTGTACCTTACACGTGTTTTAACTAACATGTGTTGAACCTTACAGGAAGAACGTGCTTGGTATTATTCATTAGGCATAGTCTTGTATCGGTATAAAATTGTTTCCGAGGTCCTCGTAGCAAGACTGAGCTGTAATCAATTGCGAAATACTACTTTAGCGATCAGTTTCTTCAATTTTTACAATGGACCATATATTTGTGCGCAGCCGAATTAGCCAGCTCCTCCGAGCGAGTTTCCGCCCCAGCACTTCGAAAGGACTTGTTCGGGTCGATCAGGCACAAGCGTGTAAGCGAAACATGGCCACATGAATTCGAGGAAGGTAACTGATTCGATATAGCAAAAATCAATGCAGAATTAATCATTATGCGCTTTGTTATCGCACAGCCACGTGACCCAGCCGTTGCACGACACCAACGGCAGTGGATCTACACAATCCACAGCCAATCTGCAGTGACCACACGCATGGGCAAAAGTGCTGACGATCACCGGTCGCTTTCCGCAGCTGCGCTAAAGAGAGTGACGCTTGCACGGCGTGGCTCACTAATACGCGCAGCTCGCGGTCACATTACAAGTTACTCTCCGCTCCCGCCACGCGCTCTTAACAGTGCCCGAATCGTTCTCCGGCAGAGCTCGGGACACGCGACTATATATACACCTAGCTTACAAGCACGTGTGTCCAACAAATCACGGGGCGGTCAACGATCGGAAAGAAAACAGAAATGACGCTTTCAGCTCACCAAGCAGTGAGCAGGAGCTTTGCTCGCGAAATAACTTTCACCGCCCTTGAAGGGCGGGTCAGACTTTCTCTTCGATCATGCGTTATATCAGTGAGTACCCAAGCGGCTGCAGGCATGCAAGGAATCGCTGACGGAAAAGCCCTTTCCTCGATGGGCATGCTTGCATCACACGAGATATTGCTCGCTTTCTGAAAGTAAAGTTCATTTTTCTTCCTTTCTTTTATTTGACGGACTTTAGCGAGGAGAACAAGCACCTCGACGAGGCACCACTCCATCGTTGTGGAACGAAATCGCCCACGAAAACCACTGCGCGTCGTCGCCGACGCACTGTCTTCAGATTTAGCATGAGGCGGTGGCATACGGTCAGCGAACTCGAACAGCAAAAAAAAAAAAAATGGCTGTGGCTTATAGGTAAGGTTAAGCCCAGGATGCGAAGCATACTAGCCTTTATTTTAGTTGTTGAACCACTGTTTAGCCTGGTGAACTGCTGTTGCTTGGCTATATTTGGTTCGGCTAGACGAAGAAACAACTCATGCATTACTTCTTCGCCTTCAAGAGTGGAACGCGACAGCGTTCCCGTCGACCCGCCAAGGGGTGTAAGACAATGGGCTACAGGGCAGCGACTACGCGCCCCGCATTGGACGCGGTGAGCGTCGAGCAAAGCAGCGTTCGGCACGGCAACGAAATGTGCGCCTGAGCAAGAGACGCACGCCTTAGAAACAGCGCGTTTCTAAGGCAACACCGCATTCACTAGAGGCGCTTTTGTACCGCTTTGAAGCGTTGTACTCGTGGCTCAGTGGTAGCAGGGGGCGGACACTCCGTATACATCCCATTGGCCGTTTTTGAGCAGACGCTCTTTCGACGCTAGCGCCAAGGTCCCCTTCAGTTACGGCCCTAATGAAGGGGCGACGCATTAGGCAAAATGGCGGCGCACATGATTGTTTACGTTGCCATGGCAACAGCAACAGCAGTCGCGCGGCGCCTCCTCTCCCAAACGTTTTTCTTTCCTTTTTGTTTTTATTATGCCGACCCGCTCCACTCTCTTTCTCTCTTTCCCCCATGTCGCGCGCGCCGCTCACTTTTTTTTTTGTTTTTACCCGTAAGCGGCGCGTTTTTTCTTTTATAGACGAGGCAACCTAAAGTTTGCCCGCGCGGCACCAGCGCCGAATGCTCCCCTAGCGGACCAATGGAAGTTTGGAGGGTCGTCGCTGCGCTGGCGCGCGCCCGTGTTCTGTACGGCGGGAGCGCTCGTGCGCGTGGTTTTTGCGATGCCGAGTGCGACCTCATCAGCCAGGAAAGGTGGCACGCAATACTGATGTGTTGTTGATTGCCACAGCAGCCTCGAAAACACGAAAGGTCCTACGCCGCCCGTGAAGTTCTACAGATTTCCTGGGAAGTGGGACGATAAGGACAGACGACAAGCATGGATAACTGCAGTGCGCGGCCGAGTCGAGTATGTTGTAATTGAAATAAAAGTGGCTAAATTTCTGAACATGGTGCGTACCTCTAACTCGACGTCGTCTACGATCTTGTCGGACACCTGTGACACGCACTTGGCTTTCACTATCACATCACCGTCCACAATTAGTTCAACGCCGTACACGTTCGGAAGCAGACGCTCCCCTATCGTGAGGTTGCCGCCACGAAAAAAAAGCTGTCGGCGTCGGCAGCCTTCTTGCAACCGCACGGCAATCTTTGCATGGCTGTTGCGCAAGCAGGCGATCTGCCGCCGTCGAAAACGGAGCGCCGTGAGCACGAGCAGCGAAGAAAAGCGCGGACAACACAATGTAAACAAAGCGGAGACTGTGCCACGGCGCGACCGCCCGACTTGACGCTTCCACATTGGGGGCGCTGTCAAGAGGCGCAGTAGCGCCGCCTGGCCATGGTTTTCTTGTCTATAGCGCGCTTGTTACCGCGCGCCACGCGCCAGCTCGCAAGCAATGCGCGCGCTACGCGGCGCATTGGCATTGCTTGCGAGCTGGCGCGTGGTGCGCCGTGGGCTATGCATTGGCACGCACGCAGTCTTGCCCATACTTATATTATACCAGCATGTGGCGGGACATAAAAAAAATTCTACTTCCAACACAACAGATGTTTAGCCTCGCTTTATTGACTTCGTTTCCGAAAAGAGATTTTTCTTACAACGTGGTGTGATACACGCTCCAAAAATGAGCAAAAGTGAGAGGTACATGACATATACAAGAGTACTAAAGACAAAAGTTCACAGATGGTGAAATAACAAAAGAAAGCGTGCAGTGAAAGCGCTAGAAAACGCGAAGGCCATTCCATGTACACACATATAAAAACAACATTTTTATATAACGTCCTCAAGACCTAAATGTAGACGAGCTCCTGATATGTGCACTAAGATATTGCACAAAATTGGACGACGTGTATGACGTAGTCATGACAACTATAAAAAGGGAAAACTCACTAGTAATGGCAAAAACAAGGACACGCAAAACACCTGAAAGATAGAATAAAATGCTAACATTGTTTGATTGAGAGCCATACCAAAAGAAAGCTCACTTTTAGATCTGCACGAAAATATATGAAATGCTTGACATGTTCATTACTACTGAACAAATTGAAAAAAAACATGGCAGAAAAAAATAACATCGTACTAAAAACTGAAACAAACATTATCACATTATTTCGCACTTGGTCACAACTTGAGTAAAGGTGGCAAGGGAACAGGAGATAGTCGGCTTTTGCAGCAGCACATAGAAAACATTCGCAGAAAGGCGTATTCCTCAATCAAAGACCAGGTAAAACAAGCCAACACGACCCTTCTTTCTACCCGAATGCAATGCTTAGCAGTAAAATTACGTCACTTAAGGCACTAAGTCGTACCTACTGGGCTGTCCCTTGTATAATAAACATGAACTGCAAAAATCTGCATGTAGGACACTTGCAATGCTCATGCTTCCCAGAGGAAAAAAAAGCGTATCATGCCTACACATGAAGGTTGTTCGCGCGGTTTTCCCATCGGGGGTTACTGAGATAGTACACAAACACTAACAGTAATTTTTCAGCTGTTAGTTGGTTTGTAGAACGTGATACACAGAAAAAGCACTGAGGGCGGTATGGAAAGCTGGGCAAGTTACTGAAGTTGCAGAATGAGACTTGGCACAGAAAAACACAAGTCACAGACCAGGTGACAATGAGGAGGAACATCTATTTGTCAGCTTTCTCTACCGGGAAGAGGCAAGTGTAGCACAATCAAGGCGCAACGACGTCCGGAGCCTCATGGAGTACACAAATGGACAGGGCTGTGTTCGTGTACATGCGCCTTCTGATGTCCTTGGGTCTGAGCGCTCACCTGTTGTCTTTGGGCACCCGGAACAACCTTGCAGGGCTTGTTTTTGAGGTATTTGTGCACCACTGCGCGATGCACGAGCGGTACGAGTCGTGAAACGGGTGAAACATCGCGGAGCACAAGCACACAGCTACCGAGGAACACAGAACTGACTAAACTAGCCACGTCGGTAAACGCACAGCAGCGCACGTATCTCGATGACAGTAGATAACAAAAATAAAGCGTTACGTAGCGGACTAAGCAGCAGCCGGGCCGGCGGGGATGGCACGGCGGCGCGGCGCGTAGACAGTCGAAGGTGAGGGAGTTGAGAGTGTATTACGAGAGAGGGCGTAGGGAGAGGAGCCTAGCGGGGGGAAGGGCTTGGCCACCTGGATCGGCGCGCGTGCGCGCGATGATCTACGAGGCCATGCAAGGGAAACAGATTTTTGCGTCGCCCTGTACACAGATGGCGCCAATTTCCTGCGCCACCGGAACCGAGGAGTGTCCCCCCCCTGGTGGTAGCGTCTCCGTCCCACACTCCGGAGACCCTGGTTCGATTCCCACCCAGCCCGTCTTGCAAGAGTTGAGCCAAAGCCACTTCTCCTCTGTCGTGACGTCACGGTGTCACGTGATTTCATGGTCACCGCCGCGCCTGAGGAGCTGGGTTGAGCCCTCGTAATATGCTTCGCATAAAAGAAAGAAAAAGACTCATAGGCCTGCGCGCCACATGCAGCACACTCACAACGTAATGCTGGAGGAGCAACTCCCTATAGGAGCTCCACTTTCGGCAGCACGCACTAGAGTCACTAGTCACGCACTAGTCACGCACTAGGGTCTTCGTGGCGAAGTCTCTTTGCAGCGTTTTCACAAGGACGAACTGAACTGTCCGCTGTTACGTTTCGCCTGCGACGCGCGGTATAGCCGGCGCGGATGCAACGGACGCCGGGGCTTCGTTCAAAGCGGCGGACATTTTGGCCTGTTCGGAGCTGCCGCAACGCATCCCCGCCAAGCGCGTCCAGGCATGTTTCAGTGCCACGTGTCTTCGTGTGTGCGTGTGTGTGTGTGTGCCCACGCTTGTCAAAGCGCGGCAGCCGGGGAGAGGAGCTCCCCAAGTGTGAAGCGAGGAGGTCTGACCGGCGCCGGCCCGGCTGATGCGTCACTACATTCGTCTTAACATGTCTCTCAGCTCGTCCGTGCCCTGCTGTCACGTGGCCTCGTCCCGTGACGTTCCCTCTTGCCCTCAACTCCGAGAGTATAAGAGCAGCTGCCCCCGGACGCCAGGGGAGAGGCTCCGAATTCTTCCGTCGAGAATAAGCGTGCTCTCCCGTCTCTCCACTTCGGTCGACCTGACCGGCCGCTCTATTGCGATGCTAGAATAAACAACGCTGGGGATGCTTTGCCTCGGTGGACGTTCGGATGCATCCGAACGTCCACTCATGCTTTGCCAGGACCTTCGGATGCTTCCAGTTGTGCCCCAGGCCGCCAGGCCAACGCTACCCTTGGGGCTTGCGACCCAGATGCAACAACTCGTGCCAGCACTGAGGTTCCAATACCGCCCGCCTTCGACGGCAACCTGCAGCTTGTGCTGGTCTCTGCACGGCGGTCAGCAGAGCCCGACGTTGACTGGTGCAGCCGCGCACGTAGCTCTATGATTCGCTCCTTCAGCTGCGGTACGTACCTTGCAAGGAGGCGCCATAAGTGTACCGAAGAGTAAACACAGGTACCGAGACTATGCGGCGCGCATGTCACATCCCTTGACTCGCGGCACGACACGATGGAACCGCAATGTGTCGTAATACCTAGTGGAATGCAACGTAACTGCAATGCAAGGCTTGAACATATCGACGCTACTCGACGCGAATCTCGCATCATGTGACAGTTGGCACGATCCGATGATGATGCTGATAATGATGATGATGACGATTTATTGACATTCCCTTTGAAATGCGGTGACACACAGTCACCTAGCCTGCTTTATTCAGTCAGGTGTGCGATAGATGTTTTGACACTGACATTTCTGCATATATTTCCTTCAGCTTCTTTATCAGCCTCAAAACTTCTCTACCTACCTTTTACCGCTACCTATGCAACTACTACATGGCGTCCCACCTGGTGCCATAACATGCAACTGCAGTGCACAGTGTGCACAAATTGATGCTACGCGGAGTTCATCTCATATCGCGTGACTCTTCGCACGATATAGGACGCGTGTATATGGCATGTTTCCACAACAGCTAGCAAGCGCTGGCGTGGCGGAGTAGTGGTGAGTGGCTGATTCCGGCGCAGAGAGCACGGGTTTGATTCCTGCGGGAAGTGTTTCTTTTTTTCTCATCCCTGGCGATAGCTGCGACAGACACCGGCGGTGGCGGCGGACAACATCGTCCAACAAAACGGCTATTGGAATGAGACCGTAACAGCCTACGCTGTAAAAGAAGTTGTTGCAGGAACGATTGGAAGGAAAGAAGGAAGAAGTGGAGAAGGAAAGGCAGGTAGGTTAACCCGTTTAGCTTAACCGGTTTGCTACCCTACACATGGGAGCGGGATTGGGGGATTTCGAGATTTTTGTTAGGGCGAGGGAGTAGCTTATGCGGACAGCAGAAAAGAAAGCGACGCAGTCTATAGAAATATTTCCGAAGCGTACCGCCGACGTCATAGCGGTGTTTGATGATGGCGACAGAAATTGTAAAAATTGCAAACAGCATGGCAGTGCGAAAACGATGGCAGTGTGACTGATTTATAGCACACTACAGCGTGACCATGGCGACAGCATGGTGACAACGGAATCACGACAACGCGACGATGATGGCACGACAGGGCCTGAGCATTCTTCGCTGCCCGTTTCGCCTACTGAAGCCAGATACGCCTGCGACCACTTGCTTCAAAAGTGCCTGCTGGGATTTATCGCTCACGGCCAACGCCGCCGACACCAACGCCGACGACACCGGCTTTTCTGCGACACGAGCTCCTTAACGCTGTCGCGTTAAAATGGTACGCGTACCACGCACTGCAGGGTTCGGTCAGCGCATCCTGTGGTGAGCCGGCAAAACGGAGCGACGCAGCTCGAACTGGAGACGCGTCCCGTCACCGGAGACGACGGAGCAACGCGGCGCAGATCCACCACCAACCACAGCGTCTGAACCACGTGGTTCTAAGCCTTCGGACGCAGTAACGCTGTCGCGCGAGAGCACGTGCGTCTCAGAGAGCTGCAACAGTTGGCATTCGACGACAAACGCACCCCGTTAATTCGGTTGCGCGAGAACGCGCGCATTTGCATCGGCGGAGAAAGTCCGGCAGCCGACCAGCGCCAGAACGAGCGAAATAGCCAAAGAAAGCCATTCGGTTACATACTCCGTATATTGTCACCGATGACTCAGTGGGAATTGCTCGACAAAGCCCGCACCGAGTTTCAACGCGAAGCCATGACGACTTGAGCTAACAAATCCAAGAGACGTTTTGCTGTCGCATCAGTCAACCGCGTGAAACTTATTGTCCATCGCCCTCTGTCTTCGTGAAAAAAAGACTTGAAAATTGATTAAGCGTTGTCTATTTCCTTTTGAATTAGCTGAAGAAACCAGCTGTCAACCTGGCAATCAACAGCGCCTTGCAGTGGACCGGTAGTGCATGGGCTAGCAAGGCTAAGTACGTTTCCTTCGAAGGAACTAAAAAAATGTCACAGTTTCGCCAGAAAGGCGAAGCATCCATTGCCACAGCAAAATAGCGGACAGCTAGCTATACGAAGCTTTAGCGGCCGTATAAACTTGTCAACGGAGGTATAATAACTAAATTAACACGCGTGGTGCAACGCGCACAAGCAAACACGAAAACATCTCACTCGACGACCCCGCAAATTCGCTGTCAAAACGCTGGAGTGAGGGACCGCACGCGGCAGCGGCAGCGAGCGAATTTACTTTCGTGCTGGGTCTTGCACCAACGTGAACTAAGCCGCCAAACTACTACGCGCGTCCGGACTCTGTCCCCGTCGCGGATGGGTTTTAGGATACAGTGGCCTGGGCGGGCGCGCACGGTCTCCCGGACCACCCTCCCCTCAGACCGTTCAGCGCGACGGAAACCGGCGCGCTTCCTCCCCGCTTCCCTCGTTTGCGTGCGCGAGATTGAGCCGAGATCTCCGGCTCACTCTCGCATCTCATCCTCGCAGCTCACCCTTGCACGCTTTCACTCACACATGCAGCACACGGCGGCGCGCGGCGACGATTTTATCGCCCTTGGACTTCATGTGGAACATCACGGCGACGGCGACGGCAACGTTGGAAGTGCGCCTGTAGTGTCCCTATAATTTCTATCGCAATCTTAGAAGCGCCTGGCATGACGAAATGGACAGCAAGGACCGTGAAAAGATGCTCTTCGTCACTATCGATGCTCTTGTATTCCGCATATGAATTTGTGTGTGTGTGTGTGTGTGTGTGTGTGTATGTATGTGTGTGTTTCTCCATGTGTGCGTGTTTCTTCTTTTTCCTTTTTTTAGCGTTTTCCTCTCTGTCATCTTTCTAACCCCTATCCCCCATCCCCAGCGTAGGGTAGCAAACCGGATACTCGTATCTGATTAACCTCGCTGCCTTTCCTTTTCATTCATTATCTCTCTCTCTCTCTCTCTGCTGAGACGCAGGAGGCGAAGGAAGTTTCATGAAAAGTTGGTGTTCACATTCCATTCTGATAAGGGCAATGCTGTGATTTGAATGCTTGACTTACGTCCACTGCTCTATCATAGCAAGTATGCTTATTCAGCTCTCGGCTATGGAGAAACCTTCAAGAGAAAATAAAATGCGTTGTTCGTCTACTGTCGAATTCAACCGAAGGATCATTCACCTCAAATGGCGTGAAGAAAAACCAATAAAGACAATTATGAATGCAAATGGTGCGAAAAAACACAACTTACCGTCGAAAGCAAACGTGTGTGGACAATAACTCAAGAAAGTACAACAGACTGAATACTCCAAGAAGGAATAAATTACTACACTTATGTTTATCAATTTATCTGCGTGTTGCTATTTTGCGTGCCCGTATAGATAAACAAGCCAAGCAAGCCAATGTCTAGCAAGCACTCCTTTATTCCTTTTGTGCTAAGACATCCGGAACATTGGGCGCCCAAAAGCAATGTGCATACTGAAGGAGTTTATCTCTTCCTCCCTTTTGCCCTAAATATAGCGCATTTGATAGGCCAGACGTATCGTTTCCATTGGTGATGATGTAGTACGCAAGACAAAACGTAGCGTATACATTGCAACTTGTAAGGGCCTGTATCATTCGAAGTGAACAATTTTGGCGTCGCACAGAGATCAATAGTCGCGTACGTCCGGACAGACTGCGGTTACCCTGTTCCTCTTCATGGCCCCTACCGAGGAAAAAAAAACGTTTCAGTGATTCTCGAGTTCGAATAAGTGAACCACTGCAAACGGCAGCTATGACCTCTGAACTGCTGGATGCGTTTAGATGATCTCGCGTGACCATGAGAATATATAACCCCGTGGTACTTAAGAACCGCTATAGAACGCTAAGAGGCTCATTCCGCATTTCGAAGAAGCATGCAGTACAAGAAGGGTGGTGTCCACCACGGTATCCATTGCCATCCGGGCGTGCAAGACTTGCCCGTCAGGCGAGTCCTCCGCTAGGTGGCCTTTACTGAATATGCGATCCGATGGACGGTCATTCCTTTATAGCAAGGGTACGCCACTGTTAGAGTGATACCAAATCAAGCGATATCGGCGAGTATACATCAACGCACAGCGCCTGGCTGTACACGACCGCATATACCGGCGGACGAGACGCGACCGGCAGAAAACCGCCGGCAGAAAACGCAAACTACCAATTCCCTCGGTCAAAGCGGCCGTCGGTGTTAGGCGTTGAAAACAGGAGATCATTGATTGTTGTAGCCTGATGTGTAAAGAGGAAGGGACGAGGAGGCGGGGCATTGCGTGCGCGATTCACACATAGCCGTGTTTGAACTCGCGCGCCACTGTCAAAAACACCATCCAGGTAAGAAGTGACGATCGTAAATGAAAACCGCCGGAGACATCCCTGTAAGGGACAGCGTTCAGCCTGTGATCTACCGAACGCCTACCCGTCTCAGTACGCTCACCCGATCTCGATTATGCTGGGTCGGAGCGGTGACTTTAGACCACCTCACGGGATGGTGGTCTCCAGTCGGCGTTGTGGGCCACCTGCGCGGTTGTTTACCCGTACCACGCGGTGCGTGGTATCAGATCTCTATCCGCTGACGGAGAACTCGTAACAGTCAGCATAGCCTATATATCGCCACAAATGCGGCACGCGTCGTCCGTATATAGTGTGGTCCTTTCTGACAGCATTATATATAGTTTCGATCGCCCCCGGATACGTTTTTTTTTTCTTTTTCGGAAAAATGCCGTGGGCCAGTTCTCCAGAATTTTATATCTTTTTTCGCATCTGTCTCGACTCGCGGATAAAGCCGCTGAAAGCGCCACGCTTAGAAGAGAGAGTGATATTATCACCTTATTTTATGCCCTCTTTCTTTATAGGAATAAGACCTATCCATATGCGGAGACGTTATATTCCTATAAAAAAAGCAGGTATAAAATAACATACTGCTATCGCTCTCTCTTCTGAACGTGTCGCTTCCCTCGCCTGTCCATATTCCAAAATTTGCAGGCGCCAGTTTGAATCAGCTAGCGCAAGAAATGGGTAATTGGATATCGCAGGGAGAAGCCTCCGTGCTGCAGTGGGCGTAAAATAGATGATGATGATGATGATGACGAGGAGGAGGAGGAGGAGGAGGAGGAGGAGGAGGAGGAGGAGGAGGAGGTCCATATTCAATTACCCTAGCACTACGTCAGCCGACCGCATCCTATCCCCACAAATTTTCTAATCTAATCAAACCACCTAATGTTCTGCCCTCCTCAACTGAGTTTCTCTTTCCTAGCCGCCTGTTCTTTATTGTTTATCTCCAACTATTTTGCACGTTAAAGCCGTTGCACCCCAGTCTTCCTGACTAATAACGTTACGCCTATCGGTGGCGGTAAAGCACATCGCATTGCGTGTTAATATATCTCAAGCTTTCGTATCAGCCTCTGAATTTCAGTGCCGTAGCTTCGTACGCGTCGAACGGACAGATCTTCTGCGTTCCCTTTCCCAGGAGGTCGCTAAGCTGCCGATATCCTGGAAGATATCGGTGCTCTTTGCGATATCGGTGCTCCGGAAGATATCAAGTTCTCGTGATAGCCTCTAAATTTTAGCGCCGTAGGTTCGTACACGTCGAAAGCTGCCGATCTCCTTGAAGAGAAAGGAACTGAAAGAGGGTGAGCGCGTATGCTCGTGTCACCTCTGAGGTCAGAAACCGCGGCAGTCGGCGCTGTCCTCGCCGAATGTTGGAGCGTGCGCGCTCTCCGGTTTTGACGTCTGTTGCCCGCTTCACCCCCCGAGGCCAGGTTTCTTTGATTATTATCTTTCTATTCCGGGGATGTTTATGAGCCGCGGCGCCTCTGTCGGCTTTTGCGCATTCGCCGCGCAAGGAGGGCATCGTTTCGAGCGGACGCGCAGGGACCAGGCGATGCGCGCCATCCGGTCGGCTTCCAAGAAACGCGTATATAGACAAGTTTGCAAACGAAGCGGCACCACTATAGCGTGCTAAGGTAATGGCTTACATTCACGGAAGCTGTCCTTGCAATGGATGCATACGCGAACTTTCGCTAACGCCGTGACCCTGGAGTCGGATGAGCAAGAGCAAGCATTTAACAAGTTCCCGTGTTTTACAGTTTTTCTTTGGTTTCTTATTTCAATTTTTTAAATGTTACTTACGGCTGAGTGCGTTTCACTTTTTTTTTGTGTGTGTGGGGGGGGGGGGTCCTCTAAGTCTGTTTGGATCATGTGTATGAGAGAGAGAGAGAGAGAGAACCCGCCGTGGTTGCTCAGTGGCTGTGGTGTTGGGCTGCTGAGCACGAGGTCGCGGGATCGAATCCCGGCCACGGCGGCCGCATTTCGATGGGGGCGAAATGCGAAAACACCCGTGTACTGAGATTTAGGTGGACGTTAAAGAACCGCAGGTGGTCAAAATTTCCGGCGTCCCCCACTACGGCGTGCCTCATAATCAGAAAGTGGTTTTGGCACGTAAAACGCCATAATTAGATTAATTAAAATTGGAGTCGGATGAGCAAGCATTTAACAAGTTCCCGTGTTTTACGGTTTTTCTTTCGTTTCTTATTTCAATTTTTTAAATGTTACTTAGGACTGAGTGCGTTTCACTTTTTCGGGGTCTTCTAAGTCTTTTTAGATCATGTGTATGAGAGAGAGAGAGAGAACAAAAAGGTAGAAAGAAAGAGAAAAAAAAGCATCAGACGAGATTTACCTTTCATACAACCGCTGCGTGACACATGCACAGCAGCGCTGATAATAATCGATTGTTTACCAGTGGGGTTTGAGGACGCGGCACTGGCGCACGTCTTGGGCTGCCTGATTACGTTTAAGGCCTCCGAACTCTCCCCCAAAATTTTGTTGCTAGTTTCGGATGGTCTAGCCAGGTGCTGCGTCTTCGTGTACTGTGTTCACCGTTCGCTTACCTCGCCACTGGCCAATGGTTTGCCAACCGACGACTCGCGGTTCGCTGGTGGCTCTTCAATCACGCAGCTACACTCTGCCGTAAGATCTAAATAAACCCATTGCTATGTTAGCTTTCGCCGAACTTACGCAGACTTTACAATCATGCGCATCTGTGGTTTCCGAAAACCACAACACCGCTTCTCACGACGGAGCGCAAATTGTGAAAGAAGCATCCACAGCCAGTAGAATCGTAAACTCCTGTGTTTTTCTGCGGCACAGGAACGGTAAGGCGAGCTCTGTTGTCTCTGTTTCAATATGGTGGCTCCGACAATCTCTGCACTGGACCATGACTTTAGTCCTTTAATGTCACAACTCTCTAAGCTGTTGAACACCGACAACGGAGGTCACGTACCCTCAGTCCATTCGCTATACCAGGACATTATGCTTCATCCCAGTAAATACGAGGCGCCTAGTATATGTTGCTGGTAATGCCAAGCTCGCCCTGCCCCGTTGAGCGCAAAGCTCTTCACTGATATGCGATCTGGCCGGTTGATTCGAGAGCTGACAGTTCAAGCGCTGACACGACAGACAGCATTGCACAATTTGTATATTGCACACATTATGCGCCACAAAAGGTACTGCGAAGTGCTGCGCGAGCGGAGAACGTCGTGGTAGCGAAATCTTCCAAGTTTCGCATCACCGGAGGCCTTAGGCTCGCTGCACCCCGAAAATGCCGCATTTTTAAGGTGCGTGGTTCGCACCCTGTCGGCGCCGGCAGTGACCAAACCAACCTAACCTAAAAACTGTTCTTTAGGTTAGGTTGGTGGTCCTCTGCCGGCGTACAGTGGGGGAGACACAAATTTCGGCTCAGAATGCATTTCTTAGAAAGCTTTATTCATTTTTTTTTCTTGCTTTTACTTTCGTTTAGCCGCTTTATTTATATTGTTTTCTTTTTCTTTGCCAAGACATCACATTACAATCACACGATGCAACGTGGTAGCGAATGAATCAGTGACGGGATTCTAATTTGCGCTTCTCGCGCTGTCAAATCAAA
The DNA here is from genome assembly GCF_038994185.2 of Dermacentor albipictus. Taxonomy (NCBI): domain Eukaryota; kingdom Metazoa; phylum Arthropoda; class Arachnida; order Ixodida; family Ixodidae; genus Dermacentor; species Dermacentor albipictus. The sequence continues at coordinate 75,687,464 of NC_091828.1, forward strand.
ACCTGCTCGTCTTCAGTATCCGGAAGAAAGAGATAAATAAATGGTTTCTATTCCGTAGCGGTACATTCTTCGCGCCACGAGATACTTTAGCATTCGGCGCAATGCATAAACCGGCAAACGCGAAAGCCTTCAGCCCCTTCTTGCCGTCATTACGACGCTGCCAGGCCAGTGGGACACGATCCGCGATCGCGCAGCACCTGCACTTGTAAATTCTGGTAGCCTGCTCGCGGTGGCTGCAATCTTACTCTAACGTTACGCTACGTAAGCGGATCTCCTAACGGGCCGTCAAACTGCTGACAGGGTCGTCTTCTGAATTACCGGAGAGGAATTTTTACGAGCTACTTTCTTTTTATTCGTTTCATCGAGTTCACGCGTGCGTTGAGCCTGGCAAGAGAAAACAGCGGCCGCCGCACCGATGTTCGTGGCTGCCGTGAATCACTCCGCAAGAGCTAGTGCACCCTTCCGAACCGGTCACGTGGCGTCCTCCCACGTCACACATGCGTGAGCTGGCGCACTCCCTCTTTCCCCCTGGCTGTATGATTTACGATCTCTAGGTAAACTTTTCCAGCGAGTCTTTTCCTCGTTTTTTTTTTTCGTTTCCTTCTGTTTGATTCCTTAGGTCAACCGGAGCTTTTGATACGGCGCAGCAGCGTGGCTAAATTTGCCCGTGCTGATGTGTATTTGTACGCACGGAAGGTCATACCTGTTTTCACCAGTCGCCTCACCTGCACTCTGTAGAAAGCAGGAGACTGCTGCAGGTACCCGTGGCATACGTGAGCAGGCTCCAGTAGCATGTACGGCTTTGCAAACTTCTGCACATTCCATATAATCCACCGAAGAGTTGAAACCTTCATAAAGGTTTATTTGGAGAGTTTCAGAAACCGCCATTGAGGTTCTCGGTGATGTCTGTAGAAGGAGAGAGATTCTGGTTTTAATGCTCAAAATATTAGCGCAGCTGATTGTCTGGCATGACCTCTGTAGAATGCTTACGTGCGCGCGATGTAGTTCTGACTCTGTATCAATGGTTTTGTGTATATGAGTTGATGCGGATAGGTCGAGTTCGAAAAAACCTCTGTTACCCCGTTTCGCTGTTTCACAGCCGCACGAATTGTGGTAATAAACTTAGCGATATTGATTATAAAGCTACCGCGACAACTATCTGCCAACTTAATGCAAACAACCGGTTCCAAAGCTATGGACCGCAAATTAACCCTATAGGGAAGAAGCTTGCTAGCGACTTTTCTTTCTAGGAACAGCGTGTGTGTGATTCATACAGCCGAAACGAGAAGCCGATAAGAAATCCAAGCAGTCTGCATGTACGCTGTAGCATAATTTATGCAAATTTTTAGAAGGGAACGCCTCGTGCTTTAGGAGAGAAGGGAATTTCGTTTGTGCTTTTCCGAAACCGTCAGTCATGACGAGCTCTCTGCTGTCTGGGGCGAAGGTTTGTGCTGCCTGGTAAACTTGGAGGAGGGTTTTTCTTTCTTTCTGGTACTTCTCGGAACTTGATCGGCACCTTGCTGCGAGGCTTACGTCGCGCCTGCGCTAGAGGAGTTCGGTTTACGTATTCAGGCTAGCAACGCGCGCGCTTTAAAGGTGCGCACCTACTCACCAGCCGCTCTCGTATATACCACTGGGGGCAGGTGCACCGCGCGCGTCGCGAGAAACGGAAACAAATACCAGACCGCCTGCCTTGCTTGCACGGTGAGCTGCAATACGCATTATGCGGAGGGTGCCTCCGCATAATTCGTACTCGGGCACATGAGCATTTACGCAGATGCGCGTCGCTACGACGCTCGCGCTCGGAATGAGCCTGTTACAAGCCTGTTACGTGCAGCTTGTGCTGTCATTTTCGTGCCAACCACTAGTAGTTAGCCACGGAACCCGCCTCCCTGAAAAACCCGCTCAATTTTTTTCGCTCTTTCTTTCTTCTTGCGGTGTCGTTATGAGGCACGGATGAAGCTGTCGCCCCATATATAGGATCGAGCCTCGTGTTGTTGCAGCCTGAATGAGTAAAACTAACTCCTGGTGAACACCTACACCACCCCCGTAGCACTTTCACACACGCACGCACGCGCGCGTGTACCTCATTCCCTCACCCCTCACCCACACTGGTGACAAGGGACTCGTTCTGGGGGAGGTCCCAATCTCGATTCTCGGCTGTAACTTCACGTTGCGGGTGATCCTGTCAACGTTGTGCAGAAGTCCTTAGGTGGTGCGAGGGATCTTTCGGTGCTTTCCAGGAGCATCGCGCGGGAGCTAATTAACTGTCGCAAGGGAGTCACTGAACGTGTGCCGGAGCAATTGTCGGATCTGCATAACCACTGGTCCCAGTTATTGAGTTGAGGTGGGATGAACAGAAGCACTTAATCAGTTCAGACTGGCAGAGTATTTTTTCAAAACTATATATACGCTAACTACGAGGTAATAGGTTGATTAGTAGAGAAGAGATGAAGGTTGGCTTTTGTTTTGTTTTTGTTTTTAATTATTCCATTATTTCCTTTAGCTGCAAAATCCCCGAGCCGGTAGGTCGATACGACGTCACACACTTCAGCGTAGTTCTTTTCTTCTTTTTTTTTTCTTGGTCGTATTCATTCAGTAGAAGTCCTTGAAACTTTCCAAGTTCGGTCTCTAGCTACTTTATAGGAGGCAGTGTTGTCCGTCTTTACTGGTAAAAACTACCTATGCCCGTGCAGACGCCTTTAAAATCTATGACGTCATGGCGAGGTTGGCATTGCGTCTTTTCCGGCTCACTAGCCTCTTCTCACTGTAAGGGGTACTTCTTTTTTTCCTATTGCAAAACATGATTTACTTATGCATCTCATTCTAGTGTTTAGTGTCCTTCTAAGGGAACGAAAGACTCTCAAGGGAATGAAAGACATGATAGCTACACTACAGATACGGTGTCCATATAGCACTCGCTTAGTGACGGAAGCACGACCGCGTCCTCATGACGTCACGTTCCGAAGCTCGCCGTCGCCTTAAAGTTCGCACCAAACGTCAGGTCGTGCCTACTTTTGTTTCAGGCTGTCGCAGACGTCACAGCTCTAAGCTGACGTTGCCTATATGGATCTCCCGCTCGTATAGCCTTGCAGAACACATCTCGGCCGCCTGTTTGCCTCAGGCATCTGCGGCCATCATCCATCACTCGATCTTTTTTTTCTTTTCTTGTAGGGCAAACTTAAATTAGGCTAAACGTAAACTACTCACTCACGCGCCGTCAAGGGCACTTTCGGATCGCGAGTCGTGCATTAGCGCGCTCGTCAACGTCACGTGCGTTCTACTGCTTGAATCGTCATGCTTTTAGTGACGATTCATATTCGTCTTCACGACTAGCGTTGTCGTGACGATGGTCGCCGTGACGCACACGATTATCATGCAACACGTCATCTTACCCGAACGACATCGATCTTGTAAGAAAAATGTGAATCGGGGAGTTTGACGTCGCCAAATTTTACAGTGCGATGCCAGGGACGCAGTAGTGGAAGGTTCTGGATTAATTTTGACTGCCTGTGGATCTTTAGCGTGCGCCCAAATCTAAGTACGCGAGCGTTTTTGCACTTCGCCTTCATCGAAATGTAGCCTCCGCGGTGAGAAATCGAGCTCGATAACTGTTAATTTTAACTGTTAATAATTAAGGAGTTTTACGTGCCAGAACCGCGACCTCATTACGAGGCACGCGCAGTGAGGGACTCCGGGATAATTTGGACCACCTGGGGTTCTTTAACGTGTACCTAAATCTAAGTGCACGGGTGTTGTCGCCCCCATCGAAATGCATGCCGCCGTAGCTGGGATTTGATCCCGCGACCTCGTGCTTAGCAGCCCAGCACTCGCTAATTCGTACTCAGCAACACAACACCGTAGGCACTCGGTCACCGTGGCTGACTTGTAGATGGTCAGCCTAACGAAGCGGCAGCTGTAGCCCATGCAGCTTCACCACTGTGACTATCAGCAGTGATTAACGGCGTAACATTATCCGCCAGCCTAATCTGTTAGTCTGTGACAATTAAGGCTCGTTCACGCTGATAGCAGTGAGAGGAGGAACGAACATTCTCCCTTGACTCGGGATCCAGCCTTCCGTATAGTTAACGGCATTGGAAGAGCGCAATCGAACGATAGCGCCGATAGCCGATGCTCGTGAAACCCAAGGTTATATGAAACTTTTGTTCTTGGAACACACTTCAGGTTTGCGCTCTTTTGATTCCGCGCCATCTCTGCTGCTCTTTTCTGCTTATTTCTGTGTGAAGTTCAACATGCACTCTTAATTTTGTTCCTCATAGGTTCCACGAACAAAGGGGAACTTACCTGCAAAAAAATTTCATCTTACTGAGTGGAATTTCAATGCGGAATGGGAATAAGCGTGTGCTAGAATGTGCAATCACTGAACGAGGCTGCGCTGGCACGGAACGCAAGCCGGCCCACTTATGTAATTCCGCAGCTTCTCTTCCAGCTGACCGGCTTTCTCTCTCTCCTTTCCCCGCCTGTATTGCAGTTCTCTTTCCTTCTTGTCATTTTTCCCGGAGAGCAAACAAGGTGCATAACAGCTGGCCTTACTGTTATAACTCGCCATGCTTTCTGCAAACACGTGCCTTGGTGCCAGTCGTCGCTTGCTCACTTTGTACTGTACTGTGTCGTAGTCCCGTCTGCGAAGCTGTCGAAGTGGCTGCAGCCTATATGAGAGAGATGTCAGTGAACCACACGGCACAGTCGACAAAGCTGTCGCGCTCGAAGAGAGAAATCGTTTCGGCGAGCCGACTGAAGATGCTCTGCCAGATATAGAAACACTCCCGTGACTGTGGTGGCCAAAAAGTGACAACATTTGACTTCAGACTGTCGCGCGTAGAGATAAACTTGAAACTAGATAAACTGCAAACTTTGCCAAGTGCACGCAAATGTTGCACGGTAACTCGAAGTATAGGATTTAAAAAAAAAGAAAAAGAAAAGAGCGCAGTGGTTCACGCATCCGGCACCCAGCTGCGGTGTTGCCGCCGAGGCATGAGGTCGATCCCCTGCAGGGTTGGGGTGAGCTACGTATTGCTTTTCTTTTTCACCGAGCATTTATTTCCCCCTTTTCCCCTCTTTCGTAGACAGCTGTTTGGTCGGGTAAACTAAGCCGATCGCGGAGATAGTGTAGTCAAAGTTGGTGACTTGGTGGGCCGATCATGATGATATAGTGTACGATGTGATATCTTTGCAAGGGTTCTTAATGGCGGGCCGATCCCGCAGGTGCAGCGTCAGAGTACCGACACGGCTCGAAGCTTTAACCACTAGAGCTAACCGAGAAGTGTCCTTATCTGCATACCTCAGCAGGCTTACCGGGAACCTAACCGATTAACTTTGCTCATCCTTCGACAGGTTTCTCCTTTTTACAGCAAATCTCTATAGCTCTACCTCCCAATGGGTTTGTCGTCTCTGTAGGCAAACACTCGGGTGGTTATCAATTAATTAATTAATTATGGCGTTTTACGTGCCCAAACCACTTTCTGATTATGAGGCACGCCGTAGTGGAGGACTCCGGAAATTTCGACCACCCGGGGTTCTTTAACGTGCACCTAAATCTACGCACACGGGTGTTTTCGCATTTCGCCTCCATCGAAATGCGGCCGCCGTGGCCGGGATTCGATCCCGCGACCTCGTGCTCAGCAGCCCAACGCCATAGCCACTGAGCAACCACGGCGGGTAGAGGTTATCAAGGCAGAAAGCTGTGGGCTAGTTGGTGTGTCATCATTAATCAATAATGCTAGCGCGAATAACAGGGACACAGACAGAGAAGACGACAGGACGACTCGGGAGGTGCGCGCCGCGTGCGCCGCTGGGTTCCTTGCAGCAACAGCAGATGGCGCTCGCCTCCGCGCATCCGCGGCAGCGGCGGCGCCGACCGTGCGGGAAAAACAAACTAGAAATCTCGCCTTCGCACACAGCGTTCGCCGGAAGCGTTTCCTGGTAAAGATTGCGCTTGCATAAGCTGCAATTGCCTGGAAGCGGTAACTGTAGCATACAAAACAGCGAGTGACGTAACGACACTTTCGTATGTTAAAGAAGAACCCGCCTAGCAGTGCATTTGTGTTGTGACAGTGCTATTGGAAGGCGGCATTTAGTAAGGACTGCTGAAGAGCAGCGTATATACGAGGCGCGGCGAAAGCGTGGGTAAGTGCGTTTATCTCCTGTCTGGTCCATTCTTTGTAAAAACATGAAGTAGTGGCGTAAGCAAAGTCGCAGGCCGTTAAAACGACTTAATAAAATTATGGGATTTTACGTGCCAAAATCCGCGATCTCATTATGAGGCACGCGGTAGTGGGGGACTCCGCAAATTTGGAACACCTGGGTTTTTTTAACGTGCACCTGAATCTAAGTACACGGATGTTTTCGCATTTCGCCCCTATCGAAATGCGGCCGCCGTGGCCGGAATTCGATCCCGCGATCTCGTGCTTAGCAGCCCAACACCATAGCCACTAAGCAACCACGGCGGCTTTAAAACGACTTAGACTTTTAAGTAGGTAAAGTGCATACGAATGCCCCTATATGAATAATTTCAAGCCACGTTGCAATGGGTAATCGTACTAGTTGTCATTTGCAGCTTCGCTGTACAACCACCTTCACTGCATTCATTGGAGACCGATTCTTTTTCCTTTTTTCGCCATATGTTAAGACTGAAGTTGAGCAAATACAGAGTTTTAGACTAGGGGACGCAAGCGGGCTTGTGTACGCAAGAACTAGGGGCCAACTAGGGGTCATGCGCAGACCCCTACGTCTCGGTCATGACTACGACGACGGCGTAGCGAAAAAGGGAGGGTGGATGGACACAGAAAACCGAGTTTTGAGCTTTCAGCTGCTATTGCATTAAAAACCCTTGGCGCTCCCCGCTAATTTTGCATCGTTGCGTGACGAGTTTGTCGACGCGGGGCCATTAATTGCTTGGTTGCCGGCAGCGAGGAGTAGGCAGTGTCGGCCTTGCTCCGATGTTAAGCCCCGCCGCTGCTGACAACGAAAAAGATAAAGACGTAAAGCCCCTGCGAAGGAGGTCACAGCTGTGCGGGACCCCGTCTCTTTCTTTGGCCGGGGAGACCGGATCACTCGGAGAGCGCTAATTGAGGCGGAATTAATCCAAGCGGAGGGTTTTTCGAGCTACCCGAGGCCTCCCGGTTGTCCGGAAATGGCACTCCGGAGGCGGTCTTCGACCTCGGGCGTCCGCACCGAGACACTTTGGATTAAGCCAATGAGAAACACGTATACGGGCATGCCTGTGTCGTATACCAGGCGTATACCATACGAGGAAGCTATGAAGGGGAGAATACAGCGTGCCGTCCGTTTATCGTGTTAGCTATGCATCCATTCGTTGGAGGGTTCAGCGGCGGCTTACGGTGTTCCGTCGCTGAGCAAAAGGTCGCAGGTTCGCTACGAAACGACGGCGGCCGCGTTCCGATTGCGAGGGCGTACGGAAACGCTTCGTGTGCTCTGCTTGGGGTGCACACACTCAGGGCGCACAGACGGTCACAATGAATACGGAGTGCTCCACTGAGGTGTCTTTTATGACCCAAGCGTTGCTCTGGGACGTTGAGTCCCAGAATTATTAATAATAATAATAATAATAATAATAATAATAATATTAATAATAATAGATTTTATATCCCTGGCAACACATTGTCATGTGGGAAAAGCGATTAAAAGAGAGTACGCGTGTGCCACTTTCATTACAGAATATTATACCGAACTCATTAATCACATGGTGTAATGATTTGTGAATGAAAGCAGGAATCACTCAATCCGTTCATTAAAAGGTGAAATCGCGTTTTCGTCGATGAATGCTATGCATTTCTATCTTGTCTACGTGGTATAGGGTCTACTGTACAGAAAGATAGGATGTCACACACATGTAAGCCAACTTTATTCAAATAACAATGATCAGTTATTTTGTCAACGATTGCGGTGATAAGAAATATTTTTGTAGCCGTGCATACGTTTCGCTTTCTTTCAGCCGGTAGCTTTCTCTGGAAGCCCTCAGCACGTACAAAAACTGGAAGAGAGAGAGAGAAAAAAAGTGAGAGAGAGAGAGAGAGAGAGAGAGAGAGAGAGAGAGCAGCTTTATTTACAACGGCTCTTTTTCCGGACCGTCAGGGCTGGTATCACGTTTGCCATCCTGGGAGCATACTTTGGAGTTGAGAAATTTCCTGCATATACGTAGTGCGCTGCAAGCGGATGTGTAAAAGAAACAGCTATAATTTTCGAGGGAACTGCGTGCGAGCCTTTCGAGAAAAACAAAACTAACAATAAATTGTGTCCCTTCAAGAGTAGTTTTACCGGTAGTAGTTGCACTATTATTGGCCACACTTAGAGTGTGCGCCAAAATTCATACAAGCTACTTGTGCTCACTTCGGCCCATTGGGGTATCACACAAACTTGCCTGTTGAAGAGTAGACACAAGAGCGAAGTTGCTCTTTTTGAAACCCAAATGGCTTCACAATGCCGGCTCAGAAATATCATTTTTGACTCCGTGTCGCGTTTGGAGATAGTACGCACCTGCGGTTAGCGCTAGTGTGTCAACGCAGGGCCGTCAGCTGACGCAGCAATGCGAACCACCACTACCCCGCTGCCATGCTTTCGCGGTTCCACCCCTTTCCGCCTTAGTGATATAAAAAAAAAAAGAAGAAGAAACAATCTCCTCGGCAAGCTTAACATAGGGTGCTTTCGTGAATGGTCTTGCAACACTTAACGCCTCTCAGAGTGCGGTGTCGGCGCAAAGCGCTCTCCGAACGGACGTCTCAGCGCGGTCACTCGCGTGGACCACGTTGCGTGTTCGGCACCGCCAGGGCGTCGACGAAACACGTCAGTGCCCCGAAGCTGTGGGTGGCGTGCGTGACGACCAGACTTCAGTGCAGAGCAGCCGCACCGTGTTTCCTTCTTTCTTTCTCTCTCTCTCCTCCTGTATTTTTTTTCTTTCCGCCTCGTTCTGGACGGCGGAGGCGGCACAACCCTTGAGCAAAGAGAGAGAGGAGGGGAAAGGTCGCGTTCTCCTGCCATTTCTGCGTTGCCGGGCGCGAGCAGTGTTAAAGAGATAAGAGGGGCGGCGGCCTCTCACCTCCAGCCGGCGGCGGCCGGAGAGTGCGGCGCGTGGAAAAGGTCTTCTCGCGCGCGGCCGACGCTATCGCGCCCGGGCGACGCGGCGTGGCCCGGGCCGTGCAGCAGCGGCAGCCGAAGGCGGCCGAACAAGTGGAAGGCGTCATCGCTTCGCCCCACGTCGCGACCGTACGCGGCGGAGGAGGAAGGGGGTTTGTTTGCTGTCTTTCGCGCCCTCCTCGTCCTCCCGGCTTCTTCCCCCTCGCCCCCCGGCCCCCGCCACGGCGGCGGATCTCTTCGCAAAACGTGCGTCTTTTGAGAAACGCGAAAAGGGGGGCGAGAGTGGAAGAGGGGGGGGGGGAAGCGGCGGAGATGGAGACAAGTCTTTCCGAAAGTCTTTCCCCCTCGAAGGACAAGGTTGCTCGCCGGCTCCGTCCAGACCACCGGCCGTCTGGCCTCTGCTTCGACGGCTGCCTGTTCGCAAAGTGCGGCCGTACGTTGGAGCGCGCGAACGTGCTTCTCCCCGCGGGATCCGCTACCGTCCCGTCCAGCTCAACCGGCGAGCGAAGTAACGAGGAGGAAATTGCGCGGGAAGATCGAGTTTAGCGTGCGCGACTTACCGTCTGCGTGTGTGGGTGAAGCGTTCCGCTACGCCATTCTGGGACAACGGTGGCGACAGCGTTGTCAGCGCGACTGCGCGGTTCTTGTTTCCCGAGTGCCTGTTTTTCGGAAAGTGCTCGCAGGCGACGCGGGTGTGTATCTTCTACGCGTCCTGCCGTGTCTGTGTGTGTGTGTGTGCACGCGCGATGACATCTGGAAGAAAGGTCGTCCCCCGGATGATGATGACTTGATTGATGCGGCGCGGAGCGCTGACTGCAGCCAAAAGAGGAGGGGCTTCTGCTGCTTCGCCGTCGGTTGCTTCTCGACGAAGTCGTCGCTTCGAGCAGACTCGCAAGCACGCAGGAGCCTAGGCGAGCCACTGCACTTGCATCCGGCCCACCGTACAACTCACTCGACCGCTGACGCTGCGTCGTTTCCCGCCTACGCGTCGTCCTGGATGTTCAAAGATTACATCGCGGTGTCGAAATTGTAGTGCCGGACTCCCGTAATACTGCCAAGACCGCGTGTCGCCGTGTGGATTACGCGAAAGGTTCACTTCACAGAAGGGTTGGATTGAAGACCTGCTTCAAGATGTGTTCGAGCACACCCTTTACTACCTCTAGCGCTGTGAATCATTCATGCTGTGTCGTGCGCCTCTACTCCAGGTGACAACTGATGTTACGTCTGGACATGTCGCCGCCACGTCCATTGAGCCGAGAACATTTTACTGAATGCTGACGCTTCGTTGTACTTGTTATGTCTTATTCGCGTCGCACGGGTGTCGGGCTGTGGACGCAACGCTCAGAGTGTACGTTGACGCGTGAGTTTGGGAGCCGTTTAACGTCACCGCTCTTGGTTATTTATTCAGCGTCTGTTTTCTTGCCTCGTCACCAAAGACATATTTTTTCGCTCTCCATATTCTCTGCAGCTTAGAGTTTTCGATTATGTTGCCAGCTATGATTCTGGAAGAGTTCGCTAGACTACAAACCCGCCATTTCTGAGCAACCTCTCTCTCTTGCACAGAGGGAAGTGACTGCAGAGATCTTGCAAAACGTCAAGCAATGCCATGCCGAGCTGGACTCAAACAACGGTGCCAAATAACTAATGGGCCAAATAACTAACGCGAGCGTGCTACCAAAGTAACCTGTGATACCTTCTCTAAGCACTGCCCCCGTGCTCGTGTTGTGTAGTTTAGAACTACCACTCGCGTACGCGAAATTGCTAGAAAGACGTCTTCTGAATGCCCTCATAGGATGTGCACGTGTGAAAACGACCGGAATCCTGCAAGAGGCGTCAACTACATTTTCTTACTTTAATCGCGCACGAAAAGAGCAACCCTCATTCTCAATTAAGCCTTCTCGAAAGGCTGCTCTACCACTCGCAAACGCACAGAAAGTTGCGTGCAGCTCCAAAGAGGAATCCTCGCATTTTGAAGATCGGATACCACCATCCCAACACCACCATGATGGACAAACCGTTCAGGCGTCGCAAGTCCGGCCCACCTTGCGTCTCCTACCCGCTGTGGCCCGTGGGCAAGGGTCCCGTGCGAATCATAGTGGACGCCCCGACGCAGGCGTCCAAGCGAGCGTCCCGCTGGGCCCGGCGCGGATCCGAGGCCTCGGTCGTCGTGCTCAACAAGGTGGTCCGCAGGGGCAAGGCCTTCTGCCGAAGCCTGACGCCCGAGCCGCGTCTGTCGGGGAGCGAGAGCCCCGAGCCCGAACCGTGGCACGGCTCGGCGTTCAGCTACGCGCCCGGCCACAGGGCCAAGTCACTGTCGCCGGCCAAACGTGTGTCTAATGGCAACGGCCTGGTCAGCGAGTCCAGCGACCACTCTCTCGGATCCACCGACGACGAACTGGACGAGCAGCCGTCGCCTCCTTACCGTGAGTCGACAGTTTGACGTTTGCGACTGGCGTTCGGGGTGTATTAGACGACGAACCCAAGTCGACTATATATCCCGCTGTGTACATTGGGATAAATATGTTTAACAGGTCTACGCTTGGAACAGGGGACCTGCGGTCTCTTGGGCTAATAGAATGCATGCGAAGGTTTGGGCAATGTATTGTGTGGTTGTGTGGCGCGCGGCATAGACGGAACAACGAGATTAGGAAATTAGGTTGCATTTGGAGGGCATGTGTGTTCGGGCATGGCCGAGCATTGTTTCAGTCCACCAGCGGCTAAATGCGGAAATAATGGGAGAACTTTGTTAACGATCATTTTTCATGCACTGGACTTCGTTACGCTGGCATCGATAATGTGGATTTGGTGGGACGTGCTGTTAAAAAATGCGATGACAAGTCGGTCACTGCCGCTATAATAATGTGGTATCTATCACGAATATTTCCGGTTTACGTAGGCGTTACTAAAGGCGTTATATGACGTTTGGTGTAACTTTCTGACTTTTCGGCTCGATTGAAACGAACCGCCATTCATCGTGAACCTGCGTGACCATATCGCCTTCGCGAGTCAAGGACGCAACTCCTACACACTCCGTGCTGAGGTACACAAATTTTCAAGAGTGATTTATGCCACATACGTAATCAGTGCTTTACTGAACACGTTGCGGTATAGATTTCTCAATCTCGAATAAGTTAGCAATAGTGTTCAAGCTTCCTGAATTCTTGTGTCTCTGGGCCTGCTATTTCTTTTTATTTTTAGTTCATCTTTTAAATCTAATTCTTGTGGTGCAACGCAATCGTCGTTGATCAAGAGGTCTCGAAAGAAAGAGATAGAGAGATAAAAATCGCGCAGAAACGCCTCTGGGAGTTTCCTAAGTATGTGTAAGCATTGTGCTACTTGTTCATCTCCACGCAGCCAAGTGATTAAAAACGTTATGAAACGTCATCCGGTGAGTACAAACGACAGCGATGTGGCGACACGAACTAATGCGGACGGGCCCCGCAAGGAGCATTGATGACGCAAGTAAGCTACTGAAGCTGGCGGCGCCAGGTTCGCTGATGTTCCGATCATTATAATCGTTATCGCTGTTTAGCGCCTTATCCATCCGTCCATCCGCGTCGAACCGTTATGAACCGTGACCAAACGTACACGGTTGGGGGCGCCGCCGCGTGGACCGTGCCTTGAAAGCGATCGGTGATGCTGACGAAGAGTGCCGACAGCTGATAGCTTCATACGCTGTGCTCTCGCCGCTTACTTAGCATTGAAGTGAGACCCGCGGGCCCGTATGTTGAAAGCGGTCTGCGAAAGCGTCAGTGTGCGGCATGTGCTGAGAGCTCCGTGAGGCACCATGTTCTCACCGCTTCGTTGGCGTTGAAGCGAGAGCCAGCACGAAGGTGAATCCGTTCTCTGCTGCGGGCGCCATCTTGAAAGCGGTCGTCTTGCGGGAAGGACAGAGGGACGAACAGTTTCCTCGTTTGGCAAGCGTAGAAACACTTATGCATTTAAAGGAAAGAAAGAAAGCTAGGCGAGCAGTTCGAGCTTGCGTCCACTTGCTACGACTGACGGAGTAAAATGTTCCAAGAGGAGTAGGAGGAAGTAAAGAGAGAAGGCAGGGATGTTGACCAGAAATGCGTCTGGTTGGCTACCCTGCTCTGGGGGACGGGAGAGAGGGAATAGAAAGATGAGTTAGACGGAGGGAAGGGGGAGGAAAGCCGCGGTGAGCTCGCGCAGGCATTGCGGAGGGCCTGAGATCCTAAACGTGAACATTTAGGCAGGGATCTCCCCGGTTGGGAACAACTGTTCCTTCCCGCCGTGCACTCCCAAGGGCTGCGAAAAGTCTCTGCGCGCCTCTCAAAAGAGCTTAAAAAAAAACAAACCTGTAAGCATTGCTACGCCTCAGGCCATTTCACTCCTGAAGGAGCTGCTTTCGCTCCGGAACGTCGGGTTTTAAAATGAATTTCGGTTGCAGTTTCTTTGTTCTCTAATACAATACATCTTGAGCGCGGCATTACGAAAGCGACTGAATAGAGTGACGAGACGTGAAACAGTTTCAATGTAAGCAGTCGACAACACAACCAAACAATTACATATTTGCTGGGAGAACACTGAATGGACCGCACAAATCTACTTAACCAAGCAAGTCTTAACCTAACTTAACGAAGCCCTGAGAAACGTAGTCGGTAAACCGCGTTTTAGGCATCCCACAGAGCATTAACTGAGAAGTACAGAGCCGCGTTGACGTCCCCACTCCGGCAACTACGCGTGCGATGTCGAAATTCAACCTGCAGCGCAAAAAATGCCAGAAGGCGCGCGATCTTATGCAATGGTTGCCACTTTGCGTGCAAACTTCTTCGCTGAAAGCCTCGAAGGGTCACGGGAGCCAAAGTTATACCTCTAAATGTCAGCGTGCTATTTTGTGCAACGAGTGTAACCACATGGAACCATTGTACTTCAATTTGACTATCAGAACATGTCATCCTCTATTTTTGTTTAATTATATATTTTTGCTTGAGACAAGCAGCGCGAAAAGGAATAAGAACACTGCAAGACAGGAAAGCTTCTTGGCGGGCCATCTGCCATCGTAACCTATAGTGGCTACGGTGTGACCCTGCTAAGCTCGAGTTTGTGGGTTCGATCCTGGCCAGCGCAGTCGCGTTTCGATAGGAGCGAAATGCGAAACCCATCCGTGTACCTATTTACTATTTATATTGAGGTCCAGGTTAAAAAACTCCGGGTGGTCAAAATTATTCTGGAGTCCCTCACTAAGGTGTGCCTCATAACGAGATCGTTGTTCGGGCACTTCAACAACCCCAGAATGTAATTTTTTGCTTGCCGTACCATATACTTTTTCAGAGATGTGTCCGTCTTTCTTTCCTTCGCATGAAGCATTTTATGCGAAGCATATTACGAGAGCTCAACCCAGCTCCTCAGGCGCGGCGGTGTCGCCTTCAATACCACGTGACACCGTGACGTCACGACAGAGGAGAAACGGTGCTCCAGCTCGCGCCGTCGCTCGCGGCGTCGCGGCGGTATATAAGCAGCTGCGCTTGCCTCTGCTAGACACTCACGAGGTGAGATGTCTCCTGGAGATAGAGCTGCTCGTTGGAATGAGAAGCGAAGGTTGCGGCGTGCTACAGAGACTGATTTTCCAGGTGGCTTTGGCTCAACTCTTGCAAGATGGGCTGGGTGGGAATCGAACCAGGGTCTCCGGAGTGTGAGACGGAGATGCTACCACTGAGCCACGAGTACGATGCATCAATGCGGTACAAAAGCGCCTCTAGTGAATGCGGAGTTGCCTTAGAAACGAGCTGTTTCTAAGGCTCAGGCGTGCGTCGCTTGCTCAGGCGCACATTTCGTTGCCGCGCCGAACGCTGCGTTGCTCGACGCTCACCGCGTCCAATGCAGGGCGCGTAGTCGCTGCGCTGTAGCCCATTGTCTTACACCCCTTGGCGGGTCGATGGGAACGCTGTCGCGTTCCACTCTTGAAGGCGAAGCAGAGTAACGCATGAGTTATTTCTTCGTCTAGCCGAACCAAATATAGCTAAGCAACAGCAGTTCACCAGGCTAAATAGTGGTTCAACAAATAATATAAAGGCTAGTATGCTTCGCATCCTGGGCTTAACCTTAGCTAAGCCACAGCCATTTTTTTTTTCGGGCTGCTTACCTCAATAGTGGAATGCCAACTCGCTCTGCGAAGCATCTTTTTTTTATGCGAAGCATATTACGAGAGCTCAACCCAGCTCCTCAGGCGCGGCGGTGTCGCCATGAAACCACGTGACACTGTGACGTCACGACAGAGGAGAAGTGGCTTTGGCTCAACTCTTGCAAGACGGGCTGGGTGGGAATCGAACCAGGGTCTCCGGAGTGTGGGACGGAGACGCTACCGCTGAGCCACGAGTACGATGCTTCAAAGCGGTACAAAAGCGCCTCTAGTGAATGCGGTGTTGCCTTAGAAACGAGCTGTTTCTAAGGCGTGCGTCTCTTGCTCAGGCGCACATTTCGTTGCCGCGCCGAACGCTGCTTTGCTCGACGCTCACCGCGTCCAATGCGGGGCGCGTAGTCGCTGCCCTGTAGCGCATTGTCTTACACCCCTTGGCGGGTCGACGGGAACGCTGTCACGTTCCACTCTTGAAGGCGAAGCAGAGTAACGCATGATTGGTTTCTTCGTCTAGCCGAACCAAATATAGCCAAGCAACAGCAGTTCACCAGGCTAAACAGTAGTTCAACAACTAAAATAAAGGCCAGTATGCTTCGCATCCTGGGCTTAACCTTACCTAAGCCACAGCGATTTTTTGTCGTTTCGTACGCGCATGTTCTGCGCATTAAAACGAAAAGATAATGCGTCTCGCTAACTACGAGCACGCACTGCTCGCCGAACTTGATTGCGTTTCCCCCGTGCTGAATCGACCTTGACTCTGCAACGCTATTCAAGCTCGCGCTTTTGCTAGCGTTGTGTGCCATGCCTGTCAGCAGAGACGTAATGACGCCTGTGCTCGAACGATCGAACGGAAGAACTTTCGCGACGCGCACACATGGCGAAGTTTCGTACGAGCTCGCCCTGCTTCCATAAATAAACGAAAAAAAAGGTGCGGTTTCCGATTCACGACATCGCTAGTTTTGCACTTCTTTTGCTATTATATATCTGCGTATTTCGCCACCTCATGACAGTAAGGATACAGATATGGTTCACTCTGCTCGAGGGGAACACGCAAGCGACAATAAATGCATTTTAATTGCAACATTGCTTCGACTGTGCCCAGGAAACATGGCCGATATTGTGCATTAGGTAAAGTTTATGCTTATGAAAAGTAATCCACAGCCCTTCAGCGCATATCCCGCTGCAATCGATGGCTTAATGCTAATTAGGCGTTCTGTTTAACAGAGGGCTGAATTATGTGTGTGTCCTGCATGTCTGGCCCCTTCACATATGAACTGCAGCATACAATGCCCGTACTCGTATTGTCGATCACCCTAAAGTGTGTTATCATATACAACATGAAACCTCGTTGCATATCGTTGTGCTTCGTTGTATCTTGCCGCGATTTCTGTCGTATTTCTCTCGTTATTCTGTTCTTTATCGTCGTATTTCTCTATGTACAGAGCGAGGTACGCACTAACGAGGGTGATTTCTCCCCGCACTTCTTTATCTTCGTCGTCGTCCCTACTCGATAACGTTATTCCCAGGCCTTATACATCGGAGCCGGGGGAGGGGGGAACGTGGTTGGGGCGTGCCCCGTTTGTCTCGCTCGTCGCTCCTCTGGCACGCACTTACATGCATGACCAGCAAGACAACGATCTCGGCGCACATCGTATTCCGGAATTTCTAGCCCGTTGCATTACTGGGGACCGATGACGCGCGAGATTAAGTCGCCAGCCGATGGGGTTTTTTTTTTCCTCTTCGCATTCGGCGCATTCTTCCCGCCGCCCGAGGCTATGCGGGGAGCAAAACCAGGAGGATGCAACTCGGCAAAACGAGAATACCTTCGCAACAAAGAAAGAAAGAGAAAAAACGCGAAGCGAGAATAGAAAAAAAGCCAAAGAAAGGGTGCACTGGAATGTGCCGTTATTCGAATTCAGTGTCCTCCTCTTCTTTGCCAACTGCGAAGCTTTCTTTTTTTTGCGTTCTTCTTTTGAGTCCCGCTTGCTCTCACGCTGCTGACAGCACTGGCGAGCCGATCGGTATATGCTCGCTTCTCTTAGTATTCAAACACCATTTTTTTTTTTCTTAGCCCTCAGAACAGTGCGACGTGTAGTCGCCTCCGGCGCCCGACTGTCGGTCGCCGGCGGCGCGGACGAACGTAAAACAAAAAGGAATCTGCGGTCATCGTGAATTCACGACGCGACGCCTGGCTAGCTATAGATGCGGCGGGGAACGGGGAGGAGGGTTTAGTGTGCAGCCTCGGTTCC
This sequence comes from Dermacentor albipictus, assembly GCF_038994185.2. Taxonomy (NCBI): domain Eukaryota; kingdom Metazoa; phylum Arthropoda; class Arachnida; order Ixodida; family Ixodidae; genus Dermacentor; species Dermacentor albipictus. Next base: position 75,704,924 of record NC_091828.1, read on the forward strand.
GCGTGGAACCAACCGCTTAACCAGCGCGCGCCGTACGTGGAGTGGGCTGCCTGCCTGCATGAACAGTGGCATCTGTCCCCGGCGGGATTCGCTCGCGGTCCCCCGCGCCCCCTGCGTGTGCGCGCGCGGGGGAGCGCGTGACCGGATTTTGAGAAGAGCGCCTCCGCCGACTGCACTGTGCCGAAACCACTTGTGCGCGGCATAGTTCTCGTGCGGTCCCGGCCTTGCATTTAAATGAGTTCCCAGCGCATCTGTTTAAGGACAGGCAATATATATATATATATATATATATATATATATATATATATATATATATATATATATATATATATATATATATATATATATATATATATAATATGGCCTGCGGCTTATCGCTGCCGCGCTAGCTAGTCGTCGAATCCGGAAGTCATCTCGTCGTTCGCTAGGATTTTAAACCGCTGTTAACGCCTGTCGATCTGTTAACTGCATGTCACTTTTTACACGTTCCTGGAAGGCTCTCTCTTGTCCTTTCCGCTCCTCTCTCTCCCTCTCTCTTTTGTCATCGGTGGTTCTGCTGCCGATTTAGTCGCTGTGAACGGCTTGACTGGTAACGAACCCGCAACCTCCGCTTGACGCGTCGGATGCTCTACGAATTGGGCTACGGCGGTGCCTGTACAGCACCCCCCCCCCCCCCTCTCCCGTCCACATTTTCGGGTATTTTTGTGCAGGTGTAGCAAACATTGTTCTGCGACTCACGACCGTGGAGTGTAACATTCCGGAAACGGCAGGCGTGACGCAGCAGTGAATTCGGGAGCAGGAAACTGGCCAATAAAGGCATCGTATAGATGCTATCTCGAGGCATCAAGACTGCCAGCGTCCGCGGCGGGATGACTAGCGTCGAGAGCTTTGCTGTATATATACACGATTTTTCCACGCTGGGACTCTATAGCAGTCATCAGTGAGCGTGGTTCTGAAAATTATGGGGTTTTACGTGCCAAAACCACTTTCTGATTATGAGGCACGCCGTAGTGGAGGACTCCGGAAATTTCGACCACCTGGGGTTCTTTAACGTGCACCTAAATCTAAGCACACGGGTTTTTTCGCATTTCGCCCCCATCGGAATGCGGCCGCCGTGGCCGGGATTGGATCCCTCGACCTCGTGCTCGAGCGTGGTTCTGAGCTGGACGTTTTCGAGAATGGCCGTTTCGAAACGACCCAAACCTTCTCTCTCGTATTGTCAGAGGGAGCGCTAAGACCGCGCAACTGGCGAGTGAACCAGCGTCACTCCCGTTAAACGACGTCGACCATTGTCTTTTTCCTTTTTTTTTTTGCGTCGGACGTCCCGAGAATTACGCCTTGACACGACAGGAGATTTCACTTTTCCTTTCTCTCTCTCTCTCTCTCACTCTCTCTCTCGCTCTCTCTCTTTTTTTTTTCTTCGCTCGTGCAAGCTGTGGAATCCGAGCCCGCGGGATAAGAGGCGGCTCGTATATGCGCGTTCTCGAACCGCGGGCACGGTGTGAGGGCAAAGTGAGGATTCGGTTTCCGAGCGTAGCTTTTCCCACGAGCCGCACGCAGTGGTTCACGGGAAAATTTTCGTCGCTGCAGGCAGTGGGAAATCACTCTAGGCCGCGGTCTTTCGACTAACTGGCGTTGCGGCACGCGTAGCCCCTGAGATAGGTGCGCCGTAGCGATCTCAGAGGCCAAGCTGCGCGCGCACTTTCCTTCTAAAATTACTACAAGAAAGTCACGTGACTCTGTGATCGTTCGGCTGCCATGGGAGTTTGTGTAATGTTCGTGTTTACGGCTTCAGACGTTGCCGTGGCTTTATTCGTCGCGCTTTGTATTTCGAAATTTCCGAGAAGTCCTCTAACTTTTTTTCTGAACAACCAAAGGCTGTCAGTACACCTGCGAACGCATAATCCCTGCAAATTGCTTCACTTACGACACAATACATTGTTGAGAATGATCCATTTGTAATGTGACAAAGTCGTTCGAAGCCGTAAGGATGAAGTTTAGGCAATTTCGCGTACCTTTACCCACAGTCCCCGTACCGGCTTAACTTGCAGCCCACGTAGACACTGGCGCCAAATTTCCCTCTAGCGATTATTGTAGGAAACGCTGTGGCTGCACGCAAAGAGCCAAGGATTCATCTTGATAGTGCACGCGTGTCCGGTGTCTTCCACAGACTGGAATCTTAACGGGGACGCCCCGCCCCGTTAAGATTCCATTAAGATCCCAGGAGGGAACTACAGCGCCGCCCTGTTGCGACACTGACACAGATCTGGCGCTGTGCCAAAGCAGGAAATACGGCGACACGCTAAGCACAATTTGGATTAATGGAATGGCGGCACGCATAAATCAACTGGGTGATAGAGCGGCAATGATAGTTCCGGCATGCCCGTAGCCTTGTAATTCATCTTGCATTTTTTGCTCGCAAAATGAAAGAAAAATGCAGCTGACCCGGAACCCACTGGTGTAAGAATATACTTTTCCCTTCGGCTGCCTCGGTGCCCGTTTTAATCACGTCGTAAGAGTGGTTCTGTGGGGGAGGGCTACGGAGGTTTGGCTTCGCTACACACCAACCATGTCAACTGCAGATACCGAAAGTCTGTCAGATGAAGAGAGCAGGAAAGGCACCGCTAGTTCCTGCTGGTTGCTGGTCGTTGCTGGCGAGGTTAACCAGACTTTTTTCCCAGTTACCGTCGCTACACGTCGGTCGAGGGGGGCGTGCTATGGAGAAAGAGGGAGCGAGAGAGAGAGAGAAGGTAGGATTTTTAGATCGTCTACGTGCGAGTGTGTTGCTTTGAGAAACTGGAGAAGAGCTCTTGTGCGTATCTGGGCCGATGAGCGATGAGGCCAGGTTCTCGGAAACTTCACATTTTCGGTCTTGCGAAATGTGAACCACGTTTCCAGGGATAGAAAAGGACGGTGCGCCAAGAAGTGCATGGGACCAACCCTGTACACCAGAGTTTGGTTCCACTTCGTTTGTGTGCAGCTGAGTTCCACTCTGCATTTACAACACGCCCTCCAGGGTCAATAATTAGGTCGATTAGTGAGCAACTTGGTAGTTAATCAGTATGTTGGTGGCCACCATGAAAAACCTCAGGTCCGCCACTGTTATGGAGGTCGGTCAGGCAAAAATTATCACTGTTTATCCCCCCTCCCCCCCATTTCCTCTATTATTTTTAGTTACCTGGAGAAGTCCCCACGCAAACATCTTTATTGCAAGCGAAATTCCTTACAAACATCGTTGCAGAACTCCTTTTACCTCTCTACTGACTTGGTCTCGACTTAAGTAGACTTTCTCTTCAGATACAACTGAATGCTATGCATAACTTTTCCAAGGAAATTTACATATATATCGCGCCGTCTAGCGACGAAGGATAACCATAAAAAGGCCCGTCCGTTGTCCACCACTAATTCCTTTGGGCGTAATGCAAGCTGAACAGATTCAAAGAAGGATTAGTGGCGGAACCTGAACAGCTTGGTCTTTTTAATTCTATACACGTATTGGGCTCTCGTTTCTTGATTGACAGACAAGACCCGTAGGTGTTTGGTGCAATGTACCGAAGAGTTCGTGTTGCAGAGTGTGCAGGAAAAGCTGACAGCTTGCAAAGCGGCCGAAGCCTAATCCGCGTCGCTGAACGAAGGTCGTTCGAGGGCCTTGGGTTCTAATTGATTAGCGGGGAGAGAATGTGAGGAATTTTGTTGCGCAGCGAGGGGAGAAAACAAGATAAGAAGCACGAGCGCTTGGCACCTCGCACCAGCGTTGAAAACAGCGTCGCGGCACGCTCCGTATACAGGTATTCTGCCGAGCGCCCTTCTGACAGCACTCATAAATAACTGATTTATAGAGCGATTGGGGGCCCGGCGCAGATATGGCTGGCGCCAGCGTCGAGAGAAGAAAAGCGAGGCTTATGGCCTTTCGAACGTGACTGGCCTTGCGCATCATTTTTCTTGTCAGAAAAAAAAAATTTTGATGCGATCCTGATTATTTGAGATAGCGGAGCCAGCATGTCCTTTTTAGACGAGTTAACAGAAGTGCAAGGAAGAAGGAAAGGAGAAAGAAAAAGAAACACGCACAGAGAAGGAGGAGAATGACAGTGTGAGGCGCCACTGAACCCTCCTGTCTAAGATTCGACACGAGCGACGATATCCTTCTCTCAGTGTGTGTTCCTCTGTGCGGGTTTGTTGCGCTGTTGTTAATTATGAACCAGTATTAACTCGCCCCGTTTACCATGCTTGTCTTATATATATATATATATATATATATATATATATATATATATATATATATGGTTAGCGAGAATGTGATATCTAGTTCATGAGTGGTTTTTGCACTCCTATATGTGTATCTACCAAAGGAATGTCTTTTACATGTATGGCGTATGGTTTTACATGTCACAGTGGCTTCGGGTCTCACCGAGCAAGCCACGCTTTCTTGCGGATCGATTACCTTCGTATGAGTCGCATCGACTTGTAGACGTGTATCACGGAATTCAGGCGCCTTGGATGAACGCGCCCGAAATCTTTATAGCTTTTTCTTTTTTTTTTTCTTCCCACGCCGAGGCATCGCGATCGCTGTAATCCGTGCAACCGACAGCCCGTTCTCATATTTAGCGAAGCGCTGGCGTATTCTCGCCGAGAAACTGCTTTTCCGCCGTGAGTTCAAGCAGTGGGACAGATGGACGGTGGCTCGAACAAAGCACGGTAAACGTAGTCGTTTTATACAACAACCACTTGCAGCGGTGCACCCAGAGCCGGGTATTAATTCATGAATACTTTGTTTCGCGCAAAACAACAGACACAAGAAAGGCGACAGGACAAAGCGACAGACCAGGACAATGCCACGTTCCCGAGACGTGTGCCTGTCCGGGCCGTGTGCCACACATCGGCTACCGCATGGGCTCGACGAGCCTACACTCCGTGCCGGCGTTTATTACCCTGCATTGCAGTGAAAGCAACGGGTTGCCTCTGTCGATGAGGAACTATGCAAGAGGGAGAAAGTGCTCGCTCGTTGTCCACAGCTAATCGCTTGGGGGATAACTTCTTGAGGAAAACTTGAGGATAACTTCGGGCGTGACGCTCCCTGAATCAAGCATTCATTAGCGGCTCACAATGGGCAAGCTCCTCTCCTTTTTTCGCAATGCACGGCTGCTTGTCCTTCTTTATTGGTTGACTTGATTCGTGTCTCGTGTTGTACTGCGCGAAGCTGGTGGTAGAACGTGCCCAACGGGCGGTGGGATCGACTCACGGATTGATTGAGCATCGCCTATGAGACGAGGTGATGGATAGTGCTTCCTAGCACAGTATTTTTTGCTACGGCTCTTAGGATCCGTAGTTGGTGTTGAACAAACCACTGGATTTTAAGGCGTAAGGAATGTTCACTCTTTCTATACTCAATGACCCGGGTAGGACAATTGCGTCCTCATTTTGCCTACACCTTCGTGACTCCGGTTACAATACCGCTCTTACCGGTGAGCTCGGCTCGTCTCAGCGAACGAAAACGCATCGCAGCCACTTGTTCTGGCAACACGCACAGTGGCGACTTCTCAAAACACGATAAACAGTCGGCGATGATGCAATGTAGAGCTGTTCGTTCTATTACCAACCTCAGGCTGTGTAACGGGCGATGTCTCTGCTTGTTTCTCCGTGCTTTCGCTCGTTATCGGGAAGAGCTATAACGTTGCTCGGTATACGCCTGCCAACGAAATTAGGCCCATCTGCGGAGGAACAGCGGCGCAAACAAGTTCGAAACCTCCGTGGCGCGCGAGAAAAAAAAATTGGGAGCCGCCAGCCCGGTTGCTTGAGCGGGCAATCGTAAACAGAGCGAGACATTCAAGGGCAGCGAGCCCGCATGTGCTGGCGCCGTGCGAGTTCGTTTCGTTTCGGGAGGCGTGACGTCGAAGTTGCTCGGAATTCGTGGTCCCCCTGCCCAAATCATCCGTACGCGCGCCGAGCATTAAGCGGTCGCCGCTCGCGCGTGCGGAGGGAAAAACATCGCGGACGCGATTGAGAGCCAGGATCGTCTAGTTTCGCAAGTTGAACGTGCCGAGGGTGCAAAAAAAAAAAAAAAAAATCCGGCACGTAAACACACCGCCCACTCGCGACCGAGCGCCAGGTGTACCTGTTTCACTACGACGGGTTTGTGCGACCATCTGTGACTTTTAATTCGATCTCTGTAAGACCACACGCGTCAGCGAACTCGCCGCAATTTCCTTCTTTCCTTCCCTCCTCTCTCTCCCTGTGATCTGTGCTTTCCCCTTTCCCATTCCCCCGGTGTAGGGTAGCCAACCGGACGTTATGCTGGTAAACCTCCCTGCCTTCTACTTTTCTCTTCCCTCCCTCCCCCTCCCTATCGGGCGGTGTTACCTAATGTGGCGACGCTGGCGCGGAAACTCCGCGGCACACATAGTGTTATTCGCACGCCCGCGCATGCGGTGCTTTTACTTTTTTCCGAAGGACTGCCGCTTAATCCGACGCGCGTACATTGGCCAGCAACCCTCCCCCTTATCTGTCCCTCTCCGGATGAAATATATTGCTCCGGCGACTGTCGCTTGCTACGTCGCGGTGTCGCGACGTGCTTCCAAACGGGAAGCTGCGGGGACTCTCCCGCCAAGCGGCGTCAACGTCTCGGCGCGCCGCTGTATTTCCAACCGTTTAGCTTCTTTCTCATCTTTCCGCTGCGTCGGGAATTATGAGAAGAATGCGGCATCGACAGTATATGAGCTCGCAGGCGTCCTGATGACTGGCGCCATAGCTAGCTTTCCGGTGTTTTACACGAGTCATTTTTTTTCTCTTGGAGGTCTACTTTTTTCCTTCTTGTTTTCTACAGTTACATCAGCCGAGGGAAACAGGATCGGCTTTTCTTGCTGTCCCCAGGGTGATGCAATCTCCGCGCGAGCAATTAGCGGTCGCATACCGGCGGTAGTTGTTGGCATGTACGGTAACTAGCACCGCGCAGGATGTTTTCGTGTTTTTTTTTCTGTTTTCTCGGTTCTCAAAACAGATGCCAAGAGACAGGCTACATTCCACCGGGGCTTTATATACGTTAGAACACGTGACCGGCGTCCGTATCGTAAACTTGATGGTATAGCGATGAAAACATGTTTACGCGCAGGTACATCGCGCGCCTCTGCGCAGTCTCTCTGGCGTCGTCGCTATAGCGTTTCGGCGCATGCTCTACGATAGGCTCCCATTTGCTGGGAACCACGTGGTCTACAGAGAGAGAAGGGGGGCACCTGGTTACTCTGGTCGCAGCCGCCAAAGGCTTTCAGCGCCGTGTGCCCGCGCGGTCAACGCTTGGGACTGGCCCTGCGTGCAATGGCTCTCCCGCCGCTTCTTGCGTCATGCGTCTTGAAAGGGCGTCGCGTATACGCGAATCGCGCGCATTGCTGAAATACACCCGAGTCTCTATAGCCGGCCGGAGGTGCCAGGCATCCGGTGACTGCGGGACTGGATGCCCTGGCGCGCGTTTGCAATAACAGGTGGAGGTGCTTGTTCAGGGCGCGCAAACAGTTGACAGCATGCGCGTTTTCTACAGCGAAGCTGCCATTGCGACTGCGACCGCTCAGAATCGTTATATGACGATTTTCGCGGGTTTACGAAAAAAAAAAACAGTAAGTCACTAAGAAAGTCTATATATTGAGGAAGTGTGGGGATTGTTAAGTGGAACAAGCTGACAGATTTTCAAATGTCTCTGTCAATTAGGATTTAAATTAACATAGCTAAATCCGCGTTCTTGGACCATGTAGAAGCGTTATATGAACCGTTAAAAAATTTTTATTTCTTCTTTGGGCTGACCTTAAATGGCAGAAGTTTCATATTTTGAACATACGGGGTCCATTCTATGGGTGGCATTTGCCGACAGTTTGAAGTGTTTAGGGTGATTACCTGCTTTAAAAATACTTACTCAGTACTGATGTTCTCTGAATTCTTATACTTTATACATGGCTTGTAGTTGCTGTGCTCCGGTCTCCTTGGGTAACTATGCGAAGCGTAGGGCTTATATTTCGTTGGATGAGGAAGCGTGTCGTGCGCGACGAATGGCAAATGTTTCATTTCTGTAACTTATAATGACAACTTTTTTATGAAGTTACTTATTCAAGCATTCCAGAGCGCCATACTGCCGCTATTTGCTATATTTCCCAAAGTCCTAAAGCAATCGCACAGAACACCGACTTCAAGTTCAGTGGAAATAGTGAGAATGTTAAGTGTAATATGTGGGGAAACTTTCGTGCTCCTAGTACATATAAACGCACCTTAAAGAATTACTGAACCCTTGTATTTTTTCCTTCTTTTCATGTGTTATAACAGATTTGCAGTTGGTTTCCCCGGTGTCCTCGGTGGACTAGACAAGGCACCTTGTTTACATTTCGTTAAAATAAGGGACAGCATATGGCTAATGTGTACACAAAGCTCGGAATATGTGGGTTAATTTCCGAATTTCCTATCAATTATGCGTGCAGGTGCTTCGAAAGTTTATGACTGGCTTTTAAAAGTGGAGAAAAATTTAGTCCGTGATCATGACACAGCTATAGGTATGCCACCAAGATCAAACTCGTCAACAATAGGCGGACTATACTATGAAAAACATGCGTGCGAAGTTAAGTGCATGTGAATGAAATACAGCTTTTGCAAAAAGATTTCGAAATAAGTGTTTCCATATGTCGCGCTGTCCTTATCAGGTACGTTTCCCAATGCCCGAAAAGAACTCTGAGTTACACTATCCTCATATTTAAAAGTATGAGGGGTGTCTCATGTGCAATACGTGTGTCCCGAATTTTTAATGTCGCTGGCTTAATTAGGAGCGTTAGAGGTTATTCATGAACCCTCGCCTTCACAGTATTTCCATGCGTCATACAACGTTCGCCCGCTGTCCTCGGTGAACTAATGAAGTAGGTACGTGCCTTGTGTCTGCTTGGTGAAGGCAAGGACCAGATAATGTGTAGGCGAAGGTTCAAAGCGGGTGGGTTTATTGCGGCTTTTGCAGTAAGCTAGTTACGCAAGCGCTGTGGAGCGTTATGGGAGTTTACCTTACAACCCAGTTTACTTTACGAGGGGCACAAAATTTAGCCCGCTGCCCTGACGTAACTACAAACGCCGCCAAGATCAAAGTTATCAAATAAGCGGGAAAAGCCCTGCCGCATCAGTGTGCAAAGTCAAATGCCTGTACATGAAATTCACCCTTTTATAAAAGAATCCTTAAACATATGCTCGAAAGTGTTGTGCGAACCTTTTACGCTGTTTCTCAGTTTCCCGAGGTAACCGCATGCTACACAAAGTTTACACTTACCGAAAATAAGGGGCACGCTATAGGTAATGTGTACAGAAAAGCCGTAGTGTTTCGCTCGATTGCGTCACATTTCGCAATGAAGCGCTTCCGAGCATCTGTAATTAACTTTTACGCGCGGTGCAAAATTTCGCAAGCAGCCGTTGCGTAACTACGATGGCCACCAAGATCAATGTTAGCAGCAATAGGTGACCTACTATGGCGAACCTACGTGCGAAGTCAAATGCTTGTGGATCGCAAATACAGCTTCCGCAAAAAAAAAAGAAGTCTGAAGGAAGCGTTTCCAGATGTCACGCTGCTGTTATTAGCTACCTTTCGAAATGCCCGGAACAGTAAATGCACGGTGCTGCGATCTGAGAGGTTCGAGCTTAAGTGCCATGGCGATGTTGAATAACGGCGGCAAGCGGTCGTGTTTATCGCTTGTGAAATGTGTTATTTCACGCGTCATCACCTTGTCGACAGCGGCCCATCGGCTGTGAGCGTTTGGCGTTTTTTTATATGCACATATTTTTCGCGCGCCCTTCCGTGATACGATGTGTTGCGACAAAACGAGAACCCACGTGGAATTGCGGAGGATCACCTCGGAGGGAAAAAAAAAAGAAACAAGGCGTATCTCTCTTATCGAGGCAAGGCTGCGGGCGCCAGGAACGTTTATCGTGTATCGGCCAAGCGTATACACACGGGGCCCCTTCGTCCATCGAGTCGTGCGCCGTTTGCTCGCATATCGTAGACTCGCATCGAGGCACGGTCTGCATTTCAATCCGACGCTTGCGGCCATGGTCGGGCCGAGCTTTAATTCTCTACCGATATGCACACGGAACCACGCCAACACTCTGCACGCTGCGTCGGCCCGCTTGTCCGAAGAGTCCCGCGATCGGGCTACATGTCGGCGTGCGTGTATACCGAGATTTCTATCTATGTCTGCAGCGTTGAGCGCGAAGCGGGCATACTCGACTTTGCGTGAACTCGTTTAGGGCGCGTGCTCGTTACATATTAAATTTTCTCTCTTTTTTTTTCGTATGGTGGCGGCCAGAAGTTGACAGCAACGCAATGCGGCTCGTTGTATAGTAAAATGAATTGCTGAACGCTCAGGACCTGGAGAACTGTGCCCCTGTGCTTAGACGGTCTTTCCGTATAGAAGGGAGAGGGGTGCAGGGTGTTAGATATGGAGCTGTTTCCTGCGATTACTTCGAGTTCCCCAGACCACATCGGATTGCAGCACAGCTAATTGAGGAATGCAGAAGCAGGAAAATACATTCCAGAGGAGCGGCCGAGCAAACAAGTTTAAGGCAACAAGTTCACGTGCCAACAAGTTCGTGCGTCGCCGGGATTAGAAGGGGGCCTCGTACAATGGAGCTCAATCGTCCCCCTTCGGCTTTGAAGAAGGCATCTGCTACCGCTGCGGAGCCGAGCCACCGGGTGCAGGTGGGCCCTTGTGCAATGAAGCATGAGCGCCCCCCCCTCCTTCTCCAGCCTAGAAGAAGTGGATTGCCAGTCTGCGAGGCAAGACCGCAGAGAGCCGCCAGGTGCGACACCGCGACACGGGCGCCTACCATTGGCTGAAAGTGGCGTCATCGGAGCGGACTCTCCCATTGGTGAAACATGACGTGACTTACAGTGCTCGAAGGGTTTATAAGAAGCCTTCCAGAGAGACCTGAGGCTTCTGGGATGCCCTGATTCCCTGATTCACCTCTCTCGAACTTCTTGCCGCGGGCCGCAGCGTCCGAGTTGCTGCCGGCCCGTAATGTCTGTACGTCTGTTATATGACGTCTCACCTACCTGTACATAATGTAGAATAAATCCTCCCAAGTTTGGGTTTTCCATCCCGAAGTCCGTTCCTACAACCCCTACATCTGGTGGCAGCGGTGGGATCGCCTCCGAACGCATCAGCTGGTGGCAGCGCTACGGATAAACCTTCGTCGAGAGAGATCCTAAGGAACCGGAAAGAGCGAAGAAGAGAGAGCCTTCGTCGAAAGAGGTCCGAAGAAACTGGGAGTAGCGAAGAAGGAGCGAGCCTTCGACCCAGGGAGTCCGGAGGAACCGGGAACAGCGGACAAATGAACCGGATGGCAGGGTGCTGCAACCGTAAGTGAGCGCGTGGTTTTTTTCCTTATGATTCGCCAGACTCAAAGGTTGTGTGTTCAATTTTGATAGTTCTGGGAATCGGGAATTTGTTGCATTGTGTGTTTGCACAAATTAATTAAGGAAAACAGTTTTAACCACCTGTCGGGGCAGCTGCCATGGATCTTAGAAGGTTGACGAGGTTAGACTTGTTGTTCGTGTGCGACGATTTGGGAGTTGAGGCGGACGAACGGATGAAAACGCCAGCTATCATAAAGGCGATTGAAGATAGTGGCAACGATGACAAAAGCATTGAGCTTGCTTGGGAAGTGATACAGGAGCCACGGGAGCGAGAGCGTCGTGTACGTTTGCGAGAGCGTCGTGAGCTTAGGAGTGAGCGTCAGCGTGAAGAACGCGAGAATGAACGGAAGCATGAGCTTCAAGAACTTACTCTTAGGTGTGAGCGTCACGGACGTGAGAATGAACGCGAACGTGAGCGTGAGGAAAAGTTTGAGAGAGAGAAGGCAGCACTGATCAAAGAGATAAAGCATTGTGATCAGTTATTGGCACAGAGACAACGGCTGTCTGAAAATTCTGTAGGTAGTACAGAGCGAAAGAATGAGGAAGTGTCTAGCGGACTTTCGCCAGAAGCCGACGAAAAGAGTAGTGCCTGTGAGATTGGCTGCCGATTGATAAGTGAAGGGAAAAGGCTAGCTGCTAACGATGCCTTAGTGGCAACAGAGGCCGTTAAAGGCCGCAAGGAGAGCGACGAGGTGCTGTGCCAACAGATGACTGTAGAGACAGCTAGGCCAGCTGCGAACAAATTGGCACAGTTACCGCGTGTGTGCGTCGCTGGTAATGTTAGCGAGGTTGCTAGCGAAGAAAAGGGTACTTCTGACCCGACAGAAGCGAGCACCCATGTAGAGCCAGATGTGCGTGCAGAAGTGAAGTGCGAGCTGAGCGATGCAGTTGAGGGTAATTCTCAGGATTGCGAGCTGTGTAGCTCAAGAGAATACGACTGCATTGTTCAGGGATCTGTGCGGCTCTCCGCCAGTCTAGATAGCCTAGATAGGGATGGTTCAGTTATTAATCATTCGGACTGTGCGCGTGAGACAGCGATCGATACCGACGGGCTGTGTGCCGACGCACAGCGTGAGCTGGGCAATGTAGCAGAGGGCAGTTCGCAAGAGTGCGAGTTGTCTAACTCGAGTAAAGCCTGCTGCATTGTGCCAGAGTTGGTTGAGCTGTCCGCCAGTCGAGGCAGAGCGAGTGTTGATTTAAGTGAGAATCACTCAGACTGTGCGGGTAAGAGACCGATCCGGGCCGACGAAATGTGTACCGGCCAGCACGAGGCACGAGAAGGCGACATGAAGGCGAGTGCAAAGAGAAAGCTCCGTAAAAAGAAGCGCAGTAAAGACCGAAAGACGGTAATTAATGTAGCGCCGCCAATGATGGCCAGAAACCCAAAAGGGCAGGGCGCGAGGAAAAAGGTGCGGTCGTCAAAGACGATGTTGACGCATCCAGAATGGTCGAGCCACCGGTCAAAGGGGGACCGCGAAGAATGTTCTGCACGGACGCGGACAAAGGGCACGAGGCTGTTAAACTCCTCGTCGTTCCGTAGTTCTTTTCATAGCTCAGCGTGCAGTTCGAAGAAACGCAAGGTGGCAGGACGAGACCAGGTGGGGAGTAGCGACGCGGTCAGTCGAGTTTGCGAGGAAAGCGGGGCGCCAAGACGCAAATTGGCAGGAGACTGTAACGTCTTGAAGGAGCTGATAGTGAATCAGCCCTTTTGTTGTTCCTCGGCAACCAGAGTAGCTTTCAGACCACGCCCACCCCGGGTTCGACTCAAAGTATGAGTCAGTCAAAAACGTTTGAAACGGGAGGCCAAGAGCCCTTCCGTAGAAATGAAGTGTGTTGTTTTTATTTTTGAGCATCGGAAAATTTCGCGATTTGAGACTAGGTTTTCTTTCAATATGTAAAGGTATGAGCTTTGTTTGTGTTTTCGTTTGAGAAGCTCGAGATTTGAAAGATGCGTTTTAAGTAAACATGTAGTCTCGCGAGATGCTCATTAATAAGTAGATAGGTTTTTTTTTGTGTGTGTGAGTAACCTGAGGGTCAAGGTTACTGTTGAGAGGCCTATCATAACGCGCGTGTGTTTTATTTAACCTTCTTTCTTTTTAAGTGTTTTTGAATTTTGTAAGGTTAAGCGCGTAGGTTTTTAGTAAGTGCATGATTTGCACGGAGAAGCGTTCTTAGTTCCATTAGCGCGTGTCCTGTGTGGACGGAAGGAAGCAGACTTTATGACTGGGTTGCTCGTGTGTTGAGGGCAGCCGTATTCTGGCTTGTCTTATAAGTACGCGTGGAACGAGTTAGTACAAGACGCATTATTTTAAGGGTTCTGCGGAGTGTGTAAGTCCCGCAAGTTTAATTGTTCGTTTATGTCACGTGTCCTGTAGGACTTTCAGGGAAGAAACGTGAGTAAGCGTAAATGAAAAGTTTGCCTACAACTCAAGTACGCGTTTTGTTTAGTGACCACAAGGCTAGTGCGCTTGTGATTACGTGCTTGTGAGGTTGACCAGATTGTTCAGTGGCACCAATACGTGCGATAAGTACGCCACTGCGATAGATTGGAAACATGCTGTTCGTGTAGTTAGGCCACTTAAGTTATGTTCGGCTGTTTTCATTTGTTGTTTGCATCGTCAACGACCCTTTTGTTTTGCAACAACAATAATAGTCTGGTCTTGTGGGCAATCGAGGAGAAATGGATGGCTGTTTGGAAGGGTGGTTGGAACTGTTTTGTCAAAATTGGGGAAATAAAAGATCAGGGTTGATTTTGACTCAGTAATAGCCTGGCGAGTCAGGGGTGAAGAGCCTGCGCTTACGCGTGGTGCAGCGCTGTGTTGTTTGGTTTGTTTGACGTATGTTCTCCAGCGCCCAGGATCCCGAGGGTTGTCAAACGAGACTCGACCCCAGTACCCTGCAGCTTCTTTCAGCGTTCCTCATGGCCAGCGAATTGAGTTCACCGGCCATTCAGAACAACCGGGGCGAGGACGAGCTGTTAGATATGGAGCTGTTTCCTGCGATTACTTCGAGTTCCCCAGACCACATCGGATTGCAGCACAGCTAATTGAGGAATGCAGAAGCAGGAAAATACATTCCAGAGGAGCGGCCGAGCAAACAAGTTTAAGGCAACAAGTTCACGTGCCAACAAGTTCGTGCGTCGCCGGGATTAGAAGGGGGCCTCGTACAATGGAGCTCAATCGTCCCCCTTCGGCTTTGAAGAAGGCATCTGCTACCGCTGCGGAGCCGAGCCACCGGGTGCAGGTGGGCCCTTGTGCAATGAAGCATGAGCGCCCCCCCTCCTTCTCCAGCCTAGAAGAAGTGGATTGCCAGTCTGCGAGGCAAGACCGCAGAGAGCCGCCAGGTGCGACACCGCGACACGGGCGCCTACCATTGGCTGAAAGTGGCGTCATCGGAGCGGACTCTCCCATTGGTGAAACATGACGTGACTTACAGTGCTCGAAGGGTTTATAAGAAGCCTTCCAGAGAGACCTGAGGCTTCTGGGATGCCCTGATTCCCTGATTCACCTCTCTCGAACTTCTTGCCGCGGGCCGCAGCGTCCGAGTTGCTGCCGGCCCGTAATGTCTGTACGTCTGTTATATGACGTCTCACCTCCCTGTACATAATGTAGAATAAATCCTCCCAAGTTTGGGTTTTCCATCCCGAAGTCCGTTCCTACAACCCCTACAAGGGGTAGGGCGAACGGCCACTTTCATGCCGCATCCTTGAAGAACCCATATTTGGGCTGTTACTTAGGGCTTGATGGTCATATACGAATTTGTTTTCATCCAGCGGCCGTTGTACAAGGGTAGCCGCAATGATCGCTGCTTAGTCGTAATTTCATTAGATGCGACACTTCCTGTGTGGCAGCTTAAACAAATTAAATAAATAAAAAAGTAAATAGAGCTTGCATCTATACCACAGAACTGTCTGGCCGAACGTCTCAGTGGCCGTCGTCCCGAAATCTGCGAGGTGAATACTATACACTCTCGTACATCACAGAGTACTGTGCGCGATGAGCATTCGTTATCAACTTGTTCTTTCTTCTTGCTTTCGTGTTTTTTTTTTCCTTTGGCGTGGTTTATATTGGAAGCACCAACGCTACTTCCTAGTGGGAGCAACTTGTTCGAGTAGCTGTTACGCTCTATAATAAGCCTACATACATGTTTAACTACAAGATAAGCGTGTCGTGAGTATAACGCACGTCTGCTGTACACTTTTGGCGGATGCGGGCAATGCTTGTGTAATGAATGCGGACACCTGCACGCTGGCAATGTGGCTTGCCTGTGTAGTATCTCGCCATTTGGTGCCCCGCATCGCTAAACTTATTGGAAAGCTAAACTTATGGGAAAGGTTAGGAAAGCACACGTTAGCTTTATTAGACATGTTACCAGAAATGTGCGCTTTTAGAGAGTGAATCAAGTGAATCATTTAATCATTTAACACACAAACACACACACACACACACACACACACACACACACACACACACACACACACACACACACACACACACACACACACACACACACACACACACACACACACACACACACACACACACACACACACACACACGCATGCACGCACACACGCGCGCACACGCAGGTACACAAACAAACAAGCACGCCCGAACGGACGGACGCTTGACAGTTTTCATAAAAACGCGCTAAAGGCGAAAGGAACACATACGACAGGACGGGCGTTTTTTAGGAAAGCTGTCGAGATGAACCAACTCGTCCAAACCAAGGTATTGGCGTACGCCTCACACAGGGGCAGACCGTCTTCACGTTCATCAGAGTATTACTGTGTCTTCTCCAGAAACGCAGTGCCAAAATTTTGTGCTCGATATGAAATGTGTTCTCCCGTGTCGTTTTCCTCGTCCTTCTTTTTTTATTGGTTCTTTTCTTTCTCTTTGGCGTAGGTATCGCCACTTGAGAAACATTCGCTGAGGTGCGCATACGAAATGCCAGTTTGACATCGCGCGGCGTTCGCAGAAGCAACTGCATTGTGGCGCACTCGCGACCTTTCTCCCGTTGTCGCAACTTCGCGGTTATTTTCGACTACGTATATAACTGTAGAGAGGACCCCGCACTTCGCAGCCCAAGGAGATTGCCACGTGGTCTATGTACTTCTTTTTCTTTTTCCTTTTTTTTTCGCAGCTCTGGCGCAATGACCTTGCGCCGATTGTCGTGTCGCAGCAGCTTCCACTTTCGCACGCGTGTTTTTGTTAGCCGACCCGCGGGGCTTTCGTGATATCGCGGTCATCCGAGGCTGTTTGCGCGTATCGACGAATAATGCGCAGATACGCTCAGCACCCTAACGGTGACGCAAGGGCGTCGGTTCGTTCTGTGGATTCGCATCGAAATAGGAGTCCGCGCTGTACGCCGCGGCATCGAGTTGCAGTCTGTGTGGTTTGGTCTTTTTCTGCGCGCATATGCCACCCAAAGCGGAGTGAGTAAGTTTCGTTGTATCTTTAGAGGTTAGCATATATAGCGACATTCCTGGGCTGTGCGCTGCAAGAATGCCTTGGTGGGGCGCAGCTGAGCAGGCGTTTTACCAGTCGCATAAGTGTAGTGGCTGCCTGCATGCATGCGACAACTGCGCCCGCGTTTCCTTTGTCACTGTGAACGACCTTTGCGTGCAAGTCTCCGTTGCGACTACGCGCTCGCTGTTCACGTCGCCAGATAGACTGGGACATTGGTCCTGACGATCATAGGCCCTGAGGAGTTTTAAACGAGTTGCTCGCCTTCTGGAAGACTTGGGGATTTTGTGGTAGACTTCGAGAGATGTCGCGTTTGTCTGCGCACTTTATTTTATCGCGCGTCTTCTTTTTTTTCTTTTTTTTGTCATCTTCCATTCTCTTTACTTCTCAACCGCTCACAGGGTAGCCAGCCGGCCTATACAGTGGCTAACCTTCCTGTCTTTCCCTCTCTGTTTTCTCCCTCTGACTAACATAGGGGTATGCATATTATCCGGGAAAAACTGAAAAATGCGATATTTCCAGGAGATTTGTCTGTTCTCGCGAATTCAGGCAAAGAGCGGGGTATTGGTTGCTTTGTATCGAAGACATTGCTGCCTACATTGACTATGGCGCTGTTAGTAGTGGTACGCTAGAAGAAAGAGAGGTTTACGACTCGATCTACTCAATCCACAAATCAAGGTGTATCTTTTGCAGATTTTCAGAGTGTAGGCTTGGCTGGGTGGTTGGAATATCATGACAGACGAATCTGATAACGAGTTTCACCCGATTTACAGCATACTTGTTGCAGTTGTTGAAAATTGTGGGCTGGCAGAGTAATTTGGCTTGCTACGAACCACTATTCTTTTCTGGCGCCTTAATCGTCAGCGTCATAGAGGCCTATGAGAGTTTCTGTGGAATTACTTCGTCGGGAAACCAGAAAAGTATTGGGGACATTCAAAGTGTCAAGCCATGTTAGACGCCGCAATATATTTGCCTACATTTTGCGCACAGCACCCGGATACTGTATTACGCGCTTCATCAAGCGTATACGAAATCCAGTGCTGCTGTGGATATCAGTAATACGATTTAGTATTTCTCGATTTCTGCATATAAGGGCGGTGCAACGCGCTAGATCAAGCTTTTTCTATAGCGAGAGCCCGCAGATAATAGGCGCAAAAGCGGCTAACGCTGTTTTATGCAGGATGAATAACCGAAGCGTAAAGTTTAATCTATGCTACCGAGTAGAGCATATATGAATAGAGCATACGAAGGCAGAGCATGTGAAAGCCAAGAAAGGAAATCCGAGAGTGATTACTGCACTGACCCCGACAATAATGTCTGTTCGTTCTGCTTTTTTTTTGTCGCCTGCTTTCGTCGAACGTAATTTGTGACCTTTCGGAAAGTCCGCTTTCATAAGTACTGTATGCACTGACTGTATAGTCGGTATATACACAGTGTTTATAAGTCGTTAAAGATGTTTCCGTTGAATTATGCGCACCTCATACATGAAATATCAGGGAAGGCGAATATGCGCTATAATCATGGAGGGAGTGAAGCGGCGAACGCATATACGTGTCGTTGACTTTCGCGCTGCCTTTGTATTTGCAAATGAACGAGCATTCCCTTGTGCAACCTTCGGCGCCGTCGCGTTTTGCACTAATTTGATTAGGTGAGCAAAATCCAATCTTCGTAACGACTATTAACTTTTCACGCATTGGTGTGCCACACGTGGTGTGGTGTTTGTGTGGATTGGTGTGCCACTTGTTGAAATAACCCGGGAGAAATAAAGACGAAGGGCATCTAAGGCAGTTTTGCGTGAGCTAATCCAGCGAATTATAAAGCCTAATAATTTATATTGCTTTTTTATGTAAGCATGAATAGCAGTGACGCTAAATATGTGGGTAATCCGTGAATAAATTATTAGGTCGTCGTTTGTTGAACTACTTGAATTGAATGCTGGGGTTTTACTTGCCAAAGCCGCGATTTGGTTATGAGGCACACCGTATTTGGGGACTCCGTATTAATTTGGACCACCACGGGATCTTCGACGTGTCCCCAATGCACGGGACACGGGAGTTATCGCATTTCTCTCCGATCACAATGCGGCCGCGCGGCGGCCAGGATTCGATCTCGCGACCTCGCGCTAAGCAGCGCAACACCAAGCCGCTAAGCCACCAGGCTAGGTCGCCTCTGTTTGTCGAACGTAATTCTTGTCCCTTTAGTTGGCTTTTGTTCCTGTTTCCCCACAACTACGTTAGCATTTATTTATTTATTTATTTATTTATTTATTTATTTATTTATTTATTTATTTATTTATTCTTGTTGGCGCGCTGGCTTCGACGCGCCGCCTTCGTGCCAGCTTCGGTGCCACTCATTTTTTTTTCCGCACTTTTAGGAGTTTCTTCTCGTTCTTACAACAAGCCTTCAGTGTTCAGACCTTTCCTTTCTTTTCATCCCTCAGCGCCTATTCCCTCCGCGTGCGGTAAAAAACCGGGCGTACGTGCCTTAGGTTGTCTTGTCTGCCTATGGAGGCTTGAAGTGAACAGTGGTCGAACAAGGGACGTGCCAACGTTATGACAAAGGGGCATTTTTTTCGTGGACTAGGTGAGCCCCTTGTAGAAATATTGGCCGCAGCCCGAGACAGCTGATCACTTCATTCATGACCATATTCATGATCGCAAAAAATGAAGGGCGTGTGAACGAACGAACAAATGACTGAATGTTTATGGAAAAAAACAAAGGATGGCTCGTGGCGTGCCCACGGGTGCTTTTATTAGTGTTGTATAGGGCTGGTCTGGATGGGCGGATATGTTCATTGTGAGTAAGCTGAGTGTCGGAGTGAGCAGGCTACTTTGTTTTAGCCTCCTCCTGAAGGTTCGGACAAGGGGAAAAAGAATAAAAGGAAATGGAGAAAGCGAGGGAGACTATACGATGATTAGAAGTGAGGAATAGACGCGCATGAATAAAAAAAAAATAAATCTGGAAACAGTTTTTCAGATATCGGGGGGGGGGGGTAGAAATGTGGGGCTTAAAGACATATACGCCTTGTAACGAAGCGAAACTTTCGCTACGATGAGATAAAATTAAAAAAAACTCGCCCTGCACATAAAGCAACCGCAGCTGTGCTGCAGATGCTGCCGTCATCCGCCGCGGTGTACTCGGGCAGCCAGCGAACATGTCGTGGATATACAGCGGGCCCACTCTCCGAAGACACCGCGTCAACGAAAAGGCACGGGCGCTACGAGTGTTGGATCGTACCGATGTTTTACGGATCCAGACACCAACACTACAACCGGATCGCACTTATACCGAGGCGCAATACACTGCAGTGTTCATTATTATCATCGTACAGAATATACGCTGGAGCGAAGGACGTTAGACAGTTTCCTAGCCAGCGTTGGCAGACAACTACTGTCGGAGGAAGCTATCCTCGGCCCATGGCCTGACACTGCAATTTCAATGCGTGCAACAAAAGTGTTGTTGAAGTTCCTGCAGGACACCGAGCTCGACGAGCGGCTCTAGCGAGGCAACTGTCTCATGTACGTAAGCACTCACCACTTCTCTTATCATCATCATCCATCCCCATACTTTCACTCCCCTTCCCTCTTCCCCAGTGCAGAGTAGTAGACTAGAGCGCACTAGCTCAAGTCGACCACCTATCAATACCACCACTAGCTCAAGTCTTTCATATCAATAAATTCTATTCATTCATTCATTCGTACGTGCTTCGTGTACGTGCCGTACGTGTCGCCTTGAAATGCTACGAGCTGCGCCGGCATTTCCATAGGTGTTGGTCGTCCGCGTCGAGTACATTGTATACGGCGAGCAATTCGGCGCTGCCGTGGTGGAACACGCCCGAGCCTACGCGGGGCTCTGCGTGCCCCATGCACCGAAACTGCCGTGGGCTTCCTTGCGAGCCGCTCGCGTAATCCTTACGGCAGCCTTTTCTTGGAAGTGTAGAGAAAAAGTAGTCCGTCCGTGAACCGGATCCTGTGGGCGACCTTCCCGCCGAGCCCTGCCGGCACAGTCCGTGAAGCCGCGTGCGCTTGTGTGTCTGTGCCACGTGGAATTCTTTACTTAGATAGATGGGACGTGTTCTCGGTTATGCTCTTGTTTTTTTTTTTTGTACGCTTGGAAGGCGCACGGCGTAGTCCCTTCGAAAAGAGAAAACGAACAAAATTCTCTCTAGCTGAATTTTCTTTTTCCTTTACTCTGATATCACGGTCTGTCTCGGCACATCTCTACAGTCGTGACCAGTGCTGCCTGGTACGCAATTACGTTCGCTTCTACGGCAGGCACATCGCGTTCGAATCCTTGGGGTTTCTAAGGCGAGCGGGAGGAGGAGAGAAAGAAGAAAGGAGACGTAGGGAAGTCAACCAGACGCATGTCCGGTTTGCTACCCTTCGTGGTTGAAGGGGATTAGTGGGTTGCGTACATGTCGGTGGCTTCGCTGCTGAACTTCGCTGACGGTCGTAATTTTTCAGCGTCGATATTATTAATGTTTTGTGTGAGAACGAAGTTCATTTTCATTGTGCTCATCGAAGATGCGTGTCATGCATGGTCGCGGCTTTTGGTATATAAGCGCTGCTACTATATGGTAAGATAGCCGAAAGTTATGAGGGGCAAGGTTTCGAAGAACATCTGTGAAGCAGTCAAGATCCGCCTCACGGGATACTTTATGAACGCTGTACCAGCCCGCTGAAAATGTGTTACAAACGCCAATGCGAGCGCTCTTTCTAGCACCTTCGCTGCGCCGTTTCCTCTAAGCGCTTCGGAATTTTTGCAACTCGGCCGTAATACATTCGTCTGCTTCTGCTAAGCGGGTTTTGGCCTCGTTAATTTCGCCGCGCTTTCTCGTTAACATGGAGGCCATGGTGCGGTAGCCGCAATATGCCGCATGATCGACGTGCCTGTTGCCGAGTATAAGACAAGGGGGAAAAAATGTGGAACATTAATCATACACCGGCCATGTCCGGCGCTGCGAAGGCCGGCCGCGTGAGGCTACATCTAAAGCGTAGATCGAAATAAATACATGGTCATAATTACCGATGTACACCGCAGTATAACTTTCTACGGCACGTTTCTAAGCCAACACCGCATTCACTAGAGGCGATTTTGTCCCGTTTTGAAGGAACGAACTCGTGGCTGAGTGGTAGCGCGTCTCCGTCTCACACTCCGGAGACCCTCTATCTTGCAAGATGTTTTTTTTTATTTATGAAGTGCCTTCTGGGATTTATCGCTCACGCCCAACGCCGCTGACGCCGACACCGACGCCGACGACACCGGCTTTTCTGCGACACGAGCTCCTTAACGCTATCGTGTTAATAAATACGAGTTGATCAAGCGAACAAGAAACAGCTGCCTGCAGTTGTCTGAAATGCGAGCTATACGCTGGACACTTTACGACTTCTTTGGTTGGTTCGAACGACTGCTGAATGAACACCGAGTAAGAATGTTTGGCCACATTGGTATAGGCTACGCATCTGAAATACCAGAAACGTCAATGATAGCGTGAGCAAGGACTGGGCAATCCAAAAAAAGACGTTAAAACGAAACGTTTTGCTCGCAACTTCCCCAACTATAACGCCTCGCGACGTCGAGCGATCCGGACAGCGTCTGCTAAGGAATGGCTAATAGATTTGTCATAAGTACAGATTATGCTGCATTTCAAAGGAACGAAAGGCGTGGGAGTTCTTTTAATTTACCTTGAAGGAAAACGGCTGGAATATGTCGAAATTCCTCCATCCGTAACCTCCGTTGACTTACTTTCATTGTTTGTTTTTTTTGTCCAACAGTACGTTTCAGCTTTTTTTAATTACTTTATATACATTTCTTCACTAATTGTAACTTAGACCATGCAGAAGTCAAATTGAGTAGCCCGTCGTGCGTGCTTGCAATCCCTGCATCTGATACCCCATGTACTAAAGCCTGCGAGAAAGAGAGAAGAGAGGAAAGGCTTAAGAACGTTAACCAGAAGCGTCTCCGGTTTGCTTACCCTACATGGGGGCAAGTGGATAAAGGACAAAAAAAAAGAAAGGCATAAATAAGGCGAAGAAGTGGCGCTAGTAACGCAAACTCCTCAGCTTCTGATGCCAACGTATACCGATACTGATATTCGGACGCGAAATTCAGGGACAAAAATTTTGATCTCTTTGCGCAAGTAAGCTACCGTACTCTGCCACGTAAACGCAATACGAGTCTCGAAAAAGAAGTGCTTCAGCATATTAAGCTACCTTCGTCTACATGGTGTCCGTTTGTATAAAACGCATGCGCTTATTTTCTCCGGGATCGCGCGCGGCACTCTCACGCGGCTGACCTTGCGGCGGCCCGGCGCGGCATTCTGAACGAATATCGCGCGCCCTCGCATCCTCTTCGCCCGTGCGCCAAATATGTGCGCGCCATATCGCAAAGCGAAATCCGCATTCCCGGTGCTTGGGTATCGCTCGCCGACCGACGGCGTGCTTAGATTGCCCGACTCGGACGATCCCGGTATTTCTCTCGCTGGGGGTCCGTTCTTGCGCAGACGGGAAACCCTGCGGAAAAGCGCGTCCGCCCGACATTAGAAATCCGCAGGCCGTTCTTAGAATATCACCGCTTACGGAATACCGCACTACACGAGGGCCGGAGCGCTGGTCGCTTCGTCTTGCGACTGTATATACGGTGGACTAGGGCACAGACAATTGAGATTGTGGCGACCATGATTCTGCGGGTGCGAAGGTGAACTTTAAAAAATGGCCAGGCTTAGCTTGGTTAAGCCAAGAATGCGATCCATATTGCGCGGCCGGGCAATATACGGCCGCGCGCGACCGCGCCAGTTGGGGCCCAGCTTTTCCTCCGTGACGTCAGGCGCCGGCGCAGCGCCCCTAGCGGGAGGAGCGGGAGTCAGGTGGTGGCTGCGGCCGCGCGCGACCGCGCGAGTTGGGGCCCAGATTTTCCTCCGGCTGTCGTGACGTCACGTCACGTGGTTAAATGGTGACTGCCCGGCCGCGCCTAAGGGCTGAACTGAGTGATTGCAATATGCAACGCATAAAAAAAGCTTTAACGTTTCTTCGTTGCTAAGCTGACTCGCACCCGCGTCTCGAGGGTTCCTAAAGCACAGCAGCCCCTGACACTTCAACGTTACGACCGACTGTATAAGCTAGCCATATTTATCGGCGTTAGCGCTCACCAGCGTGCCAGCTGTGCGATCTCGGAGGCCACGCAAAAGGATGGGGAGAGCACAGGCGCGCCGCTAGATGGCGCAACGTGTCCGGAGGAAAGCGCGAGAGGGGAGCCCGGCTGCAGTACACAAGGCTCATACATGACGCGTTTCGGTGGCGGTAATACGGTGCGTCGCTACGCATCGTTTGAACGCTAATCGCATTAACTCCGACAGTCGTCGTGAGATGGGATACTCGTGCAAGTCGAGAGCGTTCGTAACACGCCGTGGTTGAGCAAGGCGCATCACGGCACGTACGCCACCACGGTAGGCACGCATCCACTCTTCCGGAACTACGTAATCGGGAATAGTGCACGGTCAGGCGAAGACTGTGTGTGTTCTCCAAGAGGCGAGATTGATGCGTCCCAATTGCCTGCCGTATGCGCGCTGACGGCGTTTAGAGCAATTCACGTCTCGCAGAATACGAAAATAGGAGGAGGCTGGGCTTCCGGAGCTTTGAATGCGCAATGGCGGGCACTGAGCGGTGGATGGTGGAGCTATAATGCGCGTGACCGACCTTCTCTCGCGGTATATGTCTGCTCAGGTTCGATGGTATACGGTAACGCTGCCCAGTAGGGAAGTAGCATGCGGGTTTAGTGTGAACGAACAGCGGAAACGCTGGACACAGGGCAAGAAACATGCTCAATGAGGCGCTGAATTTGCAACCATTGCTTTATTGACTTCCGGTTGCGTATGCGCTTCGTTTTGTACTTATCAAGCGGAACAGCAATAAAGTGATATCTTTTATAGTTGCGCGCTTAGTCGTACCCGTTTATTGCTCTACGGGTCCCGTCTTTCCGGAGTCCACTATAAGCTAGGTATACCTAGTAAGTGAATAAAATGCTGAGCGCACGGAACCACTCAATCTAAACATTCCTCGTGCATACGACTCGCGCTGGTCCTACAAGGGCTTCCCGAGCGCTCTTCTGGCCCTGCGAGTTATAAACAAATACAAGTCCGATCCATCGGGATGCAGCAGCACATCCTTTTCGAGCTGTTACGCGAAGTTGGAACGCACATGTGTTGCCAACCTAAAGAACACGCGAGCTATAGCTGTGGACTAGCCCTGCCAGGGCAGACCTCAATTTTTGCATCTGTTAGCAGCAAAGATGTAGTTGTTGTTTATATTTGACGACATTTATCAGGCGTTAGACTACGCATTAAATAAGAATTACCGCTGATTATTCCCTGAAATGGCTGGAAGGCGGAAGGTTCTGCTATTTTCTTTTCTCTCGTGACAGTATACACTGCTGTCCAACTCGAGGATCACCTGTGTGGATGCATCAGGCCAACGACGTCCGCTCATTTGCGTGCTGTCGAGACGATGGCGAGCCGCGTTTAAAGCGTAGCTTTCTTTCGACGGATTCTGAACAGGTGTGTTGCGAGCCGGGTTGGAAACGCGGGAGAAACCGTATGTACCGTATGTCGCGCAATTAGATGCGAGGCACGCCGTATGGGTGCGCCTAAAATTTGGGACCCCGAATGAAAATTCTACGCCTCTTTTTGCAACTTTCCTCTTTCACTTCAAATTGTATCAGCAGTTGGTTATCACAGCATTTATCTGTATCACGTGTATTAAGAAACGCGAAACGAGAGTTGGCGCCTGCCGAACGAAGCCTTCCTCTTGATATCGCACCCGAGACCTCGGCATTCGACGTAAAAGGACGAAAACAAGGAATCCTCCGACCGCTTGCACCTGGCGTGGCGGCATCGCGACACGGCTGAGCGCTATCGCGCTCTGATCTCGGGGTGGCGCAACTCTACTAAGAGCGCGCGTTCAAGTGGCGAGGTTATAAACACACTCTCATGGCTTCATAGTGTCCCCAGCTTCCACCCTTCACCTTCCCACCCCCCTCCTCCCACCCCTCTTTACGGCAGTCCTTTCTTTGCATAACTCGACCCCCTTGGGCTCGGGAGATTCACGGCGCGACGGCATATTGATTAACCAATATCCGGCATGCTACTGCTTGCTTCAAAAGCGCCCGAACCTGCGACATCTTGCGCATTCGGAGATGAGAAGAGGGGGAGGGGGGATTGAGGAGTCGAGAAGTACCTTTGCGTCGTACACCGTGCGTTATTTCAGTTATGGTGAATCGAGCCGTATCTATGCTGAGCAGGTCTTTACTTTCTTTCCCCCCCCCCTCTCTCTCTCTCTTTCTATAGCCCCTGTGAAATGGATTCGTAGTTGCGTTCCTTGCATTATTCTTTTTCTTTTTTTTCGGTTAGATCATTGCCTTGTAGCTGTGATTTTGGGATAAGGTTTTATTAGTTGCCATGTATTTACGTTCGTCTCGTCTGATCGATAAATTACCAACAAATCCAGTTAGTGGCCTTGAAAAGACAACTTCCATTGGTGCTAAAGACACCTTTACTACTGCGGGCATATGGCGCAAAATATTGGGGACCATTTGCGTAGGCACAGTGACTCGCGTTCGTTGTGAGTCACCTTTTAATTTCCCTCTTTCACGTGTAAAGATTGCTCGGCTAAACTGGAATTAAGAAAAGAAAAAGAAGTTATAGCGGCGTTTCGGTTGCAAAGCCTCCCCGACTATGCTGCCTTGCCAAAAAAGACGAAAGAATTACCTTACCCATCGTGCATCGAACCTTGGTTTACCAACACAACAACGTCATGCACTTCGCGACAAATAAATAAATAAATGAATAAGTAAACAGATGGAAGAAAGAAGGAAAGAAAAGACAGGAAGCCACAACCGCCCGCATACGTCACTCGTCTGAGATGGTTTGCGCGTGCCAAACCATCTGAGATGGTTTGGCATGTTCTGAGATGGTTTGCGCGTGCGCAGTGTGTCGCAGCGCGTGAGCGCGAGAGCACGTGCTAGCGTCAGTTTCCGTTAGGCGCACGTATAGCGAACTAGAACATCACTCCAGCACACTACAGGCGCACGTGCTCTCGAGCGAGAGATTTGCGCCGTTCGATGCCGGCGGTGGCGCTGTGGTCGCGCTTCACGCCAGGGTGCTTTCTCGCGGCAATCTTGAAACATTTCGATTGTTTTTATGCGAAGCATATTACGAGAGCTCAACCCAGCTCCTCAGGCGCGGCGGTGTCGCCTTCAATACCACGTGACACCGTGACGTCACGACAGAGGAGAAACGGGGCTCCAACTCGCGGCGTCGCTCGCGGCGTCGCGGCGGTATATAAGCAGCTGCGCTTGCCTCTCTGCTAGACACTCACGAGGTGAGATGCCTCCTGGAGACAGAGCTGCTCGTTGGAATGAGAAGCGAAGGTTGCGGCGTGCTACAGAGACTGTTTCTAGGTGGCTTTGCTACGGCGCAGAGACTACGCGCCCCGCATCGGACGCGGTGAGCGTCGAGCAACGCAGCGTTCGGCGCGACAACGAAATGTGCGCCTGAGCAAGCGCCGCACGCCTGAGCCGACGCCGACGACACCGGCTTTTCTGCGACACGAGCTCCTTAACGCTGTCGCGTTAAAATAAAGGCTAGTATGCTTCGCATCCTGGGCTTAACCTTAGCTAAGCCACAGCCAGTTTTTTTCACTGGCAAGTGCCAATACTGTGGGGAGGTGGCTGACACCTACCACATGGTTTGGGCTTGTCAGCTAAACTCAGCTCTTTCCCTCAACCCTAACCCAACCCGAGAGGAGTGGGAGCCGACGCTGCTCGGTTGCTCGGACCTTCAGGCCCAAAAGGCCTTGGTCCAGAGGGCTAAGCTGGCGGCTCGTACCAATGGGGTCCCGGAATAGAGACTCCGCCCATTGCGGAGCCCCATAAGGTCTCTACCTCTCTTCCTGTTTTGGATAAAAGCTTTCAATCAATCAATCATCGCCGCCTCGGCTGACGACTGCGGGGCGCGTTCATCGCCGGATTCCGCGTCCCTTGCCGAGGCGCGCTGTTCCGTTTGGCCGGCTCGCCGAGACTGGGCCTGATGATGATAGTGATCTAAACAAAGGAAGGACGCTGGGCTTACACCGATTGCCGCGTGGCGTGGAATGTGCATGCATACTTCCCCTCGAGCTGCAGCGTTCTTAATTACATTACCGGAAACAAATAACGCCAATAGTGCCGCTAGTTAGAAAATGAAAGTGCGCATGTCAGGGGCAGGCGTGGGGCTCTCTTACATTTGCCTACAAGTGTACGAGTTCGGGGGGGAGGGGGGGGGGGGAGGCGGTGCGTCTGTCCAGCTTTAATTCGCCGCCTGACTTGCAGATTCGCTCTCGGGAAATGGAAATTGGCTGACGCTTTACTCGCACTTCGGCTCGCGCAGATGCTGCAGAAGGACCCCGGGGGCTAATGTACCGCAGTGGCGGAACTGTTCGTTTCTTTCTTTTCTTGTTTGTGCTGGGGCACCGCAGTATAATGCGTCGCCTGCGCGTCGCATCATTGGGCAACGTGACATTCCCGCTCAAGCTGTTGAGAAATTCTGGGCACGGACGTTCGTGGGAGCCTCCGGGGTGTTCGTTCGTTGAACGAGAAAGAAAGGCCGCGTTTACGTCACCGCATTTTACGCAGACGTGCTCTCGCTCTCTAACGCCGCGACGTCAGCCATCCTAGCCACTATTCGCGCGAAGACAGCTGACGCGGGGCGGAAAGCGCGCGACGTGCAAAATGTCTACCGTACGTACTGTAAAGTTAATAGAGAGTTTTAGTATAGCGTAAAGCAGCAAACGCAAAGAGTTAGCGTTAGCGTTAGCGTTGCGTGCACCACACTGCGCATGCGCTATACGTAAACGCTGCTGGAGCTCTTACGTACGTACGCTATTTTCAGGATTTAGCGTTGAACGCACGCAAGGGGAGCCTTACGTACGGCAAGATGGCGGCGCCAGTCGAAGTGAGAGCAGCCCGCTTCGGATCTATCGAGCCGTCTGCCTGAACTGCTAGGCTCTATCCTTCCCCACTAATGCTCGTGTTCGCCTTAGATTTGTGTGATGATGCTTCGGCAGCGGTGCACAGGTGACAAATGGGCGTTGTTTACGATATACGTTCTCGATTAGCGGCGCAGTAGGCTTAACGAGAGGGTTTGCTCATAGAGTTAGTAGAACAACTCTATGGGTTTGCTAAATGTGTTTGCTGTATCCGCCTCGAGATGGCGCCCAAGTGTATTTCGCTCGTTCGCTTGGTGTAAAGCCGCATGTGGAACCGATGCATGTCATGTTTTCCGCGGCAAAACAGAGTGGTGTGGTCGGTGCTGTGGTCACAATGCGTGTGCGTTTTACCAACGACGACGATATGAACCTCGTGAAGGAGGTTTTCGCCTTGAACCCATTCGGATGGACGTCAAGGTGGGCGTCCGTTGCAAAAAATTGGAAAGAAGTGGGAAATCCGCTTTCTGGAAGAGAAATTGCCGGCGAAACGTCCCCTCCGGTATAGTTGCGACGTTGAGTGGATCTTGAGGACACGTGGAACCTGCGCGGTCGCTCTCATTCCCGAAGCATGAGGGTGTCTATGTCATCCCAACTTAAAAAGGACACGTAATATGGGTCCCACAGAACACTCGATCGCAGCATGCCAAGATTAATCGGTATGTTTCGCGACTCTCGACAAAACAACGCTCAAACCAAACACCTACATGCGTAATTAACGCAGCGACTGTGGCTTTCGATAAGCCTGACTTAGGGACACACTTGCGGATTCGGCATTGGATAAGCTCGACATTTCGTGTGGATTTGGCTTTCCAGTACTTTGTGTCTTTACATCTAGATGGCGCTGTATTTGTTTGCGTTAACGTTAACGCTTTTCTCCGTTCCGCTATTCTAAAACACTACCTTGTGCCGCGCAGTGCAGTCTTTCTTTGCGTTAGCGTTGCGTCGCACGCTAACGCTAACGCAAGGGTTTTACGCTATACTAAAACTCTCTAATATGTATATATAATACAAAGTCACGTGATCGAGAGGGCGTGTTCAGTGTAATCGCGGTCGTCCCGACTCCGTAATTGGTAGGACGATCGCACGCGGCATTCTAGCCACACAATGCGCTGTTTCGACGGACTGCAATCGACGTCTTCCGGACTGAGGGACGCGGCCAGGCGCCGGAGACAGTTGGCAAGTCGGGCCTGGAGCCTCAACAGCAGCCGTGATCGTACGTTGCCCGCTATGCGCGCAGTCTCCGGCAAAAAATCACTGGAGGGAACACTGTCGCAGTGATCGTTCAGATACCGTCGAAATGATGGGTAGTCGTACGTGGGTTTGTCTCACCTTCGTGGCTTCGGACGCTCTTGCGGCATTGTTTATTACGCCTTACCTTTCTAAGTTTCCCAGGATTCGTAGTAGCCTAAACGGAACAACAACGCAATGTGTTTCTGCGCACATGCTTAACCGCTACTAATGGTTGCATATACATATATTTCTTTTTTGAAGATCATCAGTTCGTGATGTCGCAATGTCGTTGGAAGCCAGAAGGAAGAAGTTGATAGATATCCATGCACTGTGCACATATATACCCATCATTGCCACGCTGGCTGAACGGCCGTAGCTCCAGTTGCCATAGACGCTGCCGCCAGAATTCCTTTTATCAACTTTTTATCACCCTTTTATCAACGTTTTAGCAACATTTATCATCTCTTCTTGAAAGCTGCACTGGCAACATGCGCGGTGCGATTTGGTCGCAGCACGCCGGTGACGCCGACTCCATTTCCCACCACTGTGTCGACCTCCCGTGTCATCCGGGGCACGGGTCGCGGTGTTTACCTTTCGCTCCGCCGGACAGACCAGAAAAGTGCCGGCAGCTATAGTGCCGGCGCGAATGGCCACCGAAAGTGGGACGGTTCCGAAGCGGTGACGCGTCCTGCGCTCGTCGCGAACGCCATCAATCACGGAGTCGCCGCGGGGCGTTCTTCGCGGGCGACCGAACGGCGCCGTCGCGCGCCGACCTCTTTCGCGCGCGTACTTGCGTGTGTACGAGTGCATCTATCGGCGCGGTGTGCCGGCGCCCGGAGCCTCTCGGCCCTTGTGATGCGCAACACGTATGCGGTACGCCAGCTCACGCGAACCGGGAAACACTGGCGAAACCTGTGCGCGTGTGATGGGTACGGAGGGGGGGGGGGGGGGGAAGCGATAAGGAGCCGTGATGCTCTGCTGTTGTTGATCAAGTCGTGGGCTCGATACCACTCGCAACGGCGTCATTCTCATGGTGGTGGAATGCAAAAGAAGAAGAAAAAATTACCGACGATTACGTTACTTCCTAATGCGAAATTTGAGCGCAGCAAATAAGCTGTTTCACCTTTTCGATAGATTGAGGCAAAGAAATCGAGCAACACATGTATGCGCTATCACAGAATTTTTTTTTATTTTTCACACGTATTCCTTTAACAAAGACTGCACTAACAGTTCTTGACAGTCATGAAGGAAGCTTTGTGGTCGGAGAAATAGACTGATATATGTTCGACTTGGTACACCAATGCTTGATTCTCAAAGACGAGATCTATACAAGTGCCTCGCGAGGTTGTCACAGCCGTGGGACGCGTTACGAGCGAGAGGAACGGGATGTTCTCCCGCATAAGTGTTAGGAAATTGCTGTTTGTCTTTATGTCAACATTAAAGTCCCCCACTACTAACATCGGTGTGGATCGATGGACGGTTAATGCGAGTTGCAGGAAGTGCACGACGTCTTTCGTGAGTGCGGTAGCGGACTCATGAAAGCGGTATCAGTCGGTCGCTGCTAGCGCTGGGGGGATGAAAGGGGGGCGGAGCTGGTTACGAGGCCGACGACAACGCCGACGACGACGCGAAACCCAGGAACGGACGCCAAAGAGCCATTTGTGTAGCCAGCCCTCCTCCACAGTCTCTCCTCCTCCCTTCCATCCTCCTCCCTCGCCCGGAGAGCCGACAGCGCGCATGCGCGGCGGCGGCGGAGCAGATTCGTCGGCGAGCTGGTTACGAGGCCGACGACGACGACAACGCCGACGACGACGCGAAACCCAGGAACGGACGCCAAAGAGCTGCGCTCTAAAAAGAAAAAAAAACTGGCTGTGGCTTAGCTAAGGTTAAGCCCAGGATGCGAAGCATACTAGCCTTTATTTTAACGCGACAGCGTTAAGGAGCTCGTGTCGCAGAAAAGCCGCTGTCGTCGGCGTCGGCTCAGGCGTGCGGCGCTTGCTCAGGCGCACATTTCGTTGTCGCGCCGAACGCTGCGTTGCTCGACGCTCACCGGGTCCGATGCGGGGCGCGTAGTCGCTGCGCCGTAGCCCATTGTCTTACACCCCTTGGCGGGTCGACGGGAACGCTGTCGCGTTCCACTCTTGAAGGCGAAGCTTAAGCGTCCGCTTTGCAGCTGTTATGACGTCATATGGTAGCTACGCGGCCGCGCGCGGCGCAGCAAGGAAGAGCGTGGTTGTGCGGCTAGTATGCTTCGCATAAAAATAAAAAAAAACTAGGAACTTAAGCTCCTTGAGCGGCGCAGTGGGTTACAGTGGAGGTCGTAAGGAAGGGCTCCGGAATAATTTCGACCACCTCCTGGGGTTCGTTAAGGTACACCCTCGCAATTTTTTAACAATAACACGCGAGCGTTGACCACACGACGTGTGAGTGGCCTTGCAGTGGTGGGGGGCACTCCTGAAGCGAACAGTGCAGCAGCACACATTCGAACTAGAATTCTCCTCGCACGACCGCACATAAGGCTGCCAATCCCGTCGCCTATGCAAGGCCGCTGACAGGCCTTACCGTCGACGCTCGCGTGTTATTCTTAAAAAATTGCAAGAGTGTGCACCATAAAGCTAAGTACAGGAGCGTTTCTTTTGCATTCTTCTTCTCCCGTAGGAATGTTGCCACCGAGGCCGGGATACGAGCCCGACACCACTTTATCGTCGGCACAACGCCGTAGGCGCTAAGCCACCGCTGATTGGGGACGCATACAACGCTTTCCCTGCACATTCACGGATACGCCAATATTGCGGCGTCTCTCATATTGCATGTGTCGCTTTGGGTAGCTCAACTCACTCACTCACTCACTCACTCACTCACTCACTCACTCACTCACTCACTCACTCACTCACTCACTCACTCACTCACTCACTCACTCACTCGATCAATCAATCAATCAATCAAACTATACAGGCGAGCTGTCGCATTGCAATTCTCTGTACTCCGGGAGGGAGGAGATCTACAGGGGTTAGAGAAGAGGGAATTCCCCTTCGCAATTACCCTAGAATTCCCCTAGCAAGCGCTACCACGTGCGTTGCCCTGTTCTTTCTTTCGCATTCGGGAACTGTCCGCGTTGCGTGCAGACAAGGTTCTCCTTAGCACGCACCACGCGTGCGTGGCGACTCCTTTGGCGGCCTTGCCCCCATCCGTGTGAGGCTCGATCCGGCGTGGCGACGAGCAGCAGCAGGACGCCAACGTTCGCGGCTCGCGTATATACGCTTCTTTACCGCGGGGCCATTCTCTTTCGGCCAGTGGCGCGGTACGTGACAATCATTCGGGGGTGGTTTCGCAAACGGGACGTCGAGCCGGATTTTGTGTTCTCTCCGCTGGCCACTTTATAGCGGGAATTTATTAGTGTTTTCCCCCCTGCGGGGTCTATAGCTGCTCGAGCTTTCACATATATGCATCCAATTATAAAACCATCGTTAATCTTTTTTTTAATTTCGCACTCGTGTCACGCGTTACTTGTCAGGCGTAAATGATCTTTCCGGTGGGGGGGGGGGGGGGAATTTCCCGAATATGGCATTCATCGAACGCGTGGTTTGTGTGCTCTTGTTTGGGATATGCTGTATGGTGGGCCATGTTTTGCAATTTTAGTGCGTGTTTCACAATCACTGCCGGAGAAACATGCCGCGCTCACGTGCAAGAGGGCGGTAAGAGGAGCAGCTTTGCGTCTTCCACCGAAAAAGCTTCTTCGCAAGAAGACATGATCGTGTTCCGCATCTCGTCATGCTGCGCTGACGTAGTAAAGAAAGTGCGCAGACGGCTGGCCAATCACCGGGTGCTTTCAGTTCCAGGCTTATAAGCTTGGGATTCGCGTGCCTTCTGCTGTTCTTTCATGTCCAAGGTCTCTACTTTGTGCAAAATAGCATTTCCGCGCAAGTCGCCGACTCGATTTTCGACCTTCGCAGCGTCGGTGGGAGTTAACGCTCGAGGTGGTTACTGCTAGACAGATTTACGATATTAGGCGTTCGCGAGCCAACGTTTAGGAAAAGCTTTGACGCACATAAAGTGGTCTGGTTTTCTTCAGCTGCACATGCTGCGTACGCTATGGCGTTTCCGCCGCTTACGTACGCTACGGCAGCGTATACTATAGGGAATGCAAGCGGCTTGCGTACGCAAGAACTAGGGGCCACGGTACTGCGCATGCGCAGTACCGTCGCCCGTAGTTCTTGCGTACGCAGGCCGCTTGCGTCCTCTAATCTAAAGCTCTCCAGTGTCTATACGTACACGATAAGTGATAGCGTTGTGAAGCGTGGCGCCAGTTCGTGTTGTTGCCGCTTCAGCTTAATGCCTCGCGATTGCTGCGCCCTCGCTGTAACGTTAATCGCGCATAGTAGGTGAACGAAGCTTCTATCTTCGTATCCGCTGATTTGAATCGCAAGTTAGCGCTCGCTATCGTCATTACAACTCTTGGGGCCGTTCGGCGTAGCCTGACTCGTTGATATAAGAGATGGAATTGTTGTGCCAATGTTAAAAATAAATATGCAGCAATCGTAAATCCACGCATGCTTCGGCTTCGTTCTGCAGCACATTCCGATGGCCCGGTGCAGACGCACATACTTGATTTGCTGCTGGGAAAGTGCGCCGACCTGTCGGTTCGGTCTTCTTTACTGCGCACGTGTAGCTGCACGCGTCGGCAACTGTCGACGTGGCGTCTTCATTTGCATGTTAAGAAAAACAGACCAACAGAAAAACATTAAGCAGTCTAAACGGACGAAGTATTCCGTCAAAAACTCCGCATTTATTCGGCGCTTTGCTAAACGGAGCTTTTAAGTTCCCCGTTTTGAAATTTCGCTCCTATAACCGGAGCTTCGCTATACGTCAGTGTGACGTCACGTATTTGAAACTGTTTTTCTCGAGTCCGGCACGTTATTGCGCAGAAAATCATCTCACACTCTTCAAGTGGAGTCTTTGGAATCTGTATGTAGGACGCAGTGAACAGCGACTATACACCTAAACCATTGATTCTAGACACAACGTCTGTTTCGGTTGGTATCCGATTCCGCGGTTGGCACATTTAACGCGAAGCTTTCTTCGCCATCCCTCCCGGTCATTCCTGACCGTGGCTGCTGAGTGCTGCTGCTGTCTTTTCGAATAGCTCAAACTTAAAAAAAAAAAAAATAACGTGCCCTATGCTCAAACCGTCGGGCCACAACCGCATCTGCACTTTGCCGAGTAGCTGGAGTGGCATGTAGTTTAGGGTGTCCATCATACCAGCGCACTCAATAAAAGTTAGATGCGATAGTGGAGTAGCGAGTAGCGCATTCATCTATTAAGTCTTTGTAATTATACGTTCTTGGTCTTCTGCTAATGTTGTACGCATATATATATATATATATATATATATATATATATATATATATATATATATATATATATATATATATATATATATATAATGAACAGCCAACAAACGAGAGACACCAAGGACAACACGGGGGAAATTACTTGTACTGACTAATTGAATTAAAGCCGCAGGTGGGGGAACGATCCCAGGTCGTCGCATTACTCGTGGCATGCTCTAACCATTTGAACTGCGGCGGCGCCGCTATATGTATATATATATATATATATATAATATATGCGTTTCTTCTTCTACCTCTCTTTTTGGGAGCGCTGCGCGATCGGAATGGTGCATGCTTGCCAACTATTTCACTTTTCAATTCGAACACTAATAGCTTCTCGAGATGATCGCCGCGCCCTCGCGTGAGATGATCACCGCGAGTGCGCATGCGCGCGCGCCAGTATCGTTTACGGCACAAAAGCGCGAAAGAAAAAAAAGGGGGGAGGGGTAATGTTATTGCATTTGGTTCACCGCTCCACGAAAGCTTCGCTTTACATGTAATTGAAGATGTGCGTTGGATATGCATAATTTTTCTCCGAGTCAAAGCTTCCGTTCGCCTGTGGCGGTGCGGCGTATAGGAGGCGTTGGTTCCACCCGTCAGGCGCGTGAGCGTCCACTGTGGGCGATCTGCAACCGATTCGCGTTGACAACTGCAGCCGCCAGCGGGAACAGCGATATGCAGAAGGCGAGGGCCGCTGCTGGTGCTTCGAAGGAGCCATGGTATGCTTGTTTGCTTTCGCCCGGTGCGACAAAAAGCCCACCGTGTGAAGGCTCAGCTGCTGCCGCACCAAGTTCGATCTTGCACGGTAATCTCGTTCGTTCGTTCATTTAGCGAGTGACTCGTTTGGTGTGCCGTGCAGCCGCAACCCGTTCGCTCAAGAAACGCGACGTAGCAACCTTACTCCGGCAACTGGTCGTGGAAACAGACCCTCTGCGGTTTCCACGCGTAGGCATATCTCTAGATTCACATTTCGTTCTCCCATCGTTGTAACAAAGCTGCTGGTTAAAACACCGACAGCCGGGTTTCGACGTCATGCTCTAAATCGCCTTCGTCAGTGACACGTCACTGATCTTTCGTACGTGAGGCGCATATTGATTCTCTTGTGTATAGCTAATTAATAACGTTTTTCTTTATTTTTCTGCATCCAATAAAACGTCCGTTGGCTCTTATTAGCCGGCATACATCGCGCATTTATTTGTCGAGCTTTCGTATCTTGTTGCCGTCGTAAGTTTTGTCGACGTGTGACCTGCGCAGTTTCGGACGTCACACGCTCTTCATCTTTGTCGCGTACAGTACCGTATTCTTCACCGCACGGCGTCTGACGTTGCGCTAGAGGTTGCAGGAGTCCTTAACGCTCCCGAATCACCCCCCCCCCCCCCTCCCCGTTAATTTCGTGTCGCTCTCGTCGACGTTAATGAGCTGCGGACGACACCTGTGCTGGAAAGTTCCCGCGGCGCGATACATTTCTCCGTGGCCGTTGCCACGCCTGTGACGTCCGACTCGGCAGCCGCAGCTGAAATGCCAGTACCGGGCACTATCTGACGACGCCCTGATTATAAAACAACGGGCGAGAGAAATACGAAATCCAACGGCCCCAAGAATACTCCTCTTCCTGCGAAGGCGATTAATTGAATCCGCCCGCAGAGCAAGGCCGTCTCTTTTTTTTTCCTTTCTGTTTCATGCAGCGCGGGTGCGGTATCTCGAGAACTCGCTGATTTCGCTTTCTGGCTGCACTCGAACCGTTCAGTTCTGACCGTTATTGCACGAGCAGTGATCTTGGGTTTCCCCCAGGCAGCGTTAGTGAAACTGCGCGAACCTACACTATAGTGTTTTGAGAATTTTTTGCATCTCCGGTCCCTGCGGGCGCAGTATGCTGCAGAAAGTTCAGAAATGAGCTCGGTTTATATGGACTCGACAAAGGTGGAGGGGCGGCTTCGAGTCGGCTTGTCACGCTCTAAATCGGACGTCGGGTTGATGTATAAACGCCGACGACTCGATCGGGCCGAGCGATGGTCGATGCGAGTTCTTTCAACCAGGCTGCAAGGGTTGAGCTAACCTGCCCTACCGTCTTGGCAAGCTGCATCTAAACGCGGTCGGGTCGGGTTGGTTCACTCGACTTCCGACTCGACTCGCTAGCGTCGACTTCACATAAACGAAGGTATAATATATTCCCGCGTTTCTCCACTTGTCCGATTCGACACGTTTCAACAGCGTTATCCTTTGGACCGTCACCTCGGCGACCTGTAATTGCCCATATCGATCTCGTGTAACAGCTACAGAGCCTTTTCCCACGGCGCCGCCTCAGGGGGCACCGCTTTCTGAGGGGTCGTGTGAGGGGCCCACTATTGCACCTGGTCCCCTTCGGGCAATTTCAGTGCAGCCGATGCGTGCCTGCCAGAGTACTGCTGTGAAACATGGCGCTTTATATACGGGGAGAACGTGTCACAAAGATGAACTTGCACACGATGTCAGTGCTGTCGCGCCAAACCGACGCCTCCGAGACAGCAGGCCTGCGCACCATGCTTTATGACGTCATGCTACGTGGGCCGAAATTTCCACCGTCAAGCCCGGCGTGTCGAAAGCGGCGACGTCAAAATCGCGGCGGCCCACTCGGGAGCATCCCCATACATTCTACGGCAATTGGGCAAGGTTGCATGACGTCTTGGATCGAAGTGCACAGGCCCTGTTCTATCTATAGGAGGCCTTGGCTAAATTCGCTCCGACAGCTTTACATTACGAGATCACCGCTCACACCCAATAGCCCCAGGCGGCAAATGAAGCCTGTGCATATTGTAATCGGTGACGGACATGTGCGAATCGGGTAGCAACGCTGCTGCAGTCAGCGCCACGTTCGCGTTGTGGTAGTGTCGACCCTCAATGAAGATATGTGTTATTGGTGCTCGTCTCGCAATCAGCGGACGCAGCAATGAGTATAGCGATACTTTTATTCTCGTCTTCTTCTGCCGAATTTGCCTCAACTACAGTTCGCGGTACCTTTGGTGCCCAAGAATCAAACTGTATTTTGTAAAAGCGAAGTTTCGATGAAATTATAAAGTTAATGTTAATGCGCAGATGCAGTCAATGAGTACTCGAAGCCAAACCTGTCCTGTGTATTGGCTTCTTGTGTTTATTCTTTGTGTCCGTGTGTTAACCTTTCACCTGTGACTTGAGAAGCTTGTCCTTTGCGATTCTTCTGCAGCGATAAATAGCTGTTAAGGGTACA
Source organism: Dermacentor albipictus (assembly GCF_038994185.2). Taxonomy (NCBI): domain Eukaryota; kingdom Metazoa; phylum Arthropoda; class Arachnida; order Ixodida; family Ixodidae; genus Dermacentor; species Dermacentor albipictus. The sequence goes on from NC_091828.1 coordinate 75,743,668, forward strand.
GTTCATCTACATTTCGTGGCGTCCCTCGCAGACATCATCACAATCGTCATCATGTTTTACACTACATTGGTTTCTCCTAATTATTCATTAATATTGTATTTATTATCTCATTGAGTGTAACCGATTTTAACGTTCACCCTTTAGTTAGCTTGACTGCTCGCTCGCATACTCGTATAGTTATTCCAAAATCTCATTTAGTTTTTTTTTCTTTACGTTGCGTTTCTCGTTTTCGAATGATACTTCCTATACTGCAGTAGTCTGTGCCTATCCCCGTTAGTGATTGTGAGCATTGAGAGGATCATCATCCCCACCACCACTACCAGTAGAGGCGATGCCCGCTAGAATAAATGAGCGATTTGGACTTGTGATATGATGATATTCCCGTTACAATATACAGACGTGGATCCCACGCACTGTGATAATCGGCGTACGCATAGGTTCTGGGCGAGTTCATGATCGCGTCTGCACCTCTTTCAAAGCACCCATCACTTTCACCTCTCAACTGCGACATTTTCAAGTGTCATTGAGCGTCGCACGAACGCCGCTTCTGACTTGAATATCACGCGTCACCACTTGAAAGGAAAGTGGTGCCGTTCAACCTCCTCCACGTTGACGTCACTACTGTTGTTCGTGCCTTCTCTCTTCGCGGCTCAACTGCGTGGAAGACCCCCCGGCAACGTCTTCTCGGCGAGACACGGAAGCCTAACCCGGAGTCGGTCACCGCTCAGAGCATGATCTCGGGTCGGCGACTCGCGGAGCCTAGGATTCACACAGAGGTCATTCGCCGCGTCAGGAGAAAGCGTTTGACCGCCAGTTTCTTCTAAAATACGGGGCGCGGTGACGTTGGTGGAGAGAGAGAGAGAGAGAGAGAGTATAAAGACGTGCAGAATCAAAGGCGCTCGCACAAGCGATAAGATGACCTTCCGCTTGTCGCGTCATGTAGGAGTTTCCGTCGTAGGCCGCGAATGTCTTTACGCCGTCATCGTCGTTCCCCTGTAGTTGTCTCCATGAGGCCACGCTCGCCGCACAATCTTCGCCGTCTCCAGATGTCTTCATTACGTCGCCGTCGTCGCCTTTCCAGATGACCTTTTTTTTTTTTTTTGCTAAGCAAGCTAATGCTGTTAGCTGCTGTATACACGTAACACGCCAGTTGTTGGCCCGTTGGACCTCGCCGTACAAACCTCGCGTTCTACACGGTGAATCATACGGTATACAGTTCCCGAAGTCGACGTTTCCCAACTTCCCGGCCGGGAGAACGCGCCAGCTCGCGAACTCCACCGACCAGCGCTCTCCCACATTCACGCCACAGTTATCTGCGATCTTAACAGCCACT